>NC_058131.1:620183545-620224209 GCF_016433145.1 Gracilinanus agilis
GAGAGAGAGAGAGAGAGAGAGAGAGAGAGAGAGAGAAGCATTGCAGAATTCCTACTTGGAGAGTATCAAGGATCACACCTCAGCTTGTTTTGTTAAGTTATCCAGTGGCTCCCCTCTGTGGGATCTGGAAGCTAAGCACAGGGCACATGAGAATTGAGACCACTCTCTTAGCTATGGATAACAACTTCATTTTTTTTTTAAATTTTCATCCTCATAGTAGAGCATCCAGATGCCAGACTATTGGGCTGACAGTCCCACTTTTCAAACCAACACCTGCTACTAGCTCCAAATGAAGGGGGAAAGTTGAGATTTGATGAGATACTGTTTAACTGGTGATGCAATGATTGCTGATTATAACCTTCATCTGGCTGTAGTTATACTGATGTAAGGAGGCATAACTTCCTTCCCAGGCACAAATCTCAATGACTTTAAATGGATATATTATTAGGGTCTGAATTATCTCAAATAAATTCAATATTTGGGGTAGAGGACCATATCAAGCTCTCTTCTCCTTGGAACCTCCCTGTTTTGTCCATGTACTTCCATTTGAAGAATTAAAATTAAGAAATAAGCTCTCCTCCCTTTGGGCTAAGCCTGTGCTTATATCTAATGCCTTTCATCTGACCAAATATTTTTATCATTTATATAAAACTGAAAAAGAACATCTCATTTGAGCTATGTTTTTATCACCCAATCTTCTCTCTGGGCTCCTGCACATTACAGTTTTATTCTTGTCCTCAATCTTTATGGGGCCATCTCACCCAGTTTATTTCTTAGCTTGAAATGCCAACCTGACGTAGGCCTCTGGCAGGAAGCTCCCAACATCAGCGCACCTGAACACTTTTTGTTTTCCTGGCTTGATCCAATTAAATCAAACTTCACTCTGAAGGCTTCCTTGTGAAGTGACAGGTTTAATAGCCTGGTGGACAAATATTGGAGTTACCGTTACACTTGAGTTACGGTCTGTTTAAACTCAAAATCGGCTGCATCTCACTACTCCCGGATCCTGAGAGAGGAAAAACTGAAGAGTATCACAGGCAATTGCCTGAGTCCCCAAGGAAAGGCCTAAGGCCATGGGTAGGAGGGATGGAAACAGAAAAACAAAATGAATACACTTCTAACCATTCAAGCAGAAAATGGCTACTGTTCTGCAAAGCCTGGACTTGAGAGGGCAATTTTAAAACAAGGCCATCCAACACTGGATCTTTGATAGATCAACAATTATAATGCAACTCTAAGACCCATATCCTTTTCTTTTTTTGGACTAGTTTCAAATGTAATCTAGGCTAGAGATGGCTTATACTTTTTCCATGCTACACCAGATACTAAAGGGATTTGGTAATCTTTGAGAAAAGTCTAGGCTGAGTGTAGTTTGGGGAAATTTAATCCAAGTTAGCACCACACTATCATGTGGTCAGTCACAGATCTGATTTGTTGCCATTTAATCCTAGTGGCTATGGAACCCACACTACTCCTGCTCAGTAAATGTGGAGCAATTGCGTGTCTTCTATTAGTGATTCCCCTTCAAATTCTCCAGCTGCTCCAAGAGCTAAACTCTTCTAAGATTGCTTCATTGAACAGTCAAAATATTATGATATCTAGTAGGGACGATACCTCAAATGAATTGGTGAATGGTACTGATCTGGCCTACTGAGCTTTCGTGGCAGCTCCCTACCCAAGGTCCCTCTCCACAGAGGTTTCCTTTGGAAGGCCATACTAGAAAAATAGTCTGTGTGAATTAGGAATCAAATGGCACAATGACAGGAGTTGGGGGAAGAGAACAGAAGGTTACAGTCACAACTTTGCTATTTTTTTATTCATTGATCATAAATATATCTTCATGAGCATTGCAGTTATCACGAAAAACATGCTAGCACCTGGAACCTGGAACCGGATCCTGTCAAAGAACAGTGATTGTTTCATGGTGACCGGCCAGCACACAGGGGCTTCCTGCGGGCAACCCTGACCATGTGTTTGGTTTTGAGGCACCTAAACTCATTGGTGCAGCAGTTTTACTCTTGGCTTATTCTTGACAATTTCTTTTAAAAAAGAAAAGAAAAGAAAAAAACAAAGTATTTTTTTCCAAGTGGCTATCAAAGAAGCTTTTTCGGTTCTTCTTGGAATGGGAGAAAAGGGGGCAGAGGGAGGAAAGAGGAAGTTGAAAGGTGTCAGGAACGTGCCATATTTACTTCATTCCCAAACGCAAATAAAAAAAAAAAATCAAGTGGTGTTAGTGCCGTATGGAAATTGGGTTTGTTTCTCTGATGAGCCACTCCAGGGCCTCCTGCCGCCCCTGCTTCTGCAGCTCCTTCCCAATCACTTCCCTGCAGGTTTTGTGATAATTGTTGAGCCAGTCACACTGCAGAAAAGAAAAAAGGGGGGGGGGGGGACAGAAAAACTTATTAATTCCTAGGTTTAATGAATATATAGCTAAATACTTACGATGGGCAAAGGCTCTAAGCTGGGTATCACGGGCACAAGGGATCAGAAGAGAGTCTCTAAGGAAAGGCAAATCCATCACAAAAGGAAGGAGCTAAAAGTGTTAGCAAAGTGGAAAAGGTGATGAATTCAAACAATTGAGGAGAGAGAGCACCAATGAGGAGAGAGGCCAATGTCAAGAATTCAGGAGTATAATAGTCTTTCTTCCCCCATGGGACCTGCCTTCAGTGAGCACATAATAACAAAAATTGCTAATATTTATATAGTGCTTTAAGGTTTAAAAAATATTTACATATGTTATCTCTTTTGATCCTAAAAACCCAATGAAAGAGGGGCAGCAAATTATTATTATTGGCAGAATACTATATAGCAGATATTTAGCTGCATAAACAGCAAGTAGGTGGCACAGAGGTCACAGAACTAAGCCTGGAGTCAAGAAGACCCTAGTTCAAAGTCATCCTCAAAAACTTACTAGTCATAATGCCCAGAGCAAGTTACTCAATGCTTATATGCCTCAGTTTCTCCATTTGTAAAATGGAAATAAAAATAATACCTCTCTCCCAAGGCAGTTGTGAGAGAAAAAGAGATAATATTTCAAAATGCTTTGTAAACCTTAGAGCACTATATAAATGCTAGCAATTATTATCAATTTCAGTTTTACAGATGAGGAAACTGAGGCTGAGTGGTTAAGTGAATCATCATGGGTGACATGGCTAGTAACCTATGGCACAGAATTTGGTCTCAAGGTTTCCTGATTCCAAGTCTAATGCCAAGCTATATCTCTCCACACATGTAAGCAAGGAAAAGAGGGACTTCCCCATCTAGTGAGTGGAAACTATTGTTGTTTAGCCATTTTTGACTGCATGACACCTTTTTGGGGTTTTCTTGGCAAAGATACTGGAGTGATTTGCCATTTCCGTCTCCAGCTCATTTGAAAGATGAGAAGCTGAGGCAGAGTTAAGTGACTTGGCCAGAGTCACACAGCTGCTATTTGAAGTCAGGAATACTCATCTTCCACCTTCCTAATTCTGCACTCATTTGGAAAGAGGAGGGAAACAGGAAAATCTAGTCATAAATGAATAGCTGCAAGGTTCTAGTCAGTTCTGGGATATCTTCCTTTACTGTATAATAGTGTAAATTTCTTGGTCTGGGAGAATCCCTGGCCCCCATCCCAAGACACACTATAGAGCTTTCCAAGGACATAATGGCCATTACAACTATGGGGGTGATCTATGGCAAGTTTTCTCCAACTCATACTCCCCTATTAAAGTTAAACGTCCTTATTTTCCTCTCGAGGCTGCTCTCAAGTCTTTCTCTACCATGACTCAGAAGCTTCATCCTAGAAAGTTCATTTCAGCCCTGGAATTCACATGCTGAAAGTGGTCAGTACCCTTCTGGCTCCTCCCAGAATTTCCATTTAAGAAGGTTCCCAGCCAAGCCATGTCATCATTCCTGTCCCTTTCACTACCAGGGGGTACCTTTAATTTCATTCCATTTCAACTTTATTTTCAGTTTTCCCTGTGGTCTTCCTCATTAGGATGGAAGCTCCTCAGGGGTAAAGAATTTCCTTCTTTCTGCTTGTATCTATAACCATAGCGCTTAGGACAATGCTTGACATATGCCTGGTTACTGACTGATCTCTCCCCACAAAGCCCTAGACTGACTATAGTGAAGTATACTGCTTCAACAATATTCATATACAAGTTTCGAGGCAAAAGGTCACCCTGGTTTTGTGCCCTAGACAAATCACACGGAGATGAACCATTTGCCAAGACCATGTACTCTGCTTTTCCCCCTGGGATCTAGACTCTAGGTTTCCATCTTATTGGCTCAGCTTTTCACCTGGTGTTTGTCATGGCCTGCATGGTTCTGCATATCCTGACTCCAGCTCATCCTCACTCTGGCCCTTTCAAACTTACTTAACTCTTCTCCAGCTTCACATGAGGCCGTAAACTCTGGACTCATTGCCTACTATGACATCTGATGCCATCTGATCCTTCAAGTATTGCTCCAGGTACTGGCACCTTGCCTAGTATTCCTCTCCTGCCTGCCAGGCCCATGCTAAGATGACAAGGTATTTTGATACTTCTGTGCTTGACAAGTGAGAATCACATTCCAGAACAGGAATATCAAATTTGTCAACATGTGGGCAGACACTCTGTACAAATATGATGACAACTACTAACAGTGTGTCCTCCTCCTAAATGGGAAAGCCTACCAGAGAGTCAACAGCCCAAGAAAAATCCTCAGGACTTCATTTTCTCTGTGGTTCACAAACCAGAGGCAGCCAATCCAAAGTACAAGGAAACTAATGAAGCCAAAACATCCATTTGCCAGTGGCCCAGCAGACAAAAGGAAATGAGAGACCCTGGAGACCACAGAGGTCATCTGGTCCAACTGTCTCATTGATAGGGAGAAACTAAGGTCTGAAGAGAAAAAAAAGATTTCCCAAGGTGAGTCTCAATACAAATTGCAGGTCTTCCAATTTCCAACTATATGTTCTTTTTGCATTATGCTTTAAACTCTTGCCCCTGAATAACCTAAAATATTCAGTCTTGATAAAAATCAAGATTTGTCCCCCCAATTTAAAAATTGGAAGAGAAGAGAGTGAGAAAATATCCCTACCAGAAACTCCCAGAGCCCTTTACCTTACCTCTTTCTGTGTCAGCGAATCCACATCTATCATCTTGGTCTGTATTGGAACCAATGTCAGAGGTTCAAAGGTCAAGCTTCCCCGGTTATTGAAGTTATACTGTGGAGGGAAGGAAGGAAGGAAACAGGAACTTTTAATCCCTTAAGCCAGAGTGCCACTATCATGATGTACTTTCTGGGAAATAACATCATGAGAATGCCTCAGCAGACTCAGATCAGAGTAGATATGACCAGGAAGAAATGTGCAATCAGCGAATTCCCATGTTTTCAGGTTTGCGAAGTGCTTTATATGTATGATCTCATTTGATCCTCACAATGATCAAGTATAATAGGTCCTATCATCGTTGCCATTTCATAGGTGAGTAAACTGAGGCTGAAAGAACAGTTAAGGTGGCCTGCCCAGGGCCACACAGCCAACAGCTGATGACTGTCTCAACCAGAATTTAAGCCAAGCTCTTCCTTCTTACAAGCAAAGTATTTAAAGATGCTTATTGATTAATCTATCTCTCCCCATAAAGCCCTAGACTGCTTTAACGGTATTCATATACAACTTCCTCGGCAAAGAGTCACCCTGGTTTTGTGTCCTAGAGAAATCTCAACTAGCCAATTTGGTCAGTGCCTCCAGAGTTAAAAATATCTAGGTTCAAACCCAAAAAATGATGCTGACTACCAGTGTGACAAGTTCTAAACCTCAGTCTTGTCAGCTACGAAATGAAAGGTTTGAACTAAAGGGTATCCTCATATTCTAGACTCAAGATCTCAAGTTCTTCTTCAGGAATGAAGAATTATCAACACACAGCATCAGAGACATTTTCATAACTGCACTAAAGTAAAATAAAGGATAGTGGAAGAGGGAAAGGGAGAGAATAAGGGGACCACTCAATGGTCATGGCTATATTCAGCTTTGGTTCAGGAGGAAGTAGCAAAAGTTAATTCCCCAAAAGGTAAACATTTAAAACCAACTGCAATTGTATCTATAAAGTAAAGTGCCTCTTTTCCTTGTTTTGCACAGTACAGTGCCTGACATGGTAATGGGTATGTAGCGATACCTTCAGGGGTAGATGCATTTCAAATAGCCTTTCAGCTTTAGGGTTCCCATTAAGCCTGGCCTTAGGAACAAGGGATTGTAAAGACCCTTCCCTACAATGTGGCATTTTCCAGAAATATCATCAAACTTCTGAGAGTAACCAAGTTCTTTGATTAAGGCTTTCTTAACATACATGAATCCCTTTATAATGCAGGTATTAGAGACACAACTAATTCCTACCTGTCAAACTAGGCACTGATACAGGGACGGAAGGAATAAACATATCTGTGGTCATGTAGTTGCAGGTTTAACAGAACTCTAATTGAATCTGAATGATGCTCCAAAAGACAATTACCACTCTTCTGCCTTGAAACCAATATACAGTATTGATTCTAAGTCAGAAGGTAAAGATTAAAAAAAAAAAAAAAAACACAACGGAAAGCTTATCTCCCAGTCCAAAACACACAAATGAACATGCCTTCTTTTCAGGGTTCTGATAGCATGAACGGTTTTAGACCTTCAAGGGGCTAGGAACCGAAGGAGAGAGGAGAGGTTTACAAATAAACTCACCTTCGTCTTTGTTGAAACCACCAGTACAACATTCTCAATCCGGATTCCAAAAGATCCATCTTCATAATATCCAGGTTCTACAGAGACACAAGAAAATAAGCTAGTATTGATCTATAGGGTCAGCAATCTCCTCCAGGATCCCGCCCCTAGACTTTGTTCTAGGAGTTCTGAGGTCATCTGGCACTGGCTAAGAAATGGAGTAGTAATCAATGGAATAGATTAGGTAATTAACATACAGTAATTAATGAGCATAGTAACCTAGTATTCAATAAAACCAAAGATCCAAGCTATTGGTGAAGAACTCATTATTTAACGAAAACTGCTAAGGAAACTGCAAAACAATATGGCAGAAACTAGGGGTGGACCAATATCTCATATGATACACTAAAATAAAGTCAAAATGAATACTTAATCTAGAAATAAAGGTTGATACCAGAAACAAATTAGGAGAGCATCAAAAATTTTACCTATCAGTCTTATCAATAAAGGAAGAATTTATGACAAAACAAGACATAGAGAACATAAAAATTAGATGGATAATTTTGATAATATTAAATTTTAAAAGGTTTAGTACAAACAAAACCAATGCAACCAAGATAGAAGGGAAACAACAAATTTGTGGAAAAATTATAGCAAGTATCTCTGACAAAGGCTTCATTTCTCAAATATATAGAGAATTGAGTCAAATTTATAAGAATACAAAGTATTCCCCAATTGAAAAATGGCCAAAGAAGATGAATGGGTAGTTCTCAGAGGAAGAAATTAAAACTATTGTCATATTTAAAAGTGCTCCAAATCATTGGGATTAGAGAAATGCAAATTAAAACAACTCTGAGATCATACCTACAAGATTGGCTAATAGAACCAAAAGGAAAATGATAAATGTTGGAGGGAATATGGAAAAAATTGGGACATTAATACTGTTGGTGGAACTGTAAACTGATAAAACCATTCTGGAAAGTAAAACAGGCTATAAAAAAAGCCAAAAAGGCTATAAATATATATATATATATACATACACACCCATTTACTCAGCAATGCCACTACTGGGTCTATATAACAAAGAGATCAGAGATAAGGAAAAAGGACCTATTTGCATAGAAATATTTTTAGCAGCAATTTTTGTAGTGGCAGAGAAATGGAAACTGAGGGGGGTGTCCATCAACTGGGGAATTGCTGAAGATATTGTTATATAGTTGCAATGGAATACTATAGTGTCATAAAAAATAGGATACAATAAGTTCAGAAAAATTTAGAGAGAATTAGATGAACTGATACAAAGTGAAACTAGCAGAAAGAACACTGTATACAGGAACAGAAATATTATAGAATCATCAGCTGTGAAAGACTAAACTATTATCAGTAAAACAAGGTCCCAAGATAACCACAAGGGACTCATGACCAAAAAAAATTGGGAATTGTTGGAGTCTGGTTGCAGATTAAAGCACACCATCTTCCATTTTATTTCCTTCATGAGTTTTTTTACTGTATGTGTGAAATGTGTCTTATGTCATGGCATGAGGAATATGGAAATATGTATTTCATGAAAGCACTAATATAACCCTATATCAGATGATTTTCCACCTGAGGGAGAAGATGGAGGGGGAAAGGGAGAGAATCTGAATCACAAAACATCAGAAAATAATTGTGAAAAAATGTTTTTACACGTAATTGAAAAAATTCAGTGTCAATTTTTAAAAAAATAACAAATAACACAGGCAAAAAATATTTTAAAAGTTTTGAGGTCCATTTGAGAAAACAGAAATCATAGTGCCATTCTCTATGGTTGTCTTCCAAGAGCTGAGAAAGTGACTAGAGTTTACAGCTATTAAGTCTTCCTTCTCCCGTATCCAACTCCTAATCCAAGTATCAAACCAGGTTACTTATAAATTGACCTCTTGAGAAGAATAGAGACATGCCCTTCTCCCTACACTGGTTCTCAGGGCAATCAGCAAGCACCATTAACACAGAGGGAAGCCATGGGGAAAGGGTCATACATTACCTACCATCAGTAACGATCATGCCTGCCTCTAGTGGTTCATCAGAGAAAGTTTTATAACTGATGCCACAAGGACCCTCATGGACATTCAGGAAGGAGCCCACACCATGGCCTGTCCCATGCAGATAATCCAAGCCAGAGTCCCATAAGGCTGAACGAGCAAAGGAATCAAGGAGGTGGCCTGGGGAATCACAAAGAATCTCTTTACTATAGCATAATGGCACATCACGATTGAGAGGCAAGTTTAAGAATGAGCTTATTATCCAGATACCCGAGTTCTAGTCCCAGGTCTACTTCCTTACTAGCTATATGATAAGTTACTTTAACCTCTGTGAACCTCAATTTCCCTATCTGTCAAATGGAGAGTACTATCTGCATAAATACATCACTGAGTTAAAAGAAAGTTTTTTTGTAAAATTAAAAGTACTATATAAATCAGGTCAATTGCTAGTTATTATTATAACATGGCGCACTTATACTACATATAAAACATAGGCAGTAATACAATTTTGGATTCCAATTTCCCACCCTCCAAAAGCACTAATGCTCATGAAAGAAAATGGCATCTTCACCCATTTGAAACCGTAGTTGTCATTCAAGGTCCATCTCAACCCTCTAAACCTATCTCAAGCTCAGGTACCCCCTTCTCCATAAAATTTTTCCTGATCCTTCTATTTCAAAATAATCAGGTCTGTCATAATGCTTTGTAATTCTGTTTTGTATTTTTCTTGTTCTACTTCATATTAATTTGTGTTATGTCCTTTTTTCCCCTTACTAGACTATATGCTCCAAAAGGGTAGGCATGATGTCTTATTGATCTCTCCTGAGCCTAGTACAACATAGTAGGGACTTAACAAATGTCTGTTGTGCAAATGACAAAGATAATGAAAATGAAATTTTAACTTGAGAAACCATAAAAGCAATAGCAGTCCCAGAATAGATATTGAAGCATACACTTCCCCCTTATATCAAAGGGTTAGGAGTGTACTATAACAATGTTGTTATATGTTGTCTGATATTTTAGCTTCTTTTTTTTTCCAAAAAAAAATATTTCTCTCTGCCACAAGGTTAAGTTTTAGCGGTGAGAGAAGTTGCTAAAGGGAGAGGTAAGAAATGAATATGATGTTAAGACAAAAGATCTCAAAATAAAATATATTTTTAAAAAATATTTACTGAAACATGGCCAACTATAGTCAGCATGACTGCACATGTATGATCTATATCAAATCATCAGGAGAAGGGCGAAATGGAGGACGAAAACTTGGGACTCACTTTTTTTTTTAAATGTTAAAAATTTTTGTTTACATATAATTGAGAAAAAATAAAAAAAGTTTTAAAATTTGCTGAATTGAATAGTGTTATAGATTTGGTTACAAAGTAATAACAATTAATCAACCTTTATAATACTTAGCACTTTATGATTTGCTTTCCTCATTCCAAAAAAAGTGGGGAAGCATTTTCATCCTCTTTTCAGATGAGAAAATTAAGGCTTCCAGAAATCACGGCCATGAACAGCCAATGAGAGCTGTGATCTGAACCTAAGTCTTCTGACCTCAAGACTAGTCCTTTATGGAGATCTTATCTAATCCTCCCAACAACTCTGTAACAATTAATATTGGTCAGCCAAGGATTTATTAAACACTTACTAAGTGCCAAGCACTGTGTTAAATGCTGAAAAATAGTGCAAATGTTATCCTCTTGTCAGATAAAGGAAATGGGGCCTATAAAGGTGAAATTACTTGCTAAGCTCACACAACTAAGTTACAGAATCAAGTTTTGAACCCATTCAGTCTTTGACTTCAAAACCTGTTAATGTTTCCACATTACTCTGCCTCCATCCCATCATTTAGCACATGTAAACAACATAAAACAGTGATGATTCTATTTTGCTCTTTAACCTCTTTTCACCCAAAGAACTAATTAATTCAGCATGGTACAGTGGAAGAGTTAGGGATCAGAGTTTAAGTGGTTTGCCCAAAGCGACATACAGTGTCAGAGCAAGCCTTGAACCTAGATCTTCTGATTCCATTTCAATTTAATATATCTTCCAATTAAGAAAGCACTTAATACATGAACCTCACACACACACACACACACACACACACACACACACACACACACACAAAACACCTCTCTCCATTTGAACTTGGAAAGTCCAGTACTTGCCAGTACAGAGAAAGGCCATTCATTGATCTGTCCCACATCCCATAGGAGAATAAAGCCTTCAATGTTCATGCACCACTGCAAATACAATCACTTGCCTTTGGTTCCAGTTGGGAAAATGGCAGCACTCACTGCTATGTGGCCCTTGAGGACATACGTAAAGCATTCCTACAAAGCAGAAAGTCTAATGAGCCAGCAAAAGGAGGAACTATTGGAGTCTGATTGCAGATCAAAGCATGCCATAGTTTTTTTTTTTAAATTAGTATATATGATAAGTCTTCTTTCACAATATAAGGATTATGGAACTATGTATTGCATGACAGCACTGGTATAACCTTGGGGAGCGGGGGACAGAGTGAGCAATCAGGGCATAAGCTGTAGGCAGAGATGAGGAGAAAGATCAAGCTTCTCCTGTTCTCTGGGTTTGGATACTTATAATATCCTGCGGAAAACCAAAAGAAAAAGGCAAAGGGGAGACTTAGGTCATCAAACTGATTTTCCAGATTCCCTTTAAAAAATGAACTTATAAAAGTAATGCTCCAGAGAGAAAACAACAAGAGCAACCCTTAATAGGTGTATCACACTTTAATTTTCACTTGAGTCTTACAACAATATTCTGAGATAGAGAACACAGGTATGATGAAATTGCTGTATTGGATCAACTTCAGTACCCTTTTCCAGCTGAGAGGAAATGACTTACAATAGTTATTGAGTGGTAAAACCAAAACTAGAAACCAGATAGGTCTTTGAAAAATTATAGTCATATCTTTTAATAACAACTTCATTTCTCAATGTATCCTATTCTGCTCTCCTACCTTATCACCCAGACCTTGTAATAAAGAATAAGAGAAAGGAAAAAGAAACCCAAACTACCAACCAAGTTTGATAAGCACAATGGGCTCCTACCTCTGTAAAAATGGGACCAAGCTTGAACCCACATCTTCTCTTAGTTCGACGACCTTTTCACTGACTACAAATTGTGGGACAGGACCTAGTCAGGTAAGATGTACTTGAATTTGGGACCAAAGAAGTTTTCAAAAATCAATTCTACTTAGCCAAAGAGAGATAAGAAAATGTACTTTTTCCTCCTTTCTTTGCAAAGATAGAGTACTATGAATGTGGAATAGCACAGATACTTCTGCTTTTTCTTTTTTTTTATCTCTATTATGAGGGAAGACTGAACAAGAGGGAGGAAATATATTGAGAAACGAAAGCAATGTAGAAACAAAATGTATCATAAAAACAAGATTATATAAAGTCAGAAAATTTCAAGATTCAATAGAAAAAAAAAGCAAAAACTGTCAGAGTCTGCTGGGTTCATCACTAGAAAAGATACATTGTTTTCAATGATCCAATATATCAAGATTACCTGGTAGAAACAAAGTAGAGTCTATCACCATAACCTTAAGAATGTACCTTTGAAATTTCTGGGCTTTAATAATCAAACAACCAAACTGGTGATCCTGACTCCAAGCTATTTCACTGACAAGGAAGGAAGGAACGAAGGAACAAAGGAAGGAAGAGAGAAACAGAGAAAGAGAGAAGGAAAGAAGAAAAGAAAGAAGAGAAAAGAATCAGGAGAAGCTTTTTAAACTTCTCTCTATCCTTGAAGGCCTTACCTTTTCATAGGCCGATGGGGTCCCAAAGTGCATGGTCCTTGTCACATCCGTTGTTCCATCCCTTTCCAAAAGGAAGGACAAAAAGAAGCTTGAAATCAGTCCAAGCCTTTGTTGAAAAGGAAGAGGAAGCATACACTATCTACAATGTCCCCAAAGTGGAATGTACTCAGGCAGCATCCTGCAACAGATCTCCTGGCCCAGGATGAATCAACTATTTGCTGGAAGATGCCATTAGTGAGGGAGAAGCTTGCATCCAGCAACAGACAGAATGCAGATATCCCAAGTGGACCAGGACCCAGTTAAGGGAAAGCAGAAGTTCACTTATGGCCAAGGTGAATCAGGCCTGAAGGTTCAATGCCTTAACCTAAAATATGGAGGTACACATGAACGAGAGA
Source organism: Gracilinanus agilis (assembly GCF_016433145.1). Classification (NCBI taxonomy): domain Eukaryota; kingdom Metazoa; phylum Chordata; class Mammalia; order Didelphimorphia; family Didelphidae; genus Gracilinanus; species Gracilinanus agilis. Next base: position 620,196,410 of record NC_058131.1, read on the forward strand.
CCCTGCATGCCTAAAAGTACCATCATTCAACGAATTAATAAAACAGAGATAAAAGGAACCTGTTGAGCTATCATTTGGTCCAGCTTCCCTCATTTTATAAATCAGGATAATGAGACTCTGAGAGGGGGGGAAAATTTACCCAAGGCCACAAGCTCAGTTAACAGGAGTCTTAAGAAAAGAACCAAGATTTCCTATCCCCCCCATCCCCACCCCACATATGACATATAATGTAATAGACAAAACACATGCTTCATATGCTGAGAGAACTCATTAACTATGCTATTACCTGTGCCAGCCCCACACCTTCAATCATAAGATATTATTACTAATAGCTAGTACATTAATTCAACTGGAAAATTGTATTTTCTAAGTTAAAGGGATAAAGGGATGGTTTCTTAATTAAGTTTTCCATTATCATCAACCCCCATTTCATTTGGGAATGAGGCATTAAAAGTTTCTGCTCTGGGGTGTGTCTCAAATCACCACTAATTAGTCACACACACATATGCGCCTTAATTTATACATATGCTCTCTCTCCCTCTCATCCTCCCACACCAAGAGCTGCCTCTGACTCTGCAAATTCTCTTCTAGAAGCCCTGCATGGAGGTCAATTGGGTATATAACAGGTCCCAAGAATGATCTGTCGGAGGTGCAGAAGCATCCCTCCTCATTTCTCAGGACAACAGGACAGCTGTTGCCCACTGTTTATGTGCTGGACCAGAGAAGTCTCAAATGGTTCCTAGAAGCTTGGTTGTTTATGAATAGTGAAAAGCTTCTTGTTGATGACTAATATTCTTACCAAACTGTCCTCTGTGGGAATGGAAACACAGCTGTGACATTTCGAGGGAAAGGGAGGAAATACAGAATGAAAACCTAGAGCTTTCAACTGGAGTTAGGTAACTGGGTCATAAATTCCCCTAGTATTGACTGACTCAAAAGTTTTCCAAGTCACTTACTTGTATTGGGCTCCTGAGTCTATGAGGTATACTTCATTTAGGGATAACGTTCTATTCGTCTCTGGGACTGGCCTAAGAAAGTAAACAAAAGTTAATTATTCCAGCTATTCTTATCCTATCAACTGGAGGACCAATACCGTCCCCAGCTAGACTATAATCCATCTCAAGGTGAGAAATCATGTATCTACACCCTCTTTGGATCACTCACTAGGACTGGTAAGTTTCTGAACAACATTACATGTGCTCAAATATGTGGCAATTAGAACAGAAATGTGTTAAGAGAAGTCCCAAAGCCACATTCCATAGGTTATACTTACTTTGCCTTCAGCATCAAAAAGAGCAAAATTCTAGATTTCTCAGTAGTGCTCAATCTGAGAGTCACCCAGGATTTCCCCTCTATATTATCCATATCTGGGTAAATAAGGATAGTTTCTGATGGGTTCATCACCAGAGGGGTCCATTGTTCTGAGTGATCTTTATCTTTCCATTAGCCCAGCCTCATCTCACACACACACACACACACACACACACACACACACACACACACACACATTCAGTCCTCAACACTTACACATTTTCTTTCCAAGGTCATGAGGCAAGCACTGTTCATTTTCCAGGTCTAAAAGAACTCTGTGTGTGTGTGTTTGTGTATTTTGTGTGTTTCTGCTTGTAAGCACTGGAATCACAGAATATATTCAGAAAGCAAAATTGAGATGTGAAATGAGATATTAAAAAAATTATCATCCATGTTATTTCAATGTCATTTCGGTAACATCATGGAACTTTGGGATGATGCAGAATTCTAAAGTCACTTTAATAGTTTGTTACAATTAAACACAATTTTCAGGTCATGTCTGCTAGGAAAATTTGTCATCTGAGTTGGCCTTGGAATAGAAACTGAAATGGCTTTTTAATTTTGGGGAGAGAGAAGGAGCATTTAATTCTCATGGTTCATATCCCCTAAACAGCATCCGAAGCTTCTTGTATGAGTTAAACAGTTTAGGAAGCATTCCAAAAAATGCCAATGCTAAATATGCAGCATATACCCAAGGCAATATAACAGAATAAATAATATCATTCTTTTGATATTTAACAAACTACAAATATGACATTATACCTGAAATAAGTAACTGAAATACCTCTGCATCTTTTCCAGATCCTGCTCATATGCTCTCTTTCCTTATAACATACCTTTCCATAAAGTTGGGAAAAACAGATCAGGGTTACCCATTTGTCATGTTCTATGTCCTGACCTAGAGACAGCTAGCTGGCTCAGTGGATAGTGTTGGGCCTGAAGTCAGGGAGACCTGAGACATTTACTAGTTGTGTGATCCTGGACAAGTCATTTAATCTTTGTCTGCCTTATTCCACTGGAGAAGGAAATGGCAAACCATTCCATTATCTTTGCCAAGAAAACTTCATGGACATGATATTATCTACGGGGGTCACAAAGAGTCAGACACAGCAGAGCAAAACACTGTCCAAGACAGTCATTGAGTTGGTTTTGCTCAATTAATGGTTTTTCATTACAAAAGAAGGCTCATTTCCATAGCATGGTTAGGTAAGGGGCAAAGGAAAGGAATAGGCATTTATTAAGCATCTAATATGTGCCTAGCATTGGGCTAAGCCCATTTACAAATATCACTAATGAAGAATGGATTAATGAAATTAGTAATTATTAATAAATGAAATTAATGATTAATGAAATCAATCAATATATTATTATAATGTAATAATTCTATCCTATCTATTAGATAACCAGAAATGCCTGTAATATAAAAACAAGTGTCATTTAAAAAAATAAAAAAGGAAGAGCATGACCTGACACTAAATGGCAATGGAAGTCTATGGGTAAGGCCTCTATTTCTGAGATGGCCTTTTCTTTCTCAGACCTTGTGCCAGCATTTTGTACCTTCCTTCTAAGCTTATGCTAGTTTAGCTTGTATTATCGTTATTTGCATATGCATCTTATCACCCCCAACAAGATGGTAAGCTCCTTAAGAGTAGGAACTGTGTCTTATTCCTCTCTAGTACCTAAGTACTAGGAACATAGTAGGTGCTTAACAAATGATTCAGAATTGAACTAATGAATGTGCATTAAATTAAATCACATTTATACTGAGGACAAGATCTTTTGAAATCAATGTGCTGGCATAGGGAGGGCTCACACTTGGCCCCTAAAGTGCCTTCAGTGAAGCTCCTGGGTCCACCAAAAGATTGAGGAACAGAAACTCTATTTCTCAGTTTGATTATCAGATCATAGACTTAGAACTAGAAGAAGTACCTCAGAGGCCATTAAGTCTACCCCCTCACTTTGTTATATTTTATTTTATTTTTAAAAAACTCTTCTATCTTAGAATTAATACTAAGTATTGGTTCCAAGGCAGACAGGAGTGGTAAGGGATAAGCAATCAAGGTTAAGTGACTTGCCCAGGATCACATGGCTAGGAAGTGTCTGAAGCCACATTTTTTTTTTTAACCCTTGTACTTCGGTGTATTGTCTTATAGGTGGAAGAGTGGTAAGGGTGGGCAATGGGGGTCAAGTGACTTGCCCAGGGTCACACAGCTGGGAAGTGGCTGAGGCCGGGTTTGAACCTAGGACCTCCTGTCTCTAGAGGCCTGACTCTCACTCCACTGAGCTACCCAGCTGCCCCCTGAAGCCACATTTGAACCCAGGATCTCCCATATCTAGGCCTGCTGCCCCTTTTGAATAGGACATCACTCACTTTAGAGAAGGAAATTGAGGTTCAGGGAGATATAGTGAATTACCTAAGGTCATACATGTAGGGTCAGAGTCTGGATTTGAGTCCAGGTCCTCTGGCTCCAGAGTCAATGCCCTTCCCATGCTATCATGTATGCATAAGGACTAAAAAGAGGCAGGTTAAAAGGAAATCAAAGAGGGATGACTAGGTGGCACAATGGATAGAGTACCAGGCCTAGAATCAGGAGTTCTTGGGTTCAAATTTATCCTCAAATACTTTGTAGGTGCTATGACCCTGGGCAAGTCACTTAACTCCATTTGCCTAGCCCCTTGTCCTTCTGATTTAGAGTTGTTACTAACATAAAAAATTAGATTTAGGAAGAAAAAAATAGGAATCAATGTATCAGTCATTAAAAGTGCCTTTTCTCTCCACTAAATGGGCTGGGTGCAAGTAGGGAATAATGTAATTCCTCTAATCTAACATGCTGGATGAACATCCAACATTGGGTGCTAACTGCCTCCCACAAAGTAACTTTTCTCCCCTGATAAAACTCCACTATGGAAACAGCAACAAGGCCATTGGCAGGCTCCTCCATATCCCTTACGAGTAGTGAATGATGGCGCCATTGGGTCCAGTGCTTGAAATTGTTGGAAAGCTGAGGTCCACAAAGTCAGCCTGCTGCCTGAAACAGAAAAACTGTGTCAAAACCCATTGACAGCAACCAGACACCTCAATGCCCTTCAGGGAGTGACTGGTGGTAGCCCATTTTAGAGCTTATACCCCATATCCAGCCTGCCAGTCTCTCAGTTTGTCCACCCCAGAAGCCAATAGGAGATCAGGGATGGAAAACACTGGAATTTCTCACCTACGAAATTCTTCTGCCTTGTCTGCTGCTAAGATCTCTGTCACAGTGCCTTTGGGAACCTGACAAGGAAGTAGGAAGTAAATCATCTGGTAAATTAAAACTTAATTTAATTACCTTGCACACCTAGGAAGAGGGGCAAGCTAAAAGCTTAATTCATTCTGAAGTCTCAGATCTCAGATACACAGCTCCAAAAGATATAGCATATACCCTTTTCAGTTCAGTGTGGTATGATTTTTAAAGAATCTAATTTACCTAAATTGCTTGAACTGAAGTATTTCTAGGGTATGATGGCAAAAAAGCACCAGAACTGGGAGCTAGGAGACCTGGATTCTAATTCTGATTCAATGCAAATTAGCTAGTGACCCATGAGTAAACCACTCCCCAAACTCTGAGTTCTCCGTTTCATGTATAAAATGTGGGAATTGGACAACAGTTAAATCCAAAGTAGTGAGACTAATGAGTCCCCTGAAGTGATTTCATGTTTTTGAATTTGCCTTATTCAAAGATACAATTACATAAAATATGGTCATTGGTTCCAGCCCAATGGAAATATGCAGTATGAATAAAGCAACCAGTTCAAGGACCTCATTATTCCCACAAATCAGTCTAGCTATAAATCAGGGGCTGTTTTTTGTGACCTGGACCCCACCCCTTGGAAAGTCTGATGAAGCCCCCAGACCCCTTATCATAATGTTTTTAATGCATTTTTAAAAATATATAGGATTACAAGGGAAAATAAATCTCTGTCAAATATAGTTATCAAAAAAAATTATTTTTAGTAAGTTCAAGAAGCTTAAGTCAAGAACTACTAGGATGAAATCACTAGGATCCCACCTCACATGTTCCAATTTTAATTTTTCACCAATAAATTCTTCTGAAGAATAAAAAATACTAAACACTTCCAGTAAAGTCCTATCCATATCAAGTAAGATAGTTAGCCTGCATTCTAGATTATGTCACGAGAACACAAGCTCTAATAGGTCCTCCCAATATGGAAAGGTTTCAAGGGTGGGCCCAATGACAAACCATTATCTAGATATCAACCTAGCTCAATGTGGAGGTGTTCATCCTAAGAAGGCTGAAGTTTCTGGTCTTGGTAACTCATGAAGTAGTCTGCTAAGGGATGAAGGTGTGATCTGCATCAGAAGAGGGCAGATTCACGCCAATAAAATCTCAGCTCCTGAAAGTATCCAAGCATAAGGTGCTTTATGGTTTTCAAAGCACTTTCATATATCCTATTTCACTTAATTTTCAAAACAACTTTGTATAAGGCAGGTCAGGGATTATCATGTTTAAAACACAGATGGAGGAAAAAGCTTAAGAGAATTTCTGGGGCTCATCCAAGGTCACCTAAGTAGTAAATGGGCAGAAACAGTCAATCAGTCATTAAGTACTGATTAAGTATTTACTTTGTGCACTGATTAAGAAAGGCAAAAAAAGGCACTTCTTATTCCCAGTGAGCTCCCATTCTTATAGCCAGGTCTTCTTGCTCCAAATTCAGGGCTCTTTCCATGATTAGCTACCTGAAATCTTTATCACATAAAAGGACAGTCAAATTCAAAAGCAAGTTATAAACAAAAATAGCAAGAAATTAGCTTCCTGGGCTTACTTTGAAAAATACATAGAAAAAGGGATTTTATAAGGGCAAACACAATGTAATTGTGAGAGCTCCAAGGCAGATCCTTTTCAAGGAAAAATGACTGGCCAAGATAACATTTTCACTCTGTACCTCTTTTCCCACATCCCCTTCTCTGACTCCCCTTAATGAAATATTCAAAGTGGAAACAAAGATTTTTTTTGTAGTCCCATTGCCAAGACCAAACCTAGAAAGTGCAATGAACAGGTAAGAGTTCTGCCGTAGAAATGAATCCCTGGTTTAGAAGTCAGGAAGAGAATACCAGGTTTATGGATGTTAAATACGGATTCATCATGGGCTCTACAAAAATATGTTACAGGAAAAATAAAGAACAAACCTCTTTTTCCAGCCAGTTAAAGAGCTCACAGAGGGCAACAGCATCTTTGATCTGTACAAAGAATGATAAAAAGAAAAAACCCAACATATATAATTAATGCTAAGATTTAGAAACAGGGAAAGAAGAGAGGAGAATTCCTGGCTTTTCATGAGGCAACTTTTCATTGGGCAACTAATGGATCACATAGGAAGCCCCCTCCTCTGAAATGTATCAGCAGTGCGACAAAACTTGTGCCTGAATATGCAAAGCCCATCTCATTTTTCAGTGTTCCTAGAGGAGGGGAATAAGAGTTCTTTAGGAAAGATAATCAGAAAAGGGCCACTAGGACCCTAAGTCTCCTTGGCTTCCTGGCCATCTCTTCAATAAAGAAAGTAAACAGAAAGTAATAATTTCAAACATTGGACCAACATGGACCATGGCAATCATGGAACAGCAGCCAATAATAGGCTATCTCTAGTGAGGCCTTTGACTCAGGACTCAGGTTCAGTATAGAAACTGTTCACCTTAATACTTAATTAATCACTAACTAATCTTCCTCACAACAAAACTACTAAACCTGGGGGGAAGCAGGGGAAAGAGCCTTTTTGTGGGTCTAGAGCAGGGGTCAGCAACATATGGCTCTTGAGCCATATCTGGCTCCACCTCCTGAACAGCCAGTCTGGGCAGAGCCCCAGGATGTGCCCCAGGGGGCCCTTCAGCCCCCACCCCATATCCCAGCGCCTTCCGCCTCCATCCTCCTCCTTCCGCAGGTGTTTATGGCTCTCATGGCCAAAAAGGTTGCCAACAGTTGGTCTAGAGAAACATCCTAAACATCCTTTACTCACATGGGCTCTTCTCATGCCTTCTGACTCTGCTGAATTCTTTACAGCCTTCGAGACGCATATTGGGGTATATGGTAAACAGCATCGGTGTTCCTACAGCATAGAAGACACCTTTTGGTTAGAACTGATCAGGATCATCTCTCTATTCCTAAACAGAAGGGACACCAGCAATGACCTCTAGTTAGCAGTTATGCTCCAAAGAACTACTCTGGTGAAGAACCCTTGCTAAGGGCTGTAATTCTTGCCTTTTGTAGTTACAAGAGGCTATTACTCTAACATTAGATAGAGAAGACACTAGTCTATTGTTCATAATCCAAGTAAGTGACTAGTCTTTTGTTCATAAGAAGAAAATAACATAAAATAGAATGAGACACCAACAAAGGCTGGACCCAGTTAAGGATGCTGTGGAAGCAATCAATTCCTGCACTGGGCAAGATGGGGAAGTAGATGATGTCTAAAGTTCCTTCCAATTCTAAGAGTACTCCTATAAGGAAAACCAGGAAAAAGGAAGCATGGTGGAGAACACTCAGGTGAAGATTAATGGCAAAATAAATCAAAGTGCTTTCTATCATCATAGTATGCTATAACAGATGTATATCAAATCTAGAGCTGGCCTCAAAGCCAGGAAGACCTCAGTTCAAAGCCTTCCTGACACACTGGTTATATGACACTGGACAAATGATTTAACCTCTCAATTTCAAGATAATCCTCTAAGACTATAAGTTGGGGAACTGCACTAACAAAAGGTATTTCATCATCCAGAAGTTCCTTAAAAATCTTTTTTAAAAATCAGAAGTTCATATGCCCAAAGGGCTATAAAAGACTGTTTGCCCTTTAACCCAGCCATAGCACTGCTGGATTTATACCCCAAAGAGATCATAGGGGAAAAAACTTGTACAAAAATATTTATTGCCACGCTTTTTGTGGTGGCAAAAAATTGGAAAATGAGGGGATGTCTTTCAATCGACGAATGGCTAAACAAAATGTGGTATCTGTTGGTGATGGAAAACTATTGTGATCAAAGAAATCAACCATGTGAACTGGAATGACCTCCAGGAATTGATGCAGAGTGAAAGGAGCAGAGTCAGAACATTGTACACAGAAACTGATACACTGTGGTATAATCAAATGTAATGGACTTCTCTACTAGCAGCAATGCAATGATCCAGGACAATTCTGAGAGACTTATGAGAAAGAACACTATCCACATTCAGAGGAAGAACTGTGGGAGTAGAAACACAGAAGAAAAACAACTGCTTGAACACATGGGTTGATGTGGATATGATTTGGGGATGTAGATTCTAAATGATCACCCTAGTGCAACTATGAAAAATATGGAAATAGGTCTTGACCAATGATACATGTAAAACCCAGTGGAACCACGCATCAGCTATGGAGAGGAGGATGTGGGAGGGGGGAGGGAAAGGACATGAATCATGGAACCATGGAAAAATATTCTAAAAAATAAAATTAAAAATAAACAAAAATAAAAACAGAGGTCCATAAGAGCAACAAACAGGAAGAATTTTAATTTAAGAAATTCTTAAAATTCATAAGAATTTTAAAGAAATATATTATCCTATCAGATGGTAACAATGAGAGATTTCAGTTTTCCAAACATCTGCTGGGTGGTACTTGCCAAAAGCAGCAATAACAATTTCATAACTTGCCTTATTGAAAATTTCATCCTTAAAAGGTAGAGGATCCAAGAAGGAGAAATTTGATTATAAATCTGATTCTCACTGAGAGAGCTGGTTATAGGGATTCATAAACTCTAGAGTTTGTGACAGGAGAAGAAAAAGAAGTGTTATCTGAAAGGACTGGAGTAAATACAAAAAGACTCACCAATCAACTTCAATTTTTAGAAGGCATGTATGGAAGATAAAAGGGAAAAGTGGGCAATGGGATGGATACAAAGGCATTGCCTATTCCTATGCTCACAGAAGGAATAAGTCCTCTGCTTCAGAGTAGATGGAACAATAATAACTAACAATGGAGCAAGAGAGAAGATAGAGCCACTTAATTCTTATTTGGCTTCTCTTTTCTCTGTCAAGGATGACCCCTGAACAGGACCAAAACAGAACAAAAACATGCAATAGGAAGTTGATATCCAGGATAAATAGTAAGAGAACAGAGAGCTGCTTTTAATGAATCAGGCCATGTGAACCAAAAGAAATACATCTCCAAGTTCTAAAAAAAAAACAAAAAGTGGTGTTATATGACTGCTGAACCAGAGACTGGCAGATCATGGAAAATAAAAAAGATACTGCAAACCTTGAATATTGTCTTGATTTAAAAAAAAAAAAAAGAATAAATCTGCAAACCCAAAGTCAATGAGCTTGATTGTATTTCCTGAGAAAACTCTAGGATACATTATTAAAGAGATGCCTAGCCTCTGTTTGGCAACAAACGGTTTTCAAAGGAAGAATTTCAAACTACTACATATGAAAGACTGCTTCAGATCACTCCTAAAAAGAGAAATTCATATAAAAACAGCTCTAAAGATTCACCTCATACCCCTCAAACTGGCAACAAAGATGACAGAAGATGGAAATAATCAACACTGGAAGGACTATGAGATAAAAACTTGCCTACTAATTCTTTGAACTCATCCAACTATTCCATAAAGCAAACTTAAAAGTATGCTTTAAAAAATTGTTACTATGTCTATTACCCTTTGACCAGAGATCCTAATGCTACTAAGCATGTACCCAAGAGAGGACCAAGGCACAAAGAAAAGTTTCATATGGTGGGGTAGGAAGGTGGGGGGGGGGGGAAGAGAGAGAGAGAGAGAGAGAGAGAGAGAGAGAGAGAGAGAGAGAGAGAGAGAGAGAATGTGCAGAAAAACTGGCAGCCAACAAAATAAGTATCCACTGATTGGGGAGGGGAATAGCTAATTACATAACTACATAGTAATTCATGAATATAACAGAATATTACGACACCACAAGAAATATGTGAATAGTAAGAATTTAGAAAAGTATAGAAAAACATAAATTGATATAGATTGACACAAGTACAATCAGGAAAACAACATACACAAACAAAGCAATGATGTAAAAATAAAAGAAAGTGAAACTGGACATTGTGCAATTATTATAATCAAGATAGTCCCTGGATAAAAGTTATGAAAATATACCTCTCCTTCCCCTTTATTACTGAGGTGAAGGGCTACTGATGGCAGAATGTTGCATATGTTGTCAGTCATCATCAATGTATAGGTTGGTTTTGCTAAACTTTTTTTCTCTTTCTTTTTAAAATCTTTGTTAAAAGATATCGTTTACTAGAGACAAAGGATAGGAGGAGGGATATTCAGAAATGAACATTATATAGCAATAAAATGCATGTATATATAGATGTATATATGTGTATCTAGATATTCTAAAATGATATGATTAGTAAGCATCCGGAAAAAGAAACAGTGATTCCAAAAGAGCTTACATGGCTCTATCAAGAACAGGTCATGCCAGACTAATCATTTCCCTTTTTTGGCAAAGCTGTTAAAACTGGTACATCAGGGTAATGTGTTAACATAGTTAATATAGGATTTAGCAAAGCATTTGACAAAATATCTCAAGTGACTCTTACGGAAAGGATGGAAGAAGGTGGCCTATATGCCCATACGATCAGATGGATTCCAGAATCACTGAATAGGCAGACTCCTAGAAGAATCACTGATAATTTGATGTCAGATTGAAAAAGAGTCTCCAGTAAAGTGAACAAGAGTCCTTAAGCCTGAAAGTAGTTAACATGTCTATCAATGACTTGGATAAAAACACAGATCATATTCTTTTCAAATCTTCAGACAAACAAATCTAGGAGGGAGAACTAATACACAGAATGACAGGATTCAAAGAAAAGTCTTGACAAGCTATAAAAGAGGGCCAAACCTAATAAAATGAAATTTAATGGGGATAAATGGAAATTAAGATTGGATTTACAAAATCAACATTCAGAAAACAGGAGAGATAAGCACTGAGCCAGATAGCATTTCAACTGAAAAAAATCTGGTATCTTAGTGTACTGCAAAAATTCAGAACTAATAAAGACAAATCAAAATAAAACAAAAAAGGAACAAAACTTTTTTTCTCTTTCTTTTAAAATCCTTGTTAAAAGAGATGGCTTGCTGGAGATAGGGAGAAGGAGGAGGGATATATTCAGAAAAATTTTCAGAAAAAAAATTTTTTTTAAGATCTTGAGCTGTAGTGAGAGCATAACTTCTAGGAGGAATAAGGAGGTGATGGTTCCTCTACACTTTGACTTGGCCAAACCATGCCTGCACTCCTGGGTTCAGTTCTGGGTGCCACTATTTAAGAAGGTCTTTAAAAAGCTAGAGATTACATACAATTAAAATGGTGAAGGGCCTTGAGCCCTTCTATGAAATAAACAGTAAAGGAACTGAGGATGTTTAGCCTAGAGAAAAGTAGGCTAAGGGGAAACATGGTAATTGCCTTCAAATCTTAAAAAACTGGCATGTGGAATCAGGAGCAGATTTATTCTCCTCAGTCTCTGAATGCAAACTAGAGATGGTGGCAATCACAAAAAAGCAGATTTAGGCTTGATGTTAATAAAGAAAATCTTTGAAACAACCAGAGCTATCTGAAGCAAAATGGGCTTCCTCAGGAGAGAGACAATTCCATCTCAGTGAAGTTATTTAATTAAACCTGGATGAAACCTAATTAAGTATGTTATGGTGGGAATTCTTTTTGACATATGGTTTGAACTAGATGGTTGATAAGGTCACTTCCAATTCTGAAAATATCTCAACTCAATCCTTCTTTAAATGATCTATCAAAAGGCTCATAAATACCTACATGTGCCAGGCACTGTGCTAAGCACTGGGAATATAACTACAAGGAAAAAAAATGTAATAGTCTTCACTCTGAAGGAGTTTACATTCCATTAGAGGCAGAGAGGGAGGAGGTTATTTACCCTAACACAGCATTATGCTAGATTTCTGGTTGCTAATAGTTTATCTAGGCCACTGAACTAGAGATGGGGAACAAATGCCTAGGGCTTATATAGGAGGGCTGGACACAGAGGATTAGTGGTCAATGTAGCTAGTGAGAACATTTATTGGGTATACAAGATACCTGGTTTCCTGCTACTAATTCATTTTATGACTTAGTCTTTAAAGTCCCATCCAATTTTGAAATTTTGATTCCATGGTTCTAGGAATATTACAGGGTGAGTACTGTCAGGAGGTGAGAACTACGAGGGGGTGTTGAAAGGGAAATTGAAACTGGGGGTTGGGGACACCTGAGGCCCAGGAAGGGAGTGCGGTTGGATTCCTCATGCCTTCACATAGAGCTATTGATAATCATGGCTTCCAGACGGAGACAGTGAACATCTAGACTAATAGTTTAGCTAACCCAAAAGAATATCGTGAAAACAATTGTTGATCAATTCAATGAAAGACCACATTTAATGGTAATTTCTCTATTAGTATGCTAGTACTAGTACTTTATATTACTGCACAGAACAGAATGCTCTCCCCAGTCTCAGGAGCCCTGTGTTGATGGGATTTGCCAGCAAGGTCACCTATTGCATTCCCTTTCTTTCCCAGGAATGGCACTATAATTGGTGAACCCGTCAGATATTTGATTATTTAAAACAGAACATTATAATCTGGGGGGGGGGGAATAAAAAATTAGATCTATGTAAATTTATGAAAAGAATTAAAAATCCACTTTGACATTGTTCAAAGCAAATCATAATCACAGAATGTTAGCTCTTCAAAGACGTCAGGGTCTCCAAAAATCACCTAGTTCTACACCCTCATTTTGAGGGCTTACCCAAAGTAACACAACAAGAACCAAATCTCTCAAATGTCAGTTCATTATACCTTCCACCAAAACCATTATACTTCTTTTAATTTTCCAAAATGCTATATAAACCTGAAGGAATTATCTGTCTCACATCCCGAAGTGGAGCAAGCCAGCACCACTTCTTACCCAAGCAGGACAGAGAATTACCTCTGTTAAAAAAAAAAAAAAAAAAACAACCCTTTAACTGACATCATTAAATCTGAATCATTATTCTTTTTATTTTCACCAAAAAGAAATTAGGTTCAAGAGGAGAGTCTTACACATTAGAGTAGATTAAGATATTTAGTTAGCACAGTAGGTGTCACTATTACAACAGGAAAAAAATAATCTAATAGTCACAAAAGGGATCAAAGGCAGAACACATGCCACAATAAAAAAAAATTTTTTTTAAAGAAAAAACCCATAAGTTTAAGCAGCTAAAGTACTTTCCCAAATTTCCTCCCTTCCACTATATCACATTGCTTATATTCTGAGCCCTTGAATTCCCTACCTCATTATCCTATTACCTCTCATCCCTCTCCAAACCTCAGCCCTGAATTTCTTTCCTTACATCTTTCCCACTCCTGCTTCTAAGCTACTAACCACTAATAGAGGAAATAGAATCATCATTGCAAAGTTATGTTTTCACTCTCATCTGAACCTTCAATTGCTCCATTCCAGTCCTTTTTCCTGATAAACTCTCTATTGAACTTTCCACAGTGACCAATTCCAAATATCTTCTGAAAATACCATTACTGCTCCTTTCAGCAAAGAATCTGGTCTCAAACTTCACTGAAAATAAACTGAAGTCATCCTTTGTTAGCTGTCTCTCCTCCCAATCCTTCATTATGAATCAACTCAGTCTCATTCCACACCCTCCCCCTTTTGCTCCAATCTCAGAGGATGAAGAAATCCAATTTCTCAATTTCTTTGCTTGATCCAATTTTCAACCTTCTTTATACAGGGATGCCTTTCCCTATACTTTCAAACATGCCCAACTTCTCCCACCCTTAAAAAATTGATTTGATCCTATCATCATCCTCTAATTGTTGTCTGTTATCTTTCCTCCCTTTTTTTTTTTAAACCCTCACCCTCTGTCTTGGACTCAATACTGTGTATTGGCTCCAAGGCAGAAGAGTGGTAAGGGTAGGCAATGGGGGGGTCAAGTGACTTGCCCAGGGTCACACAGCTAGGAAGTGTCTGAGGCCAGATTTGAACCTAGGACTTCCCGTCTCTATGCCTGGCTCTCAATCCACTGAGCTACCCAGCTTTCCCTTTCCTCCTTTTCACAGCCAAAGTCCTAGAGAAAAAAACCTGCACCTTTTTTTTGGTGCCCTCTACTTTCTCATTCTCACTCAATTCTTGACCCTTTGTAATCTGGCTTCCTCCTTCTTCTGCATCTGAGTCTCCAATGATCCTTTTTACTCATCAATCTAAATGCCCTTTTCCTATTCTTCATCCTTTTAGGCCTCTTCAAAATTTGAGAGTATTGATCACCCCATTCCTGTATAGTCTCCCCTTGTTGGGTTTTTATGATACTGCTCTGTGGTTTCCTTCCTATGTGCCTGATCTCCTCAATCTCCTTTGCAGGATCATCACCCAAGTCTCATCCCCTTTGGGTGGGTATTCTCAGGGATCTATCCCAGACTCCCTTCTCTTCTCTTTCTGGGCTCTCTCAGTAACTTTGTCATCCTTCAAAGTCTCAATTAGCATCTCTATGCAGATGATTACTAAGTGACCATTCATTCAGTTGGCTCTCATCCATCCATCCCTCTCTCTCTCTCTCTCTATCTCTTTCATTAACAATTACCAGCTGGACCAGTCCTAGATGTCCCATAGGAATCTCAAACTTATTATGTCCTAAATAGAATTCCTCTAAACTCATTCCTCTTCCTAACTTCTCTATTCTCTCCTTCTGGTCCTTCCATTCACCTAGGTTTGCAAAGTTGGAATCATCATCACTTCTTATTCTTTCATTCCTCTGCATCCAACTAGTTGCCAAGTTTTGTCCATTCAGCCTCTGCTAGATTTCTCTCATCCATCTTTATTCCTCATTCATAACGACTCTCATTAAAGACCTTCACCATTTTTGCCTAGACTATCCCAATACCTTTCTAATTAGTAGGACAGATATTGCAATATCTCTTCTAGCTGAGGATCCAATGAATGAGCCTCAACCTAACATGCAGAATTCACTCACCACTCAGGTTCTATTATTCTGCCAACTTAGCCTATAAACAGCACACTCCTACATCTTCTCCTACAGTCATTCAGATAATAGGGACCTGGCACATCCCTACTCTGGACCTGGTCCTTTTCAAAGAAAAAGGTATGGTTTTGCAAGTGAATCTTTTGCCCTATTGTCATTGCAGTGTTTGTAGCATTTCTCTATCCCTACACACGAGCTCTTGTGGGGCGCTGGGGGGTGGAGAGGTGAGGAAGGAGATTGTTACATGCGCAGACTTCTAAGTTCACACACACACACACACACACACACACACACACACACACACACACACACACACACACTTTTTTCTCTGAATCTAATTTGTTTCTAGAAAAACCACCATTCTGATCTGAGAACAGTCTCCAAAGAAACTGATGACTGGACCGTAGCAGGAAAAGGACAATGGGGCTCACTGCCTCCTCAGCTCCAGTAGAAACTATTGGAAATCAGTAACCTGAGCACAGTGGTTTAACTTGGATAGATCCCAGCCTGGAAGCAAATCACACCTACCTTGGGAATGGCTTCACTCACAGCATAGCTGGCTTTGTCACTGACCCACACCTTGTCCTTTGGGGAAAGGTCAGAGCAGATATCCTTGAGCTCAGTCAAAATGGAGTTGTAAGGAAGCACCTGAACTTTGAATTCATCTGCCAGGCTGGAGTTGAACAGTAAATGTTCCTTCACATCAGGTGCTTTGGTGCGTTCTCCATCAATAAAAAGCCTGAGGAGAGGTGGGGCCGGGAGATGGAAAGAGGGACATAGGGAAAGAAGGAGAGGAAGAAAAGAAAACATCCATGAGCAAACAGAGCACAGTCAAAGAGTATAATATACCACCTCCTTGTGACCTTATTACTGTTTATGGTTTAAGAGACTTTATCTTCTTGACAATCAGAGTGAAGCCACAGATGGTTTTATACAGCCTGGGGCAGCAGAAGGAAGCCATCCCAAATAGGCAGCAGCCAGAGTTCGAGTGTGGCTAGCAGGGAGAGAGTGACATGGAGAGTGGAGCCAGGTAATCCAACTCCTCAGAGAAGAAGAATTCTGACCATTTTACCTGGCCATATTTAGCATGTCCCTAGGCAGTGTTTATAAGATCGAGCGCTAAAGCAAACAGGGAGGCAGGAAGGGCAGGTCCAGGAGGAAAACAGGAAAGAAAAGTGAGTAGCCATTTGCTGTATTCACCTGATTGTGTCTATTCCTATGATAGCATAGGAAAAAAATACTGGGTTGTGCTCCACGTCTGATCCTCGGAGATTGAACAGCCCTGGAAAATAAAACAGAGGGCCCCCCATTACTTACCTAGCATGAGCTCCGAAGCCAGTGCCAGGTACTGGGAAGAGAAAAGGCCTCAGGGACTGGCAGTCAAAGTCCACAGAAAAATAAATGCACAGGTCAAGAGCTAACTGCCTATATATTCTGTCAACCCATTGTGATACATAGAGGCTTTGTTTTTACCACACGATGGCGCCCGTATTGTGTCTCAGGCCAGAAAGTTCACAGGTTTCAGGGGAGAGAGGGATGGAGCACTGGTAAGGAAACCCTGCCAAATGCCTGAAGAACAAAGACAGCTATAATGACTAACTTCCTCCCTTGCTCTGCTTGGTGGTACCCTCGCCCCAAGCTCCTTTCTTTGCTACCCAGGCTCATATCACAAAACTAACCAAGAAATCCCCACAATGAGGTAGGATAGGAGTTTTCTCCCACTAGCAGAAGGGTGAAGTCATAGGGAGAAAGGCTCCAGCTTGGTGCAACGAGGCCATAGACAACCTCTGAGGACAACAGGGAAACAAAGCTACTCACAAGTGAAGCCAAATAAGGGCCTTCCTGTAAGTTTCAATAAGTCCTAATTAGAAGTGCTTCCCTGAAAACAGTGAGTCACTATTGAAGCATATAAATGGAACTAGAACCAAGAAGTGCCCTCCAGGAGCCTGTCATGGCACTGACTACTAGCAAGAGTCTGCTCTCCTGCCCTGCCTTCCACTTCTCCAGGGAGGTCACTTTGAGCCTCAGTTTCTTCTTTTATAAAATGAAGAGCATGGAAGAGATGTTCTCCAAGGTCCCCTTCCACTCTACAGCTTCAGACTCCTAGAATATGAGGAGCCTGGACTAAATGACCTTTGAGGTCCCTTCCAGCTCTCGATATATGAAATGATGATCCTGTGGTAACTTCGCTTTGTATATCAGTTCCATCTCAGAGAATTAAAGAAGTCAATAATTGGAGGATATCCTGAGCCATAAACTGACCGGAGCAGCTATAACATACCCAACAAGTGGCCATGCAGCCTTTGCTTGAAGATTACCAAGGAGAAGGAATCTAGCCTCTATGTAGGCAGCCCATTCCACTTGGAGAAGGCTCTAGTTACTAGGAAGTTTCTCTTGACTTCTTTTTACAATTTTCACCATTATTCAAACAGTACTCTCACTAGGCTAGCAATTTTGTAAGAACCTCTTAACTGTAGAGGATGGAAAACATATATGTGTGTTCCAGAGATGAAAGGAGAATTTCTCTTGAGACAAAGATAAAAAGTAAGGTATCCTCCCATTTGGCAGAGAGCCAGAAAGAAAGCAAATGTACCTTATGAAATCCCTCCAAGTCACAACCTAAGTTTCAGCAAGAGCAGACTCCAAGATCAGGCACAGGCCACTTCAGAAATGAAAACTGACAAATTCCTATTACAACTTATATATTCAGTCAGAGATCTCTATTTCCTGTGGAGGAAATAACTGCCTTTACACAGGAGAGGGATGGTTTAATGTGGCCTACAGAGAAGATGGAGAATGATTTAGGCTACTTAAGCTATACTTTTTCATCTTTGGACCCTTCATCCAAGCAGTTTTTAATGTGTGTTTACTAGTAGTAGGTATCATTCACCTGGTTATTCTTCATCTCTGAGTTGTAATATTAATCCTTCAAATGGCTAAATTCTCTCAGGTCTCCCCTACTCTCCAATCTTTATAGACATCTCTTGTATGCATTTGGTACTGTAACTAAATCACTCTTCATTCCACAGCCTCTCAGTAAGTAAAATGATGTGAGCCTTAAAGAGAAACTAGGGAACCTACAATGATATCAGAGATACCCCAACAGCGAAATCAGAGTACTCACATGCTATCTCGTCCAGGGCGGTGACCACAAACCACACCACTTTTCTCTCCACCATTTTCAATCGAAGGTCAGCAACCTTATCCTTCCAGGCTATACCTAAAACAAACAAAGGCAGTTGCTGCCCTAGACTTAAGATCCATTCTTCCAGGAAATCATCTCATAGCAGAAGTACTGCCATAGACCAATACAATCTACTAGATTATAAATTCCATGGGGGCACAAAGGGAGACATATTGAATCTTCACAACTCCACCAACATCTAGCAAAATCTGAATTTTGATGAATTGGATTTTTTTTTTGCCCAAGAAAGAAGGATACATGAATTCTAGTCATTTCATTTCCTTTCCATTACTAACTAGCTGTACAATCTTGAATAAAACGCCTAAATTCTATGATACTCACCTACACATCCATAAAATGGGGGAAATATCTGGAAGTCTTGAAGGTCAGATGACAACTCCAGGTCCTATCTACCTCTAATAGTCTCTGATCCCTTGAGACTGCTACTAATGATAACACATTGTAGGCCTCTCTTAAGCAGAAGTCACTGGTTTTATGAAGGAAGGGCAATAGAGGTATGGTGGAGCTAGAGTCAGAAGACATGGCTTTAAAACCTACTGTTTGGCCTTGGGCATCACTTAAAATAGCTGAGCCTTAAAAATGAAGGGCCCCTCAAAGGGCTATAAAACTGCAAAGGCTTTGATCCTGTAATACCACCACTGAGTGTGTATCCCAAAGAGATCATTAAAAAGGGGGAAGGCCCTACTTGTACAAAAATATTGATAGCAGTGCTTTTTGTGATAAAAAAGAATTGAAGATTGAGGGGATGTCCATCAATTGGAGGATGGCTGAACAAATTATGGTACATGTTGCTGATGAAATACTATTGTGCTATAAGAAATGATAAGCAAGATTATTTAAGAAAAACCTAGAAAGATCTACATAAACTGATACAGAGTGAAATAAGAAGAACTGGGAGACCATTACACACAGTTACAGCAGTATTGTACAATGATCAACTGTGAAAACTTGGCTTCTCTCAGCAATGCAATGATCTGGGACATACCTGAAAGACTTATGACAGGGGATGCAATCCACCTCCAGAGAAAGAACTGTTAGAGTTGTCTTTCACATCAGTGTATTTATGGTTTTATTTTTGAGTTATGGTTTTGTATTAGTGTGCTCTTACAATAATAGCCAATGTTGAAGTATGTTTTGCATGATAATAAAAATAAAATTTAAATTTTTTTAAATGTATTAGGCTAGAAAAAAAATGAAAGGCCTCATATACAACTGTAGTGAGGCAATAGCACCACTCAGGAAAGAATAGTAGCTTTTTAGCCAGTGGACCTGAGCTTAAATCTCAACTCTAATTTCTATGTATTTTACCTTAGACAAGTCAATTAGCCTCAATGTGCCTCATTTTCCTCATCTATAAAATAAGAAGGTTGGACAAGATATCCCCTGAAGGCCCTCCTACCTCTGGATCAATGAAATCCTAATGATACTTTATCTCCCCCAATAGAATATGAGCTCTTCAAGGGCTGCAATTACCTTTCACCTTTTGTTGTATCTGCAGCTCTAAAGAACAATACCTGGCACAGAGTGTTTAATAAGTGTTTACTGCCCAACTAGGAAACCAAAGTAGGGATGATATACACAGAGAGAGGAGAGGGATAAAATAACCCTTACTTAAATATGACATACACAGCAGCTATGATCATCTTTACCCAAGGGACCACAGGAGCCTTGATTTCATAATTAGAAAGAGGTCTTAAAAGATATATAATCCAAACACTTTATTTTCAAATAAGAAAACTAAGGCCTCCAAATGAGGAAAATGAAAACCTCTGGAGATAATAGAGAACCAATGAAGTTCAATGAGTAGAGAAAATGACATGGTCAGGATTTTACTTTAGAAAAAAAAATCACCTCAACAGCAATGTGGAAGGATTGAAGAAGGGAAAGAACAGATGCAGGAAGCCCAAGTAGGAGACTATCTCAAAAGGACATGAAATAGGCATCAGCATTTGAGAAAAAGAAAATGGAAACAAAAAATATAAAGGTAGAAACTAGATGTAACTGATTAGACATGTGGAAGGATGGGGGAATCAAGAGTTTACAATGGCTCAAATTAAGAACATGAGTGACTGGAAGATTTAGTGGTACTTCACAGGATATAGGGAAATTTGGAAGGGGAAGAGTCCAAGAAAGAAGGATATTGAGTTTGGTTTTCTGATATATTAAATTTGAAATGTCTACAGGACATCCAGTTAGAAATGTCCAATAGCCAGTTAGAGATGTAATACTGGAGCTCAGGAGAGACTAAGGGTGTATAATAGATCTAGGAATTATTTACTTAAAGTGCTATTAGATTCCATAAAAACTGATGGGATAACAGAGGAAAAAAGAGGTCCCAGTACAGAAGGCTAGGGGTATACAGCTATTTAGGAGGTGTAATAATGATGAAGAACCACCAAAGAACCTGAGGAATAGTCAGACTGATTAGGAGGAGAAGAGGAAACAGTATATTCTGAAAACCTAGAGGAGAAAGACAACCCAGGAGGAGAGAATGGTCTGCAATGTCAAGTGCCAGAGAAAAGTCAAGAAGGTTGAGGTCTAGAAAAAGGCCATATGTGTGGCAATTAGGAGAAAAGTGGTAACTTTGGAGAGAAGAGTTTAAAATAAGAAATGAGCTTAGAAGCCAGACTACAGAGGGTTAAGAAGAGGAGAAGAAGTAGAGGCAAAGAGAGGAGGCTGTTTTCTTTGGGAATTTGGCTGTGAAAAAGAGAGAGATAGAGAGCAACAGTTTGAGGAAGAAGTTGATGAGTAACTACGGTTCATTTCTGGTGAACTATTCTTTTAAAATCATATATGTTCCTATTAGTCAAATACACAGTAAGACATTACAGGATTAGCTGCGGCAAAACAATAACAACTCCCTAAAAGATTCCCTTCCAATGCAAGAAGTTTCCTACAAGTCACTAACATTGGGATTTGGGGCATCTGACAGTTCTGAAAGGAAGGTCAATTCCTGGCATCTGTTACGACTTGCCAATAAGTTTGGTGTTTTTCATTTGGTAAACAAAGCTTGCTATTACCCCCTCTCCCTCCCCTAAGCAGCAAGACCACTGATGAAGCCAAGGCTTCAGAAAAAAATTCAAAACATGCAGGGAGGAAATGTCAACCTAACCTTATGTCACTGGACTTGTACAGCAAGTGCCTAAGGAAGACACTTATAATGCCCTCCAAGGGTGAAGGGCAGAAGAAGGCAGGGGTTTCTACCTCCCCTACAAAGGGATACTTTGAAGATCACCTCTGGAATGCTTTTTAAAACACTAGCCAAGAGACTGTTCTTCCATACTATCTTCCCAAGACCCCTCCTGGGCAGTTTGCCTAAATTCCACAAGCAGCCCCATCCCTTTAAATTTTATAGCTAAAATTCCCTCCCCTGCAGCTTGAATCTCACTCCCTTTGTGCAATCTGATATCTAAACTTTACCTACAAATTCATCACATACAACCTATGGTTACCACTACTGGCTGGCTGTAAAGACTACTTTCTCCTGCCCCTCTCCCCCAAACCCCTCATCTCCCCACCACCCCGTGCCCCATCCCCTACTATACACACATGCACACAGGGTTCTCCATCTCACAATCTAAAATTTAAAAGCTTGAAAAACAGCAAGTAAGCAAATGCCACTTTAAAAGGGGCAGGGAAAATTCAGCTCTGCTCCCAAGAGTAAATAAATTAGAGGGGCAACTGTTAGCAACTCAGAACTAAAGAACATTGCCTTCAGAACAACAAGGAATAAAAGAGCTATTGAAAAGAGTTTTGTAGGAATAAACTAACCCTCATTAAGTGGCATTACAAGCTGAATGAGACCATTACTTTAATCAAATGCCACATCATGCCAGGAGAGAGGAAAATCTCACGTCAGCTCAGACTTGATTCGGAGGACTTTAATAAAGATGATGGGAGAGGGGAAAATGTGAAATAGGAAAATCCAAGCACTAACCTGTATAATTCAGGTCCAGGGTTAGAAGAGGTTTGCAGGGGCGCTGGGGACGATCTGTCCAGATCTTGTCAACAAGATTCTCTTTGACAGGGACGAGATGGTGACCTGCACATCTCAGGACCTTAGCCATCTTTTTCCATTGATCTAAGGAAACCAACAGTACAATCATGAAAACAAATTAGAGCAAAGGCATACAAAATTCCATTCCAAAGTTATCCCCAGTGAGTTCTTCTTCCACTCTATCTAAAACAAGATATACAGGTACAGAGAAGGAACCAACTACATGGCCTGGGTTGGATGCTACCCGCCCTCTTCCATTAAAGTTGGGTTTTTTTTGTTTTGGTCTTTGCATAGCATTATATATGATATGGGCAAAAGACTACTGCATAGAGATATCATTAAGAACCAAGTTTTTGTCATGAATCTTTCTCTCCAGACCTCAATTCCATAGCTATAAAATGAGAAAAGCAATTAGCTGACCTATAAGGTCCCCTTCAGTTTTAGGATCCTATAATTCTATTAAAAAAACATCTTAGAAAGGAGTTGAGATTCCAACAAGTATTTCATTATCCAGGCTAGAACAGATCATATTGACTAACCTGATGGAATGATTGAAGGATCCACACCAACCCTGGATCCTTCAGAAAGTACACTCACCAACCAGTCCTCCTGAGTTGGTGTGTCCTTCAGACCTAGAAGGATAAACAAAAATAATTCACAAGAGGGAACTAATATGGTCCTTTTCACCTAAAGGGAGACTAAATGGTGACTCTGGTGACCCTATGGCAAGGTCTTAATTAAGGATCCTCTCACTAAGAATAATTGGAATGCTTTAGGACATTTGAACCTCATTAAATCAAAGAAGATGATCATGAGATGGCTCCAAAGGAAGTCATTGAGATAGAAATGGAGCATAAGAGAATTCAGTTAAATGATAAATCCTACCCCCATGACATTCTCCCTGGCAAATGCCAACCTAATTCTAAGGGAAATCCTTAGGAATATGGATAACTAGTAACCCCACAATCTCAGCAATCGAAATTCATCAACTTCTACATTGAAAAAGGATGAACATCCATCAGGAACCTATTTCATAAAGGACAAGAAACTTCTGAGTGTTAACAACTGGGGACAGTTACTTTTCTGAAAGAAATTCTGAACAGAGAAGGGCTAAGGGTAACTATTCTCAAGGCCTAAGCTTTACACCTTAAAGACATAATACAAGGACCTGAATAGCAGAGAAATGTTTTAAAAGCCAGCAGAGTCATAGAAACTACTGCAGACTATTCTAATGACCAAGATAATTTAAACCCAAGTAGCACCCTTAACAACTTACTGAGATTTGCACTTCTCTCAGAAAGTGGCAAAAAAAAAAAAAGACTTTTATTTCTAAGGAATGAGCTGTAAAAAATAAAGTACCAAAGTTCTTTAAAAAAAAAAATCCTGGTGTCCTCAAGGTTAACGCCTCAATCTCCTGCTTTTTCCTTTGCTCTCCACCTCCTCCTCCTTTTTTTAAACCACCAAGCCATTTATTAGCCAAGTTTCTCTTAATTCACTAGGGAAAATCATGTGATTTCCAGAAATAGTGGACAAGAAATTTCTTTTTTGGGCAAGCCCTAGAGGGAACTCACCCTCATTGGCTAGCCAAGCCCAACCTACGCAGCTCTACCTACACAAACAAATCCAGGAAAGGACTGACAGAACAAAGAGCAAGAAGGAAAGAAGGTCCCTTTAAACCCTACTGCTGAATGGTTACTACTGCCAGTTCCCACTTCAAAGGAGTAAGAACACCTAAAAGCTCAGAGATTTGGTCCCAAAAGGAAGCAGAAGATTACAAGATACAAGAAGTATCAAGCACTCCTGGATTTTACTTTCCCCATCTTTTCCTACTTTCAATCCCCACCATCACATATCCTATAGCTAAAGAGTGATCCTCTCTTCCTACTCCCCTGGTCTCATTGGTAAAAATAGATATAACTGTACACAGAGAGACAAAGGAAAACTTTCAAACCCTAACACTGATTTGTTCTCAGTTAAATCAAATAGGCTTTGAATTCATTACTTGAGGCAGAGAAGGGAAACAGCACATCACACCTCTGCTTCTGATATTCCATGATTCTCATAAGGTCTGCCAGTTGATAGGTTCTAGAAGACTTAAGCCTAGGCCTGTATATCTAGTAGAAGGCTACATACCAACTGAAGTCCTCAATAAGTATATGACAGATGACTGCTTGACAAAGAAAACTACCCTACTTCCCCTCATTGGGGGACCTCATATCTCTACTTCACACTGAAGAAAACCATCACAATACTACTATTGGTACCCCCATTTAATAGTTAAGTTTCCAGTTTATGCCCCCAAACATCTAGCACTTTCTAGCCCTTATACCATTTTTCAAGCCATTATCAATGCCTGGACTCCATCCCCACCATAATCTCGTAAAGTTAATATCTTCTACCTGTCCTTTAATACTATGCTTAAATTCTGGTTGCTTCCAGCTGAGAGTGATCTCTACTGCCTCTGAATATACAAAATGTTTTATTTTGCATTTCTCTAAAAGCACTTTTCATACTATTGTTACACTGGCTATGTTTTAGCTCTTTTAAGAACACTATGAGAAGATGATCACAAAAAATATGGAAAGATGTATACGAAATGAATCAAAGTAAAGTAAGCAGAACCAGGGGATAACGACAATGCTACATGATGATCAACTGTGAATGGCTTAACTATTATTAACAAGGTAAGGATCTAGGTCATCTCCAAGGGCAGGGGTCAGCAACCTTTTTGGCCATGAGAGCCATAAATGCCACATTTTTTAAAATGTAATTTCATGAAAGCCGTGCAGTGCTCACAATGTGCACTCCTGTAACAGTGCCTGAAAAAAAATTGACTTTATAGCTCCTGCAGAAAGAGCCATATCTGGCCTTCAAAAGAGCCAGATATGGCTGGAGAGCCATACATTGCTGACTCCTGTCCAAGGGACTCATGATGAAAAAAACTATCTACTGCCATGGAAGGAACAATCAATTCAAACTGAAGCATAGCATTCTTCACTTTATTTCCTCCATGAATTTTTCTCTAGTGTAACCAATATGTGTATTGCTCCACAACATGATGAATATGGAAATGTGTATTGTACGATAATACTTGTACAACTTATATCATATTATCTGCCATCTTGGGGAAGGTGGAAGGGATGGGAGGGAGGAAGAGAAAATGGACTGCAAAATGTCAGAAAATAATGATTAAAAACTATCTGCAAAACTGTATCAACACGAAATCTGGGGGAAAATTTTTAATTAAAAAAAAATAGAACCGTATGAGGACAGAGAACCTCTCTGTACACCTCACAACTCCTTGCATGGCATCCTAAATAATGTGATGAAAGGAACAGGTTAATCACAGAATATCTTAATGTAATCAGAGATTAAGCTACAAAGAACAATGTCTGCTGTCACTCTGAGACTTGGGTCTAGAAAGAATTTCCCATATTTGTGACCCTGTATGATAAACCTCCTACTTCAGCCATCCCAGGGACAACAAAGTGACAGTCCACTCGCCTCCTGCTGGGTCTAGGCAAGCATCCAGCAGCCTCTACCCACCCATCTTCATGAGGGTCCAGTTGTTGTCCATCTGCTTGGCAGCTTGGAGAAAGTAACGTCCATCAGTCCACATGGCTGCGTGCTGCTCTGTAATAATGGCTGTACCTATGGCAGAGATGAGAGAAGAGCAAAGAGAAGAGAGATAGCATTTCTTTTTTTTAATAAACCCATTCCCAAACAAAATGCAGCCATGATGAGCTTCTTGATCACTACAAAAGAGGTACAATTTTGTGACAAAAAGGAAGTCCATTTCCTCTAAATACCCACAGGTGCTACTATTCTGACTCAGAAATAAGCTTGTGGCTGAAACTTATTTAATCCAGGGCCATTAAACTTTTTTTTTAATTTAAATAGAACCATGAGGTCATACAGAATGGCAATGGAGCCAAACACTCAAAGGAACAGCCTCATAGAAAAGAACTCATTTCTCAAGACCAGCCAAGGCCTTTGAAAGTGAAAAGGGGGGAGTGGGGGGTGGGAGGGAATCTCAAAAGCTCCAAACAAGATTGGGTTGAAATTCCTGAGGCTTCTGTTCCTTTCAAACATCAGAGACAATACTGGTCCCCACTGATACATCACAGAAACCAATTCATTTCTTCTATCATATGCCTGTTCTAAGAGAACTCTCAGTTCCCTAATTTTTAATCCCCTCCTGAGGATTTGACCTGACCCAAAGAAGGATTAAATCAGTCCTATCAAGAGTACTGGGAAATCACATTTGCCATGATGCAGAATCTTCTCTCACCTCTGCTCCCAGCTTGCACTGGGTGTAACAGGCTTGAAGCCATCAGCAGAATATCAGGCACGATTGATAATTATGAACAAACCAATGAAGACATTTGGAAATGAAAACAATGAGATAATTGGTAAGGGAAAGGGCCATTAGGACTGGCTGTCTAAATCACTGGCTTGCAATTTTAACTATTTGGATGTCCATAACCCCAATGCAACAAGGCATGGATGTGAGTGCACACACAAGAGCTCAAGCGTGCACATGCAACAAGGCATGGATGTGAGTGCACACACAAGAGCTCAAGCACGCACATGCACACACACACACACATACACACACGTACATTGAGACCTGACCCAATTACTGTCAGGAAGGGGAAAAAAAGATACATACATATACAGATTGAAGTTTGTGATAACATACCAGCTGAGCCATCAAATCCAGATACAAAAGCACGCCTGCAGTCACAGGGGGCAATATACTCACTCTGGAAAATAAAAGAGGTCAGTAATTAGAGAGCACAACCACCACATGAGCAATACATAAAAAGAAATTG
Organism: Gracilinanus agilis; assembly: GCF_016433145.1. NCBI lineage: Eukaryota > Metazoa > Chordata > Mammalia > Didelphimorphia > Didelphidae > Gracilinanus > Gracilinanus agilis. The sequence continues at coordinate 620,223,780 of NC_058131.1, forward strand.
ATTTAATATTTATTGGACATTAACTACAGGCACAATACTATACTACTAGACACCATGAAAGACGTCCCCCCACCCATCCAATTTTTTAAAATATATATATATATGCATGTATGAGGTCAAGGGTGAGAGGTGGCAGATGGTCCTATAAATACAGAGCTAGATCTGGAGTCAGAAAGACTCCTCTTCTTGATTTCAAGTCTAGCCTCAGACACTTACTAGCTGTATGACTAGAGGCAAACCATTTAATTCTGTTTGCCTTAGTTTTCTTATCTGTAAAATGAGGCAGAGAAGGAAATGGCAAACCACTCCAGTACTTTTGCCAAGAAAACACCAAATGGGGTCACAAAGAGTCTGTCAGAACTGAAATAACTGGAGAGAGAGAGAGAGAGAGAGAGAGAGAGAGAGAGAGAGAGAGAGAGAGAGAGAGAGA
>NC_058131.1:620224540-620387428 GCF_016433145.1 Gracilinanus agilis
CAGAGAGAGACAGAGAGAGAGAGAGAAAGAGAGAGAGAGAGAGAGAGAGAGAGAGAGAGAGAGAGAGAGAGAGAGAAAAGAGAGAGAGAGAGAGAGAGAGAGAGAGAGAGAGAGAGAGAGAATGTGTGTGTGTGTGTGTGTGTGTGTGTGTGTGTGTGTGTGTGTGTGTGTGTGTGTGTGTAAAGGTCCCTTCCCTTGAATCAGCTTAGTTCAGGAGACAAGCATAGCAAACAGGAACCAAATAGGAAAATAGATAATACAAGACAATACACATATGCCCCAACTGAGTTGTCCCAACAAACAAAATATCAGGAATATCTTATTACAATGACCCACATATAATACTTCCTTTGGCCCAAAGGTACAAACTTGAAAATTAGTAGAAAATATCAGCTAGCACTTGAGTCAGGCTGGCATTAATTTCCCTGGGATTCAGTTTGTTTACTCAATATACATAATAAGCATAAACATTATCTCTTTGGAATTGTCAACTCTCTATAATATTGTTTCACCTAAAATCTGTTTCCTCAAACCAATTAATGACATCAAGTGAAGTATACTAACATAATAGCTGATTCTCCATAGTATTCTGTTTTATAAAGACCATTATGCTATACATATTAATTCAAAATATGCTTAGGAGGTTAATTATTATTCCATTTTATAGACTGAAAAACTGAGAGAATTCAAAACATACCTAAAATCACAGAAAAGGGAAGGAAGGAAAGATTTATTAAGATTTTACAGTGTGCTAAGACTTTTACTTCACTATGTGACCCTGGTCAACAGACTCCATTTGCCTCAGTTTCCTTATCTATAAAATGAGCTAGAAAAGGAAATGGCAAACCATCCAGTTTCTTTGCCAAGAAAACCCAAAGAAAGGGTCATAAAAAGTTGGACATTACTGAAAAGACTAAACTACAAGCGTTTTACAAATATCTCATTTAATCCTCACAACTCTTGGAGGTAGATGCTATTTCTATTCCCATTTTACAGTTACAGAAACTGAGTCAGACAGAGGTTTAGTAAAAATTATGATTTAGATTCAGATCTTGGTACACCACAACTGCTCCTATTAAGGGCTAAATATCCTTGGGACCTAAGCCTCTATCTTCTTCCTTAGGGAGGACCAGTGAGACCAGGAGATAAAACAGATGAAGAACTGGCATTTCCTCATTATGGAGATCCATCTTCATCCTTTGCCTCCTACTATCATTTAAATGTGTTGTATTTCTGAAAGCAAAGTCAAGAATTTTTTTAATTTAGCTTCAATGATTCTTTAATATAAATCTCTTCATAAAGGCTTTCAAATTTGTTGCTCCTGATCTCCAAAGTAGCCCCACCAATTTCTCTCATGAACTATGACTTTGCCTAAAGGAAACAATTCTACAGAATGTTGTCTTTTTTTGTTGTGGTGGTTTTGATTCAGCTAACATTTATCATCCACCTGCTTTGTGCAAGGTCCCATGCTGGACACAAGAAGAAACTGTTTCCCAAAGGAGGCTTCAGTAACCACATCTTTCCCCTTACACCCAACAATAATATGACTGCTGGATCTATTTTCCAAGGAAATCAGGAGAAAAGGGAAAGAATCTATATGTTCCAAAGTATTTATAACGGTTCTCTTTGTGGAGGTGAGATGTCCATCAATTAGGAAATGGTTAAACAAATTGTGGCATATGACGGTAATAGAATACTACTGCACCAAAAGCAGAACATTGTACACAGAGACTAATACACTGTGGCACAATCGAATGTAATAAACTTCTCTATTAGCAGCAATGCAATGATCCAGGACAATTCTGAGGAATTTATGAGAAAGAATGCTATCCACATTCAGAAGAAGAACTGTGGGAATAGATGGCTCTCGAGCCACATCTGGCTCTTTTGAGGGCCAGATATGGCTCTTTCTGCAGGAGCCATAAAGTCAATTTTTTTTCAGGCGCTGTTACAGGTGCGCACACTGTGAGCACTGTACGGCTCTCACGAAATTACATTTTAAAAAATGTGGCGTTTATGGCTCTCACAGCCAAAAAGGTTGCCGACCCCTGCTTTAAATGATCACACTGTTGCAAATATTAATAATATGGAAATAGGTCTTGATCAATGATACTTGTAAAACCCAGTGGAATTGTGCACTGGCTATGGGAGGCAAGAGATGGGAGGGGAAGGAAAGAACATGAATCATGTAACCATGGGAAAATATTCTAAATTAATTAATTAAAATTTAAAAAATAAATTAAAAAATACTACCGCACCATAGGAAATAATGAGCAGATTATTTTTTTTAAACTTGAAAAGAATAACATGAGATAATGAAGAGTGAAATGAGTAGAACCAAGAGAAGAACATCATCTACAAATTTAATATTTGGAGAATAACTTGTTCACCTACAGAGAACAAATTGAGAATTGGAAATACAAAAGATATAATCTATTTATTTTGTTTGCCAGATGATGCCTTCTATGGTATGGGGAGGGTAAAAAGGAACTGAGATATCTGAAAATAAATTATATTAATAAATATAATACATATAAATAACTGCATCTTTCTCAAAATAAATGAAATAGTCCTACCTAGCTTAAAAACATTAGATTTACAAATGACTCACACATACAAAGAGCTTCCTTATCTCTTGCCCTGGCAGACAATCATAAAGGGGGAAAATACCAAACTTAGACCCTTGAAAGAACCTGTGGGTTCAGAAGTAGAATAAGCAATAGCCATTTATAGGACATGTCAGTCATATCCCAGTTTGCATGCATTTTTTTCACTGACTTTCTCCCATGACTGGAATGTTCCTCTCCTTCATCTCTGCTTTCTGGCTTCCTTGCCTTCAAGTGCCAGCTGAAATCCAATCTTCTATAGGAAGCCTTTCCCAATTTCTCTTAAGTTAGAGCTCATTGATCATTTCATTGTGTTTTTTCCCCTGAATATAGCTATTTCTTTTCTTTTTTTTTTTTTTTTAAACCCTTACTTTCTGTCTTGGGAGTCAATACTGTGTATTGGCTCCAAGGCGGAAGAGTGATAAGGGTAGGTAATGGGGGTCAAGTGACTTGCCCAGGGTCACACAGCTGGGAAGTGTCTGAGGCCAGATTTGAACCTAGGACCTCATGTCTCTAGGCCTGGCTCTCAATCCACTGAGCTACTCAGCTGCCCCCTATATAGCTATTTTTACAGTTATTTATATGTTGTTAGACTGTGGCAGCAAGAATTGTCTTAACTTTATATCCCCAGCACTTAGCACAGTATGGAACATTAATGTTTATTGGCTGACCAGCTGGGGCTCCTCCCCCAAAAGATCCTCCCACATTTGAAAGTTTCTTACTTTTTCTCCTTTGGGGGGTAAAGATTATTGAGACAGAACTCTTCTAAGTCAGAGTCAGGGAGAGAAGTCCCCTAGAAGGTTAAGGTTCTTACAAACCTCCTCTTCAGGACTCAGCTGTCTCTCTATTTCCCTCTTCAGCATTGTTGACTTTGTTTTGGTTTGGTTTTTGCTAATGGACAATTTTCAACTGCCTAAAGTTTCATCAATTAGAAATACTTGTGGGTTAACAAATCTATCTTTTTAAAAACACAAATGCTTTCTTCCTCCAAGATGTTTACTAGACCATCAACCATTATCAAAATTGTATGAACTAGCTGAATTATAAGATCATAGAGATGGAAAGAACCTCAGATATAATCTAGTCCATGCACTCTTATCCTAGAGTCTGTGGTGAGAATTCAGTTAGTACATGAAACAAGGGAAGAGAAGAGAAAAAAAGGGAATAAGTATTTACATATGCCTACTATATACCAGGCACTGTGCTAAATGCTTGACATATTATCTCATTGTATGGGGGGGGGGGGGGGAAGAATATAGCTTTAATTCAATGTATTCAATAAATTGAATTCAATAGAATTGGTTTCCTTTGTATTTTTTTTTTTTTTGGCATTTAAAAACATTCTGCAAAAGGGGTTCATCTGTAGGTTTTGCCAGCCTGGCAAAGGGGCCCACTGACATAATAAAGGTTATGAAGCCCAGATCTAGTGCACTTTTCTCATTTTACAAATAAGGAAATAGCTTGAGAAAATTTAAGTGTTTTGCCCAAAACCAACAGGATATGTCACTATCCTGTGGGAAACTATTCTCTAAGTTCCAAACAACTTTAAAAGAGACTTTGGGAATAGAATCTGTAAATTGTAGAGGCTTCACATTATAACATGGCTATGAACTTGGATTTGGTCTTCTACATTAAGACCATATGACATAGGGGTTAGAATTGAAACCTAGGTCTCCTGATTTCAAAATCTGGTGCTCTTTCCATTGGCCCCCCTCTCCAAACCTCAAGCTGGAATAGCAGCTGTTATCTACAGAGGAGAGTCCTCAGAACACTTTGCAGCAGATCAAGTTTAGGGAAATATATTCTAGCAGGGGGCTTGGGGCAGCATCAAGGCACTAAGAAGTAGGAGTGACTTAGAAAGGAAAGTGGGAAAAGGAACATAGACAAACTTAATCTATTTCAAAATATGACTGCTATGAGCTGACCCTTTGCCCCCCAATACTGTGGAGGGATCTCTCCTCTTTTGTTCCTCACTCCCAAAGCACATGGGCTCCTAGGACCATTAGTTTAATAGCTCTGCTACATAGCTGATTACATAGATTTTTATTGCTGTCCTATGAACCTAGCCACCATGTGTATTATGTCTCTATGAGAAACTAGTCTTAAATTCCAACAATTTTGAAAAAGATTTTTGGAATACAATTTGTCAGTAAATTATAGAAGGTTTGCATTGCATGGTTTTGAGTTTGGATTTGATCTTCTATTTTAAAACCATGACATAAAAAGAGTTCTCCCAATGTTTTGTAGTTGTCCTCAAAAGGCTTTTAGCTTTTCAGGCAATTAAAAAGGATAAGCAACCTGATCAGAGTCAAGATGTCTTCCTCTCAACATTGTGGGTTCCTTTAAAATGCTTCCTGTCCTCAAAGCAATCCTGAGTGAAAAAGGAAGAGGGTCTGTTCCAGTCTCCACACTAGAGATAATAATCATAAGAGGCAAGATAAATGCTGCTCTAGAGGGAGAAGTAATTAGAAGCGTGTGGATGTAAGCTTGGCCTTAGATCCAAGCAAGGTCTGGAGAAAGGCTACCCACACATGACCTAAGTGTGTGGTGGGACAAGATCCCACCTACTGAAGCTGGCAACTACTCCCAGTTCTTCACTGATAGCACAAAAAGACACAAGAAAATTCATGGGTCAAATCTTCCTACCACCTAGGAGGTTAAAGACTCTCAATTAACATTATCATCTAGAAACTTTTTTTTTCCCCCACAACTCCTTAGGCAGATGGATGAAGCCTGGGATCCCTTCTGATAATAACATTTGCTGGTAAGCATGGCACATAGGCATCTCCCTCTAATCCTTGGGAGGTAGAGGCTAGTGGGTTATTTGAATTTGAGAATTCTGAGCTACAGTAGGACTAAAGATGATGTTGGATGTCTGTACCAAGTCTATACTAATAAGATGATTCCTCCAGGACAGTGATGGACAAACTATGGCCCATGGGCCAGATGCAGCCCCCAGAAATGTTCTATCCAGCCACGTGACATTATTCCTAATCTGACAAATACAATGAGTAGGATACAATACAATGAAACTTCAAAAGAGTTGCCTTAGAAACAGACTGACAGATGGGCATTTCCTTTCCTTTGGACCCCTCTTTAAAAAGTTTGCCTATCACTGCTCTAGGAGAAAAGGGCCACCAGGTTAAGAAGAGGGGAACCAGGATGCCTAAGGAGGAGCCAGTGAAAAAAGAAATGATTAAAACTTCCTTACCAATCAGCATTGGAGATAAGTAGCCACAACTCTTCCAATCCAGGGCAATATAAGGACAGTTCATTGTTTGTTGCATACATTCATAATTGAAGGAAATATTAAGTTTTGGTTAGAGGTTACTGAAAATAAAAGATGTTATTTTTTTCCTATCCATATTCACAGACTCCCTAAAATCTATCCACAGATTCCATGAGGGTCCAAGGACTCCAGGTTAAGAGCTCCTGGTCTAACTCATATCCCTAAATCTCAGGAACTCTCCTTAGAAACCAAAAGTGGCACCATGGATAGCTATATCGTTTCCTTCTATTCCCTTCTCCAAAAATCTTTGTTCATGACCCAGCTAGTCTCTCACCTTCTCCATCAGTTCTCTCCCTACTGTTTTAGCCCACACTATTCTATCTCCTCTGAGCATCTAAAGTTCTAACAGTCTGTGACTTATCATTTTCTCCCTATAGAAAAGAAGTTCTTTGAGGGCAGAGATGTTTAGGTTTTTTAGGCTTTATATACATAGCATATATATGCATATATATATAGCACATATATATATGCATATATACAGTGCCTTAAAAATAGCAAGTGCTTAATAAATTCTTGTTAAAATAAATAAAATTTCAGCACTTACCATAGCCTGTCCTGAATTAATAATACCTAACAGTTCCAGGGGCAGCTGGGTAGCTCAGTAGATTGAGAGCCAAGCCTAGAGATGGGAGATCCTAGGTTCTAATCTGGCCTCAGACACTTCCTAACTGAGTGACCCTGAGCAAGTCACTTAACCTCCAGTGCCTAGCCCTTATCACTCTTCTGCCTTAGAACCAAAGCACAGTATTGATTCCAAGGTGGAAGGTAAGGGTTAAAAAAAAAAAACTAACAATTCCGGTGGAAGCATTTAATAAAATGCTGAAGACTCTCAGAAACTTTAAGATTCCATAATTCCATGTGTGTGACCTACTGAGTCAGGACAAGATTTCAAAGCTCATGGGCAATGGAGTTAGAGTTTCTATACTATCAAATCAGTATCAATAAACCCTAAAGCAGTGTGATAAAATGGATGAGAAGAAACTAGGAGTCATGAGTTCAGGACTCTATGCCTGAGCTCTGACATCACAAGCTGTATGACTTAGAATAAATCATTTCACCATTCAAGGTTTTGATTTTATCTTTCCTAAGATGATATTACTGTGTTGACCTCAGACATTTACTACCTGGGTGACCTGAACCTTGGCAAGTCACTTAACCCTTTTCACCCCAGTTTACTCATCTGTAAAATGAGCTGGAGAAGGAAAAGGCAAACCACTTCAGTATTTTTGCCTCCAAATAGGGTCCTGAAGAGTAAGAAACAATTAAAAAAATGATTGTGCTGGATTAATGGTTCTCTAACTTCACAGATTCAGGACCCTTTGTAAATATTTATGTATTTTAAACCCTTACCTTTCATCTTAGATTCAATACTTTGTATTGGCCCCAAGGCACAAGAGCAGTAAGAGCTAGGCAAAGGGGATTAAGTGGCTTACTTTGAACCCAAGGCATCCTATCTCTGGGCCTGGTTCTCAATCTACTAAGCCATCTAGCTGCCCCCTGACACTTTATACTCTTAAAAAAAAGTATTGAGGGCTTCTCCTTCCTCAAAGAGTTTATGTTTATATGGGATGTATCTATCAATATTTAGCACATTATAACTTAAAACATCTTAGTATTATTATAAAAATAATTTTTCTTTCACAGACCCCACCTAATATTGATACTAAATATTCCAAGGTAGAAGAGCCGATAAGGGCTAGGCAATGGGGGATAAGTGACTTGCCCTGGGTCACAGGGATAGGAAGTGTCTGAAGCCAGCTTTGAACCCAGAACTCCTATCTAGGCCTGGTGCTTTTTTCCACTAAATCACTTGGCTGCCCAGATTCTTGATGGTGGCAGGAAGCAAAAGAGAACATCCATCAGGTGAGAGAAAGGGGCACATACAGCACAAGATATTCTAAGGGAATAGCAAAGCAGTCAGTTCACTCTGGCTGCAGACTAAGGTATATGAAAAGGATTTGTAGTAGATAAGGCTGAAAATCTAAGATGACAGAATCTAGAACTGAAAGGATCTTCGAGTGGCAGGCAGAAATCCAAACCCAAGTCCCCTGACTCCAAATCCAGTGCTTCTGCTACTCTGCCAGAAAGGATGTCTCCTTTAAACTGATACCACACTGTAAAGGGGCATGAATGCCAGACTGAAGAGTGTATAAGGGATAGAGTGCACAGTGGGCTGAGAATAGAGCACTAGCAAGATTCCTCTGGCAAGGCTCCAAAGGTTGGAACATGGAAAGAGCACTTAGGAGACTACTGCATTGGTCTAGACAAGAGTGCTATTAATTGGACTGACAACTCAAATAACACACCTGCAGAATGCTATGAATAATGTAGACAACAAAATACTTTTTGAATGAGGGGATGACTTTTTATGTCTCGGCTGTCACTGGCAAAGCTTCACATGATTCCAACTGCAAACCTACTTGGTCACACACGGACTTTGGCTTTTTAATTTTGTCTAGATTGAAGACTGAAACTCTTCTGCTAAAGGGTTGGGGGAGGAATGGCAGTACCAACAATCTGCCTGTTAAAAACCAGCAGCAGACCCAAGACTGCTCAAGACTGGGATCCCAGAGAAATCTGGTTCTGGTTTTCTTTCCCTTTCTGGAGGAAGAAAAAAAAAAAAACTTTTACTGCTGGGGCCAAAAGCCCTGCTTTTCAGAATTACTGCTAATGGAGCAAGACCCTGAGGGCTGTACTTGGTCCAAAACCCCAAGAGGGGTCCAGAGGGCAGGGAAATGGAGTAATTGGAAAGATTGCCTGCTGGACAGTAATAACAAGGTCTTGGCCCTATGCACTCCCTTCCCAAGTGAGGTCCCCCAAACACCAAAACTATTCTTGAATAGGATGCAAGAGATAGAAAGGGTGGTTCCTCAGGGAAGAAGCTGCACCCCATCTTCACAGTAAAGACTGTTTCTCAGTTACAGTGACAACTCCAGCCAGACCACCAGAGCACCACGCCTATGTATAATTAGGCAGTCACATTAATCATTTCTGGAAAGACTCCAGGCAGGGAAGGATCTGTGGGTGTTTTATTTGTGTTACAGAAAACACACAAAGGACAGAATTCAAGATTGCCTCTCCCCTCTCCCTCTACATCCCCCTAAGGAAAAATTCCATCAGCCAGGAGACTGCCCTGGAAAGAAAGCAAAAGTGACTTTCACTGCCTTAGTCTCCATCCTTAGAAGGGAGTCTAATAGGTCACAGGGCCAATGATTTCCCCCAAGTATTCTCAGTCCCTGAAAACATGCTCACAGCCCTCCTCATACAAGGGAGCCTCCCTTTAATGAGTGGGCTAAGATCAAGGCTTCATATGAAATTCTAGATAGCCAAGCTAGGGACAACAAGAACAATTGTTTAGAAATTTTTTAAACAAAAGTCTAAAGACAGCAGGATTGAGAGCTTCTGTTAAGCCCAGATAGACAAAGATAACCAATATCCCCCACTCCAACACCTTCTACCTACGGAATGCCCATTTTGGAATGGTGCTCCAATCACTGAATATTAAACCCCAGAGTCAGTTTTCCTTTCCATAAAATGAAGAATTTGGGCTAGAGAATGTCTAATGCACCTCCATTATAAAACAGAACTGGCAAATGATAGTTACTCATTTTCAATAATTTGTAATGATTTGGTTCTGGCACTAGAGATGATTTCATTGCAGTCTAAGCAAGCCCACCCTCCGCAGTTAATGGATGCATGCATATCTTTCTGCTTCAAATCTCCCACTCTTGTTTTCAAAATGTCCGGACTGCTACAAGTGATGGCAGGCCTCTGCCTGCCCACTATAAGACACCATGACACCAAATATGAAATAGGAGGGAAAGAGGGGAAGGTGGCCATTGGCTGGCAGCAACTGTCTTCCATCCTCTTTGGAAACTTCTCGGAAAATTAAGCCCCAACAAAAGAGATGTGGTACTGGAGATGACAATGAAAAACAGTTTTCATGACTGCAAAAGAAACTGGCCCTAGAACAGAACCCAAGCCCACTGAATATCAAGATGACCTTGGCTTTGGTACAAGAACATCCTCTGCTAGAAATACACAGACTAGATCCAACATCAGGCAAAAGAAAACCTCAGGAGAAATCTCCTCCTCGCCTACAACCAAAAACCTTCGGCCCTCATTCAAGGAAAACTCCCAGACCAAAGATCTTCCTGTGCGATTAACTGGAATTATGATTTCTGTTTGAAGCCTTCCAGAAAAATGACTTGTTTCCAAAGGAAGCAGAACCGATCCCAGGCCACTAACAAGGAACTCAAGGATAGCAATTAAGTTAGCAAGTCAGAAGAGATCCTTAGTTCAAGGTGCCAGGGGACAATAGCAGAAATGCGGGCTGATCATCAGGAGATTGAGGGCCATGGTTCAGCCCAATGCTAACACACAATACAGCTGTACTGAAACCAGCCTGGCACCACTGCGCAAAGGCCAACAAATAGGAAATGAAAAACACTATCAGCAGCTAAAGAAAGGATTCAACATGTAACAAGTCAGTGTCACAGGACATGAAATCTAAGCCTAAGGAACAAGGACTTCAACGAGGAGAAGACCAAAAGATAGACTCAACTAGGACACAAAAGGATGTCACTATGTGGCTGTAGATAAGTCATTTAGCTTCTCTTGGCCATGGTTTCCTCATCATCTCTACTCAGGTCCTCAGCACTTAGCACAGTGCTTTGCACATACGAAACATGAATAAAAGGTTTTTTCATTTTTTCATTCAAATGACAAGGTGAGAGTAGAGCAGTAATGTCAAATTCAAATAGAAACACGTGCCACAAATCTGTACATAAGAATTCCTGCAAGCCACATATTGATTTTGTTTTAAAATGTAATGTCATCTATACTTTATTGTATTTTTATTTTGTTAAATACTTCTTAATTACATGTTAATCTGGTTTGGGCCCACTTTGGAGTGTTGTAGGCCAAATGCTGCCCAAAGGCTGAGTGTTTTACATCTCTAGACTAGAGAATCTTTTTTTTTTTAACTCTTACCTTCCATCTTAGGATCAATACTATGTATTGGTTCCAAAGCAGAAGAGTGGTAAAGGATAAGACAATGGGGGCTGAGTGACTTTCCAAGGGTCACACAGCTAGGATGTATCCAATGGCCATATTTGAACCCAGGACCTCCCATCTCCAAGCCTGATTTTCTATCTACTGGACTATCTAGCTGCCCTCTAAAGAACCTTTAAGGTCACTTCAAGCTCTAAATTTTTGATCACCTGGGATAAGGACAATGTGTAGTCTCTGTACTATGAACTGTACTCTGCCCTCATCCAGTAATGATCCCTTCACTAGCCTTGAATCCATGACAGTCAATGAGCCAAGTGGTTCTTGTTTCATTCTATTCATTTCCAAAGTCGGATTCATCTTACACACAAATCAAATAAATCAGCACTCGTTCCTTGGGCATCTTTAATTTCTCCTACCAAATTAAAACCACATCCCTTAGCCTAACATGCAAGGTCTTCCACAATCTAATTCCATTCACTTGGCAGTGAGCCTTCATGCTTCAAGTAAGGGTTTGTCTAGTTTGGAGAGGCATTTAACACCGTACCAGGAACATAGCTGGTACTTAATATGTTTGTAGAATCCATAAGTGGTCTCTTAATTCCCTTCTAGGAATCTAAGAGATTTCTTGTCTTATATAAATCCCACACCAATCCCTACAACACACTCAACACTCCTGCCAAAATAGAAAAGGGATCAATTCCCTAAAATAGTCTCCATGCTTTTTCCTCTATTGATAATTTTTAACATGCCCCTTATTCTTGGCTGAAATATACACAACCTAGGAGAGTAAATTCAAGGCCAGCTTAATTGTCACATCCACGAGAAAGTTTCCCCAAACTGGTATTTCTCCCTTTAAATCTTTCTATCGTCCTTCTTTTGTGTCATTCTCGGGTCATTTGTCACATTTTTCTATCTTGACATTATCTTTTATCACTACCCTCATCATCATCACTACTACCACCAGATTGTAAACTCTCTGAAAGAATGAACAATTTCTTATTTCATTTTTAAATCTCCCTTGGCATGTAAAAATAATAATCACTTACTGGTTATTGAATAAATAAACTTAAACTACACCCTGAAAGCAAGTTTCTTTCACCTGCCCCTTAGCTCACCACATAGTGCAAAAATCCCTGAGATACTGATGTCTCTTTCCCAAATCGGGGGACTCATTTGCCCTCTTTAAATTCACTCTTCAAAAGGAAAGGCCATTTGACATCCGATATTCAAAAGAAAGTTACAGTGAAAGACCATACACATATATATACTAAGAAATTTCAGAATCTCAGAATTGGAACAGAACTCGGTAACCATTTAGACAAACCCATATTTAGCAAATTCAAAAAAATAGCCATCCTCTCTGAGGTATCACCTCACAACACTCAGAAATGACAAATGTTGAAGGAAATGAGTAATAAACAGGTACACGAATGACATGTTGGTGAAGTAGTGTATTAAATCATTCTGGAGAGCAACATGGAACTAGGCACAAAGGGCTATAAAACCCTTTGATTCAGTGATACCAGCAGTAGACCTGTATCCCAAATATATAAATCCCACACTAATCTCTACGACACACTCAACACTCCTGCCAAAGTAGAAAAGGGATCAGTTCCCTGCAATAGTCTCCATGCTTTTTTCCTCTATTGATAATAGAGGGAAAAGAGATAAAAGGAAAAGGCCTTCTATGTACAAAAATATTGATAGCAGCTCTTTTTTCATGGTGGCAAAGAAGGAAATCGAAAGGATGCTTATCATTTGAGAAATGACTGAACAAGTTGTGGTATATGACTGTGATGCCCTACCACTATGCCATAGGAAATGCCAAGACCATGAACTGATGCAAAGTGAAATGGGAATATAAAAATCATTGTGTGCGATGTTGTAACAATGATCAACTGTGAAAGACTTGGCTACTCTGATCAATACAGCAATCCAAAACAAATCCAAAGGACTCATGATGAAAAAATGCTATCCACTTCCAGAGACAGAACTGATGAACTATGAATACAAACTGAAGTATAATTTTCTCACTTTATTTTTCTTGCCTGTTTTTGCAAAATGACTAACATGGAAATGTCTGGCATGATTTCATATGTATAATTGATATCATATTGTTTGCCTTCTCATTGAATGGGGGAGGGAGACAAAATTTGGAACTCAAAATTTGAAAAGAAAAGAATGTTAAAAATAAATAAATAAATTTGGAGGGGTAGGGGGAGAAATAGCCATTCAGCTTTTGCGTGAAGACCTTCAATGGAGGGTAACCCACTACTAAGAATGTTAAAAATAAATTTGGAGAGGAGAAAAAAAAAAAGAAATAACCACCCAGCTTTTGCTTAAAGATCTCCAATGATGGGTAACCCACTTTTTTCCTAACACTTTGAAATACATTTTGGGAATATTTCATTACACTTTTTTTTAAGGGCAGGCAGGGAAGGAATAGCCCTCTTTGAAAGTGACAGTGGAAAAGAAAAAAAAAAGTGACAGTGCTTTAATAATTCCTCTAGGTAAGGAAGTTATATTTTCTGGTCCCTTAACTATTTCTAGGGTCCCGTTAACTACAAATCCTAACTAGACCACCACAAGCTAACATTAGGCACTTAAGGCTGGCATTCAAGATTTTTCCAAAATATGGTTTCAATCTATGTTTATACTCTTAGCTCAATAATTCCCCTTCATGTGTATCGTATACCACTGTCTAACTAAATTATTACCACTGCTTCTTGAAATTGTCCCATGCTGTTCGAACTCTGCCTAGAGTGCCCTTCCCACCTGTACCTGCCTTTGAAATTCTGCCCATCCTTTGAGGACCATTTTAAATACAACTTCATGAAATCTCTCCAGAGCCCTCACAAGAAATCTCTCTCCTCTGAAGTCACATTATTTATACCCCTTTGGTGCCCTTCATCCATTCTGCCCAGTACTATGTTGTTATTGGTAGTGGTCAGTTGTATTTGACTCTTTGTGACCCCATTTGGGGTTTTCTTGGAAAAGATATTAAAGAGGTTTACCGTTTCCTTTTCTAGCTCATTTTACAGATGAAGAAACTAAGGCAAACAGGGTTAAGTGACTTGCCCAGGATCACACAGCTAGTGAGTGTTTGAGGCCCCATCCTGATTCCAGGCCTAGCACTCTATCCACTGTGCCACCTAACAATCTGGTACTATAGTGATCTGTGTCTTCACTGCATCTCCTCTACCACATACAAGCTCACTGAGGGCTAGAACTATCTTTACCTGTCTATCTTTCAGCAAGCCATATAATGTCTCAGAGTAGATACTTGGTCATGTATGCTGAATTGAAGTGGCTAAAATTGATGCAGATAAGCTCTTTAAAAATGACATCAGTATTTTCTGCATTCAAGATTTCCCCACAGAGGGCCATATAAGCTGGGTCTCTTCTGTCTTTTATACCTTCCTCCCCACATCACCACAAAGCAAACTCTAAGAAGCTGCCCAAGGCTAGCTAACTAGAGTGTGATTTCAGGCACACAAAAATACATGACTTATCATGACAAATGTGGCATCCCAGGTATATTCTAATCTTGAAAGTATTATTGATGTATTAATATTGTAACCTATGTGTTCTTGTACCAGACTCATGGTTATATTATTTCTTGATCATTGTATTTAATTGGTACTCTATTAATTCTGACCATTCTCCAAACCTACAGCCCCAAGGTGAGGAGAATTCCTGGGCAGGACATTAGCTGCTACAGGGTCCTAGCTCCTGCCTTGACAGACCAGATTCCCTAGCAGGTCACATGTTTGATCAGCCTCTCCTCTTTGATCTTGTGTTGTCAATTGAGCCAATGTCAAATTATATGCCATGTCATATGATCATTAACTACTTCCCATTCCTTGATTCTCCAATAAAAGAATGGGGACACGCATAGCTCTCTCTCTCTCTGTTCCACTGTCAGAGGAGCATGCACGCTGGAGCCCATGTTGTTGAACCATTCGTCTCTGAGTCTTTCTTCCTTTATTGCTTTCCCTCTCTTTCTATGTCCCCTTCACTCGTTTTTCCTTGGTTTCTAAGTTCCCTTCTCAGGTGTCCACCCATGAATATATTAATTTGTGGCTGCAGGCAGCTATGACAAAATTAGAGAAAAGGCATAAATACCTCTAGGGAAAGAGAAAAAAGATAATGTCTAAAATTCACATTCAAATAGATGTGAGAGGGTACAGAGAGCCTAGAAGAGAATCTAGTTATTAACTAATAAAAGGGCTTTTCCCTGTGAACAAGTCAATTCAATTCATATCCATTTTTTTTTCTAATTTCACAGTAGCTAGCTTAGTCTGATTCAAGACAATATGAATGGAAAGGATAACATGGTGTGGATGTACAATTATGTTGGCAACCAGGAGTTCAAACCTGCACACTTGTTCTTTATCACCTACGTAATAAGCATGTCATATAATCTTAGGAAGCCTCAGTTTCCCTATATCCAAAATGGAGATAATCATAAAGTCATTGTGAAAATGACTCTGAAATTTGAAGGTATTGTATAAATATATATTATTTCTTATCTATTGCATTCAAAGAACTGAATGAGATGCTAAGGGTATAATAAGAAATACAAAACACTCTCTGGCCTCAAAGCACTTACATCTTAAGAGAAAACTGGATTTAACAGATGCAGAGCATACTTTAAGTGGCATCCTAAACTCTTGCCAAATTTCACAATTTTGCCCAGTATCATCTTGAACCAGCCAGCAATGTAATCAAATTCATGTAATAACCAGCATTAGGCTCAGTTCTGTGGCCAAAACAAATCTAAGACCCTCAAGGAGTTCCCAGTTTAGCTAGAGATACCTAACGCACACACATCTAAAAAAAAGCAACCTAATAGTACAAAGCAATATGCAAATACTAACTCACAAATGGATGACATTGGTCAAAAAGAAGCCCAATTGGGCTTCACGTATTTATTGAGCATAAACTGAAATACAGGGTACTTTTCTGGGTACCAGGTAATCACACTGTATATATAGAAGGTACTCTGGTAGGACTGAAGACTGGAAAACCCACCCAAAGAGGAGACATCCCATTAGACAGGTGGAAAGAAAGTGAAAATTGGTAAAAGGAAAAGAGTTCTGCCATTAGCCAAATTCCACCCTGTACCTGGTGAGCATCACCCGATGGGATTATGTAAGCTTGGATCGGTTCAGTCACATACTCAGTGTTCTTCATGGCCTGTCTCAACTGCCGCAGCAACTCAGAAGTCACCTTTGGAACCATTCTGTTGTCTAGAAGAACATAAGACAGGATATTTCAAAACCAGATTGTCCCACATACATCCAATGACTAGTTTTGAATAAGCCCTAATGAAAACTAACATCACTCGGTTCTTTCTCTATATATATCTACATATAATATATCTACATACCATGTGACCTCCCCTATGTCCCCTCCCCTCTTTGACATACCAACTGCAAATATAACCTAGAATCTCCTCAGCCAGTCAGAAGGACATCTAGTAGGTACTGAAAAGTTTAATCCATAATATTCATTTTAATACTGCCCAACTGTAAACTATTCCTTTGGACTGGAGAGTCAGGAGACTTGGGTTCTGCTCCCAACTGCCACTAACTAGCTGTGTGACCCTGAGACAAGTTATCTTACCTTCTCTGGACCTCAATTTTCCTCATTAATGAAATGAGGGCATCAGACCAGATGAACTAGACAGTCTAAAATTCTATGGTTTTAGTATGTATATCAAAGTTAGTTACATTTAATCTTGGTGTGTATTAAAGAGGGTGAGCTAGGAATGTCAAAATTCTAAATGGGCCACTTCATTCAACAAATATTTATTGGGTACCTCCAATGTACAAGTCACTGAACCAAGCATTACAGTCAATACAAATTTAAGTTAGATATGATCCCTGACCTCAGGAGCTTACATTAAAGGTGTTAGACAAATAACAGTCTTATGAAACATGGGGACAGTGAACTATATGTACTATACAGGCTCTTGGAAGAAGAGATTGGCTGGGAAGAAGATCAAAGAAAGCTATCCAAAGGTAATATCTGAGCTGGGCCTTAAGGACTGGTATGATTTCAACAAACAGAGATTAGGAGTTGGGGGGAGGGGCAGCATTCCATGGGGAAAAAAACTATATGAGCAAAAGCCACTCTCTCCTCCTGGATACTCTCTCCTTTCTAGGTTGTCCCAACACTGTTCTCCTCCTTTGATCAGTCTTCTTACCCAAGTAATCAGACCAATCTTGGCCACTAACGGGATAAGACTCCAAGGCTCTGTCCTACACTTGCTTTTCTTCTCTCTCTACAATGGTCTCATCAGCTGCCACGGGTTCATCATCTCTATGCAGAGTACTCCCAGATCTACACATTCAGCTCCCAGACTCAAGCCCTAGTTTACCAACTGCCTAATGAACACTTCAAACTGAACATCTCACAGGGATCTCAAACTTGATGTGTCTAAAACAGAGCTCACTTATTTTACACCAAACTTGCCCCTTCCAGTCTTCCCTATTTCAATCAAAGACCCCAACACCCTTTTTTAAGGTCTCCAGTTTCTCAATATCATTCTCAATTGCTCACTTGCCTTCACTTTCCCATATCCAGTCAATTTTTATTTCCCCCTTTGCAACTATTCTTGGATCTGTCACCTCTCCATGTACAGCCACCATCCTAGACCAGGCCTTTATCACCTCTCATCTGGACTATTACAGTAGCCTGAATTGGTCTCCCTGAACTCAAGTCTCTTCCTCACTAGAAGTCATCTTCTACACAGTTGCCAAAATGATTTTCTTAGCTCACTCAAACTCCATTGTCTCTCTGTGACGTGTAGGAATAGACATGACATCCCTTGATATATTAAAGCCCTTTATTCCATTCTTTATAGGCACTGCTCCTAACTCTTCCCCCAGACTTTATTAGTACTGCCCCAGAAACCTCTCCTCCTCCCTGAAAGCCTATTCCAGTTCTGGACTTTACATATTAAGTGACCTTGGCCCCTCTAATTAGCGAGTTCCTTCTAGAACCTCCATTTTAAGGAAGATATTTAGACCATCCATGTCCTTCTTCATTCCTTTCCAGGCAGCCCACGTGACTCTCTTAATTCCTTCCTATACCCGCCTCTAAATTCCTTTTATGTGTTTGTTTTCCCCCATTAGAAGTAAGTTTCCAAAGGGCAGGAACCAGTATTGCTTTCTGCTTTTATTTGTATTCCCAGGGCTTAGCAGAATCTTAAAACCTAGTAAATGCCACAGTTAGGGGGTCATAATAGACAGAGTACTGGGCTTGGAGAGAGTAAGTCCTGACTTCTTGATAGTTGTGTGACCCTGGGCTCTGCTTGCCCAAGTCTTCCTCATTTGTAAAATGAGTATAATAAAAGCACCTACCTCCTAGGCTATTGTAAAGACAGAATAAGATAATAATTATAAAGTGCTTAGCATAGTGCCTCATGCATAGCAAGAATCACATAAATGTTAGTTATTATTATTAATGATAACAATGCATTTTGACTTGGCTCTTCACTGTCTGACTCCTGATTACTTTCCCTGCTTTATTACTCTGCTTCATGCATTCAACAGTCCAGTTAAATTATCCTTATAGTCCCTCATTCACAGCATTCCATTTTTCATCTCAGTGCCTTTACATTGATTGTCTTTCATACCTAAAATGCACCTTCTCCTCATGTCTACCTCTTGGAATCCCTAGTTTTCTTCAAGATTCAACTGTGGCTTAAATTTATTAGCTGAGACACCAAAAATAAAACAAAGTCTCCAAGTTGAACAGAAATAGATTCATTGAGAGAGGGCTGGTCTCACAATAAAGCCAGACACCAGTTAGCAAGTGAAGACCACTAGCCTTGAGAGCAGATCCCTTATAGAGTATTTTTAACAGAGGTGATGTCAGTAGTATAATATCATCTGATTAAAGTAAGTTGACCAGTGTGTTTTGATCCTGTACCTTGATCCCTTACCACGGCCAGTCATGCCATTGATGCAAGTCCTTTAGCATGAATGTTCTGTATGTCATGATGTTTCAGCAGAGGACAGCATAAAGATAAGTTGTTCTGAATAGTTAGTTTACAAGGCAGTAACCTGTGGATTGGCCCCAGGCCCTTGGCCTATTGTAGGGAAAGCACAGGATCATAATAAAGCAAATGAGAAGGGTATACAGTTTAATCAGTTTAGTAAGAAGTTTAAATCATGGGGAACGGGGGAGGGGAGGGAAAGAGGGGGAATATCAGAACAGATAGCTAGAAAGTATTACAGAATTATAGAAAACATAAAATATTACAGAATCATAAGGGGAATGGGATTTTCACATTCACATACCCCCTGCATCATCTTATACATTAGTGGTTCTTATTCTTTTGCATTTTTTCCTCTTTTGCATCATAGACCCTTATAAGTAATCTGATGACGTCTATAATCCACTTCTCAGAATAAAGTTTAATTCATTACTAAAAAAAAACCACTAAATTTCAGTTAGAGGTAAATATAAAGATGTCATTTTTTTATAAAAGTGAATAATGGGAAAATACTTTTTGTGTGATAATACATGTATAACCCAGATTGAATAGTTTGCCAGCTCTAGGAGTGGGGAGGGAGGAAGAAGGAAGACAATTTAGAATACATGACTTTGGAAAACTTTTGTGGAAATTTATCACATGTATTGGTAAAAATAATAATAATAATTAAAAAGATGGCAATTTTCCCCATCTGAATTCCTCGATCATCTAAGGGTCCGTGGACCCTTATGAAGAATCTCTGTTTGGAGCAGCCTGGAGTCAGAAGGCTCTGTGTGGATTAGAGTGCCAGGCCTGGAGTCAGAAGGACCTGGGTTCAAACGTAGCCTCAGATACTTCCTAGCTGTGTGACCCCAGGCAAGTTACTTAGCCCCAATTGCTTAACCCTTACCAATCTTCTGCCTTAGTATTGATTCTGAGACAAACTGTAAGATTATTTAAAAAAAAAAAATTCTAGTCTACATGAAGCTCTTTCCGATCCTTGCAGATGCTAGTAATCTCCCTCACCAAAATCACCTTGTATTTAGTTTGTATATATTTATATATATTTTTATATATAGCATGTTATTTCCCCCATGAGAATATAAATCAAAGCTCCCTGAGAGTAAGGCCTGGCTCAATAGTCTCTGTTTCTGTATTTCCAAGGCATAACACAGTGTTAATATGCAGAAGGTCTTAATAAATGCTTGCAGATTAAATGATTGAAAAGCTAGGCTAAGGGAAAAGAAATCTCAGGTTGTGATCAAGAACACAAAGTACTCCAGCCCGGTTTCAGTGTATGCTACATTATTTCTAGTGAAGATAAAGGTAGGGTGGAGCCTAGTAGCCTTGGATACTGTTTCTAAGGCCAAGGACCTTTGTACAGTTGGGCCAGAATGAAAGAAAGTAGACTTCTGGTTAAATAGAAGAGTGAGTCTCTCTCATCTTCTCAGTCTGGTCATTTCCAATAGCAGCTAAAAATTAGCCCCTGCCTGCCCAGGAAAAGATCCAATCAGAAAACCAGAACCCTGTATCTTTTCAGAGCAAAGATAGCAAATTAGACACAGACTCTTACTTAAAGGAGAAGATTCATGTTGAAGCTACCTTTGTTGCATTTTTTAAATAAAGTAGCCTTTCCACATTGCCAAGGTTAGGAGCACAGAAGCCCCCATGATCTGGAAAATTCATGTAAAATATTTTTGGTTCTCCCTTCATTCCAGAGAAGAAGTCTGCGATTTTTCTTTTTTCTTTTATGGGATATTTACAGTACCCTATTGTAAAATTAGGATTAAGTATTTGGTTATAGGCTACATGTAAGTCAATGTTAACATTTCTAGACTTTGTATATCTCTGTTAGCTTTTACGTTCCTTTCGAAAACTTTAACTTTTTACTTATTTTAACTTTTAAAAAGAAGTTGTATACATTTATGGTATTAAAAATGAACTGTTGATATTAGACAATACTATACATACAAGTTATGCACTTCTGAATTTTTTTTAAAAACCCTTACCTTCCACCTTAGAATCAATACTATGTATTGGTTCCAAGGCAGAAGAGTGGTAAGGGCTAAGCAAGGGGGCTTAAGTGACTTGCCCAGGGTCCCACAGCTAGTAAGTATCTGAGGCCAGATTTGAACCCAGGACCTCTCATCTCTAGGCCTGGCTCTCAATCCACTGATCTACCCAGCTACCCCCCATTTCTGAATTTCTAAACTTTTTCTAGGTCATGTGCTCGCCTTTGCATATTGTCTACAGCTTCTGCAAAACTCCCAAAAATTTTCCATTAAATTTCACATGTATCATATATATATATCTCGAAACCACAATGGAGAGAGTCAAGATGTGGAAGGGATGGATTCCTATACTATCTGCCCACGTTCTCAAAAAGATTCTGTTATTGTTAAGAAATAAGACAAATGTATAAAAGTGGAAAGGCCCAATACCAAAAAAAAAAAAAAAAAAAAAAAAAAAGATAAATCCAAAATATAACTTAGGGTTCAGGTAGCCACTTAGGTCATGCCTTAAAAGAAAATGACCTTTTGAAACATCACCTTATATTAAGTAAATTTCCTTTTAAATGGGATTCCTTAACTTTTCAACCTCCTCATAGCCATTCCTTTTACAGGAAGAGAAATGTTATAGGAAGCCCCTGCTTGGGGTTGCCCCTAGAGCAGAAAGGATGGCTGGTTACCCAGACCCTAAGAGCTAGAGACCCATTCAGATACACAAGAAACAAGTGTATCAACAGCCTTCTCTCCTGCCCAACTTTAATACCTTTAAAAAAGTAGTAGTTGGTTCCCCTACCCAAGTCCCTATCACTGAAAGGCAGTATAATACAATGCAAAAATTACTGGACTAGGAATAAAACTGGGGGAACCTAAGTCACTTTATCTCTATAAGCATCAGTTTCTACTTCCACTTTCCAATGCAGATGGAGCAGTTCAGTTCAAGGTCCTTTCCACTCCTAAGAGTCTATCTAACCACTCTCCTGCTATCTAGGATTTTCATTTGTTTGTTTTTAAGGATCTGAGCCCAACCCAGCCTTTTATACTTAATAGCTGTTCCACTCTGGTTAAGTGAACCTCAGTTTAATTGATTTTTCTATCAGTAGTAAATTAAAGTAACATGAAAGCTATTATAAGCCACTTTTATGAAAATAGAAGGAACAACTCACAGCCTACATTGAAGAGATAAAAAAATTATAATAAGCAACATATATATTTATAACATAGAATTATAATCTAGAATAAGATTTCTTCAAGGACAAAAACCTAAGGCCATTGAGCATGGGGCAAATAGCCCAAAAGATTCTCCAGGCAGACCTTTAAGAAAGCTGTCTGGAGAAAGTCTTCAAGGAAAAAGGAAATTGTTGCTCTTTCTTTTGCCTTTCTTTCTTAATTTGGAAACCCAAAATGCTAAATTGTGTCCCAACCCCCCACATATATATGTCACAGAAATATTTGTAAAAAGTGTACGGGAGACATCACCAACTTCATAATTTTTAAGCCTTTACCTTCTGTCTTAGAATCCATACAAGTATTGGTTCCAAGGCTGAAAAGTGGTAAGGGCTAGGCAATTGAGATTAAGTAACTTGCCCAGGTCATACAGCTAGGAATGTCTGAAGACACCTTTGAACCCAGGACCACTTCATAGTTTTAAATGTTCACTGGATTCTGGTTTTCTAAAATAGTCAAAACAGCACTAAAGTCCATTGGTTCTCCTCCATAATTTTTTTTTTTTTTAAGCCAGACAATTTCCAAATGCCCTAAATTTCCTTTGGAATATAAGACACAATTACCAACTTCTCCACCTTCAAAATTTGCTTTAAAAATTTTTGTTTTGTTAACTTCAGACAGTTGTTCATGGAGCCAATGGCCAACTTTTTAAATTTCCTGGGTTCATGTTGGCCATCAAGAGTATTCCCCTTTCGCAATTCCTTCTTAATCAATACAACCCAGAAATCCCAGAAAGAGGTCCATACCTGATTAAATTTAGAATAATCACCTGATTTTCTTTGGATACCAGTACCTCTGCCTTTGATTCAGCTGCCCTTATTCTTCTTTGTAGACAGGTTTGAAGACTGTTGCCCAAGAAAGAGAAATGGCACTTTGCAGACTTTGACCACGATAAGCAAGGGAAGCTTTAGTCAGTGTCAGCACCAATCTGAACTGGAAATATTCTTCCCTGAGTCAGGAAAAATTCCTCCTTTGGATATCAATCTGTGATTAAATAAATGAATTCCAGAGATCAGTTCTTAAGGAAATAGCTCTAGATATTGATTGCAAATCTCTTCACATGTCAACTGAATGGAATGGAATGAAATGAAATGACCACATCATTACTGTATGAATTTTTACCATGTAAGAATCACACATCAGAGCTCTCAGAGACATCTACTCCAACATGCTTATTGAACCTATAACCCACAAAGGTTAAGTGACTTACCTAAGGTAATACATTTATTGAATGACAAAATTGCAACTAGATTCCATTGTCTTGATTCCTTTCTGCTGTTACCATACTGACTCCCCAATACTTGAGAAACTCAACGCCTATATAATTTTATAATAGAAGCCTCATATGACACACAAAAAAAAAAACACTTCAGTGGTTAGAAGTCAATGTCTTTGCATAATAACTGAATTGCAAACCTTTTTAAAAAGTACTTCCACTTTTTTTTTAACCACTGGAGAGAATCTGGGTTAAAATCACCTTTCTGCTTATGGCCAAAACACTTCTCTCTGGGCCTGTTTTGTTAACTGTAAAATGAAGGGATTAGATTCTGTTTCCAAAATCCCTTCTTTGTCTGGTCAAGTTCCCTATGACCTCTTAAAAACAACCCACAGTTCACAACCTAGGGTTGCCAAGAAATCCTTCAAGTATCTAAGAAGGTTCAACCAACCCCACTATTCAGGAGGCAGATTATCCTGTTTTCTGAGTTATGCAGGCCTTTGGCTTTTCTGCCTTTAGGAGCTGTAATCCAATCTTCTACTCTCTTTGTGCCTTAGGAAGCACTAATCTTAAATAAAAAAAAAATAAATAAATAAAAACCTCTTCCCTTGAGAAGCCTGAAACTCTCTTTGTGAATAAGAAGTTAGAGAATTATTATCTGTGTTCACCTTTAACACCATCCCTCCTGAGAGAAAACTAAGAACTATTCTAATGAGGAAGAGCCCTTACACTATACTACCACTTCACTAATTTGAAAATCCCCTTCCTGTTCCTAAAAGGATTGAAATGACTTGTGATACTATTTAAAGTACACTAAATAGGTATCAAGAGACCTAAGTTCTAATATGAGGTCTACTACTCACTCACTGAGTGACCATAGGCAAGTCACTTCATAATTCTGGGTCTGTTTCTACCTTTGTAAAACAAAGCGGTTGGGCCCCTAAGCACTAACATTCTATGCTCTTCCTTATAAAGCCATCACAAGTCTGACTTTTCAAGTCGGCAATCTCATTGCCTGGGTTTGTACTACCAGAGTAGAAAGAGCACTGGATTGAGGAGCCAAGAGTTTCAGGTTCTAGATGATGATGTCACTGTGTGCGACCCTGAGCAAACCATTTCACCAGTGTTTGTCTCAGTTTCCCCATCTGTAAAGTGACACGGTTAGGCTAGATGATTTCGAAGGCTCCTTCCAATTCTAAGGTTCTGTTTCAGTAAATTCTGTGATTCAACCGCAAGATTAGCATTCCCCACGAAGAAGAGAGGTGCCACAAATGAAACTAATCTTCCTTGCTCTGACCCTCCCATTTCTACTTGACCTACATCAAAGTAAAGGGTGGAGCACTTCCTACTCCCTAGTGGCCAGGTAAGGCTGGCCCAGAATTAGCCTGCCCTTTCTTCCCTCCATTCCGCCCAGGATCTGATTGCAAAGGGTCTGCCAGAGGAGCGGGGCGGTTCAAAGCTGCTGGAGGCCTCCCAGAGAAATGGGCTGCACGCTTGCAGGCAGCGCAAGGCCGGAGGTATAAACGCTGCACTTCCACCCCTGGCCAGCTGCACTCGCCTCTCTCCCTGGCCCCGACCACGCTGCACCGCAACCCCCTGATGCCCCAATGTGGCCCAGGCTGGATGACTCCGAATTCCACAGCGCCTTTCGCTCAGCTCACCTCTCCACTTGCCGGGCCGGCTTTCCGGAGGAGGCGGCCATGCAGCAGTGACGTGCCCCAGCCCACGTCAGGGAAGCGCAGACCAGCTGATCGAGCCTGAGCCGGAGGGGAAGGAACGTAGGGATCTAGCCCGGTTTTCAAGATATAGCCACGCCCCCTCTCTGTGACGTCAGCGAACCTTATCCCTGTGGCTGTCCACCTTACCCCGAAATTACCCAGCAGAGGGCTAGATCCCAAGGTTTAAGTAGAGTCGGCCTTGAACTTGCATGCTGTGCTTTGCCCGAGTGTCTGCAGGCTTTTCTGCAATGTAAATGGAGGCTAACCCCCTTTTTAAAAAAAATAGAAAAAAAAAAAAAAGGAGAACCTTCCTAGGTCCTGGGTGCATGCCCTCCTTCCCGTGCAGAAATCAGAAAAAAAAATAAAAAAAAAAAAGGGACACAAAAGGATGAACGGTTAAGCCTTCTCAATTACTTCCTGCTTGGAAAGGAGAGTTTACCGAGGCTGGAGAAGGAGAGGCCCTATGCTGAGCTGAAATGGTGGGATTTCAGAGACGTAAAGGAGGGCTAGAGAAAAGGGAACAGTGTCTAGGACTAAGAGAAACCAGGTCACTGTTATATACACCCACGCTGGTGGTGAATACGCTGGAATGTGTTTATAATGGAGTTGGCCCTCTGTAGGTCGCTAGAGGATTTTCCAGGCCAGCCTCGTTTTAACCCGATGATTTAGTCCATGTTCTTCCCTTGGCCTGGGGGAAGGGCCTTTTGGAGGACACAGCCCCAGCCATGGAGCCCCAGTCCTAACTATAGCTCACATTTATCTCCTTTGCGATTCATAAAACAGCCCTAACTAGAACCCTGGGGACAAAGTATTTACTGCTGGAGGTACAGTGGGTAGGGTTTGATTTTTTTTCTTTTTTAACCAAAGAAATAGAAATCAGAGAAAGTATACATATCTCATATGTGTGTATAAAGATATATAGATGCCAGACAACAAGGATTCTTATTTCTTTACAAATGAGGAAAATGTGACTCAAAAAAAAAAAAAAAGTTGGAATGATGTGTCCAAGGCGACAGAGCAAGGGACTAAGCTGAGATTTAGGAGTCACATTCCCAAGCTCTTTCTACAGTCCCCTAAAAGTCTTTTTACTATAGGACATCAAAGTGAAGAACCTTTTGAGCCCCATGAGAATTACCAGAGTTCCAATCTTTCTTCCAAATTAATGAAAACTTTGGACCTACAGGGAAAAAAAGAGCTAAAGAATTTGCACCTCCAGAAAATCTTAAGAGTTCAGCTTCTGTGTATCTGCAACTAAGGCTCCAATCCCCAACAGTAGGAAAAGCAGTCTTGAAATGTCTTTCAGGCAGATCATAGAATGTTAACCCTGGAAGGGATTTTGAAGCCCATCTAGTCCAACCTCTTCATTTTATAGATGGCAAAATGAGACCCAGAGCGGGGAGGGGGAGAACGAATTTTTCTAATATTTCATCATAACAGGTGCAGCTGAGAGCTAAGAGGAAAATGTGAGTGGATTTTGAAGAGGCAAATATACCCTTCCATGGGAAAACGAACCAAGCTAGCTTTATTTCATATTATTCCTTTTTTCCACCTTCTTTGTACCAGCCAAACTGTTCTCCATGCAAGACACCACATCTTCAGCTTCTATAACTTTCTTTGAAAAACAAAACAAAACAAAACAAAAAAATCCTCCATATCTGGAGTGTTCTTCTACCTAACTCTACCTTGTAGAGTATCTAGCTTTTTCCTACCATAGGAGAGATTCCCCTTTCCTACAAGAGACCCTTCCTAACCAAATCCCCAGTTATTTATATTCTATCCTTAATGTTACTTTGTCTATACTTTATATGGACTTACTTCTGTACATGTTCTAGTTCCCTGGTAGAATGAAAGCTCCTTGAAGGCAAGGACTATTTCAACTTTGTCTTCATATCTCCAATGCCAAGAACAGATTTACATAGTAGGCACTTAATGCTTACTGAATTGAATATTTGAGATTTGATGAGGGAGATACATGGTATACAGTAACAAATGAATATTTCACAAATGCCATTTTAGTGAATAATAACACAATGTACATTTACATTGTAACACTTCATGGTTTCCCCGACTTCCCTTACACCCCTGGTTCATCATCCTGTCAAACTCCTGAAACTTCACTTGACCTCACCACATACAAGAATGGTCATATATCCTAACCCATAATTATTCTATCTCTACAACCCACTTCTCTAGCATTCCTATCTTTGATCACAACCTCCTATAATTTTATCTCTGCCTTAGCTTCATTTTTCCTAAACCTATGTCTTCATCTTGACCTTTAATCACTCTAGCTCTTGCCTAACTCTTCAAATCCATCATACGTGTTTTGATTTTATGGGATCATAAGATCATAGCAGAGAGTTTATAGGCCATCAAGTCTAACCACCTCATATTGTAGATAAGGAAGGCACAGAAAGAGTAAATGATTTCCCCAGGATCACACAGCTACTAAATATCTGAGGTGGGATTTAAGCACAGGTCTTTCTTGACTCCAAGTCCATTGCCCTATCTATATTACATAACTTTCCTCTCTTCGAAATGTTTATAGTTAATCTGTTCAACTCTTGATTCCCTCGTCTCCTCATCATACTGCTGCTTAAGCTTTGCCAAATCTTAGCCCTAGATTGTCCACATTGGCCACTCTCTCTGCTCTACTCACCCGAAGCTGATTGCCATTTTGGGAAATATTAATTGATTTGTGTTACCTGCTCTCACCTGAACTCTCGTTGCTATATGGCAAACCTTCTTTCATTCTTCCCTAATGCAGCAGTTATGCCAAGCTTTCTAGTCTCTCCTTAAGCCTCCTATACTGACCCCTCCCCTTTGTTATGATTAAAAATCTCTAGAGGCTATGTATTAATTTAAAATTATTTATTAGTAAAAGTTGAAAGAGAGAGTAAAAAAAGGAAGAGAGAGAGAGAACAAAGAGGGGGGGCACCCATTTGGGTACCCTAACGAAAATGCTCCCTTGGGGACATGAATAGGCAATTTTCAGATAAAGAAATCAAAACTATCAATAAGCACATAAGAAAGTGTTCTAAATCTCTTATAATTAGAGAAGTGCAAATCAAAACAACTCTGAGGGACCACCTCACACCTAGCAGATTGGTTAAAATGATAGCAGGTGAGAGTAATAAACGTTGGAGGGGATGTGGCAAAATTGGGACATTAATGCATTGCTGGTGGAGTTGTGAATTGATCCAACTATTCTGGATGGCAATTTGGAACTATGCCCAAAGAGCAATAAAAGACCCTTTGATCCAGCCATACCATTGCTGGGTTTGTACCCCAAAGAGATCATAGATAAACAGACTTGTACAAAAATATTTATAGCTGTGCTTTTTGTGGTGGCAAAAAACTGGAAAACAAGGGGATGCCCTTCAATTGGGGAATGGCTGAACAAATTGTGGTATATGCTGGTGATGGAATACTATTGCACTCAAAGGAATAATAAACTGGAGGAATTTCATGTGAACTGGAAAGACCTCCAGGAATTGATGCAGAGTGAAAGGAGCAGAGCCAAAAGAACATTGAACACAGAGACTGATACATTGTGGTAAAATTGAATGTAATGGACTTCTGTACCAGCAGCAATGCAATGACCCAGGACAATTCTGAGGGACTTATGGCAAAGAACACTACCCACATTCAGAGGAAGAACTACAGGAAACACAGAGAAAAAAAAAACAACAATTGCTTGAACAGTTGATGCGGACATGATTGGGGATGTCCACAATCTATCAATAATGTGGAAATAAGTCTTGATTGATGACGAATGTTAAAACCAGTGGAAATGTGTGTCAGCTATGGGGGAGAGGTGAAGAGGGGTGAAAGGGAAAGTAAAAACATGAATCATGTAACCATGGAAAATTTTTCAAAAAAATAAAATATTTTTTTAAAAATGCTCCCTTGGCTACAGCTTCTGGCTATAACCTAAGTAACTACTGGCCAAGCTAAGCCAGTCAGATGAGGCTAGTACTCCAGAGAAGGGAGAGAGAGTCCTAAGCCAAAGAGAACCTGATATTGGCCTTGTCCCCTTTCTTTTCAGTTAATCTCTCCTCCAGTGTCTCTGGCCAGACTTAACCTCAGACCATGTCCCCAGTCCTAAAGTCTTGACAAATCACCCATGGAGACTTCTGAAAATCAGGACTTCAGATAGCCACAAGGCATCATATGGCTTGATGGCATCCTGTCTAATGAGATGAGTTAGGTGGAATAAGAGGGTACACTTAATTTCACACCACTTCCAATTCAGCAGAGGATTTTGTCTCTTGTTTAACTGAAAAAGGAGATGGTCCATTATCATCATCATCATCTTCTTCTCTGATATTCTACACTTAAATAGCCCTCTTTATCATTATTCATTCTCTCTTTTTTTTTTTCACTCTAGTCTCTGCCAAAAGTGGCCATTCTCATTAGGCCCAATCCTGCTACTTGGACCCTTGTTCCCATCCCCATCTATTTTCTCCAGGAGCTTGTTTCTCATTTCTGTCATCTCCAATTTTATCTTCTTGCTCTTTTCCTGCCACCTATAAATGTAGCTCTGCTTTTTGAGGTACCAGGACTTTATAATCATATCCTTAAAACAAAACTCAGTTTTATGAAACCTCAAAGTCTCATATTTTTAATCCCTCTCACATTCTGGACAAGAATTATTTTTTTTAATTTTTTTTATTTTTAAACCCTTAACTTCTATGTATTGGCTCATAGGTGGAAGAGTGGTAAGGGTGTGCAATGAGGGGTCAAGTAACTTGCCCAGGGTTACACAGCTGGGAAGTGTCTGAGGCCAGATTTGAACCTAGGACCTCCCATCTCTAGGCCTGACTCTCAATTCACTGAGCTACCCAGCTGCCCCCAAGAATTATTTTTAATTAAGTTTTATTTTCCGTTCTGAATTCTCTTCTCTCTTTCCCCTACCTATTGAGAAGGCAAGAAAAGTGAAACTTATTATTACATAATAAGTTTCATTTATATACATATATACATATATAACATCACAAAGCAAATTTCCATATTAGGCTTGTCTAAAAATAATAATAAGATAAAGAAAAAAAGAAAATATGCTTCAATTTACATTCTGAATCCATCAATTGTCTATCTAGAGGTAGAAAACATGTTTCATTATGAGCCCTCTGGATTTGTGGTTATCAGAGTCTTTCAAAGTTGATTTTTATTTTTACAATATAGACATTTTCTGGTTCTGTTCACTTTACTTTGCATCAGTTCATATAAATCTTTCCAAATTTTTCTGAAACTATCCCCTTCATTTCTTTCAGGACAACAGTATTTCATCTCATTCATATGCCTTAACTTGTTCAGTTATTCCCCAACTGATGGGTATCCCCAGGTTATAATTCTTTACCACCACAAAAAGATGCTATAAATATTTTGGTACATACGTGTCTTTTTACCTCTTTCTTTGGTCTCTTTGGAATATAGACCTAGAAGCAATATTTTTGGGGAAAAAGATATGCACTGTTTAATAGTTTTGAGGGTCCTGGACTCAAATCTGGCCTCCAACACTTCCTAGCTGTACAATCCTAGGCAAATCATTTAACTCCCATGTATAATTCTTAACACTCTTCTGCCTTGATTAGTATTGATTCTAAAACCAAAGGTAAGTGTTGTAAAATTAAATTAATGAAATAAAGTAGCCTAATAACTGAATTTCATCATTATTGGTATCCATTGTAATCACATGTGTTTTATTTTTATGCATTTAAAAACATGATTCTGAGAAAGGGTCCATAGGCTTCATTAGTATTGCCAGAACATTTTTATATGTCTATTGATAGCTTGGATTTCTTCCTCTGAAAAATTTCAGGCAGGTGTTCTTAACCTGATTTCTATGAACTTCTTTTTAAAAATAGTTTTGGAGCAGCTAGATGACTCAGTGGAAAGAGAGCCAGGCTTAGAGATGGGAGGTCCTAGACTCAAATCTGGCCTCCAACACTTCCTAGCTGTGCAGTCCTGGACAAATCGTTTAACTGCCATTGTATAATCCTTAACACTCTTCTGCCTTGATTAGTATTGATTCTAAAACCAAAGGTAAGTGTTGTAAAATTAAATTAATGAAATAAAATAATTTAATAACTGAATTTCATCATTATTGGTATCCATTGTAATCACATGTGTTTTGTTTTATGTATTTAAAAACATAATTCTGAGAAAGGGTCCACAGGCTTCATTAGATTACCAAAGGGATCCATGGCATATTAAAAAAAAAAAAAAAAAAAAAAGTTAAGAATCCTTGTGCTTCTGGGGGAGGGGGACATTTACATTTCAACCTCCACCTTCTCACCTCCCACTCACTTCTCACCTTGCAATCTGACTGCCACTCAACTGAAACTTCTCTCCCAGATTACCAATGATATAGTATTTGTAAATACCTCAATCTTCATTCTTTTTTACCTCTCTTTCTCTTTTCACACTGTGGACTGTTACCATCTCCTATATACACTCTCTTCCCTTGAATTTTCTTACAATCTTTCTTGATTTTCATCTTACCAATCTGTATCCATGGCTACATCTTTATCCATCTTCCCAAAATAATGGGAGTCCCCTAGAAATCTCTCCCAGATCCTCTTCTCTCTATACTCTTGGTGATCTCATCAGTTCTCAGGGATTCAGTAATTATCTCTATGATGATTACATCCAAATCCACTTACTTTTGCCAGTCTCTCTTGTGAATTCCAAACCCAAGTCACCAGGGGCCTGCTAGCGTATCTCCAGACATCTTAAACTGTCCAAAAACAATATCCAAAACAAAGCACATTTACTGTTCCCCAAACTGTCCCTTCATCCTACCTTCCCTAGTTTTGTCAGAGGTACCACACTATGCTTCCAGGAACCCAGTTCTCTAACTTTGTTGTCATTGTTGACTCTTCACGGCATCCCTCACCCATATTTAATCAGTTGCCAAGACCTGTTCATTCGTCCTCTACAATATCTCTTCTGTCTTCCCCTTTTCACTATCATGGCTCCCACTAGAGTGCCAGGGCCTCAATACAGAATCAAAGATGAAAGGACCAAAGGATCATAGAGCTAAAATGAACCCCAGGGGTCATCTAGTTCAATATTCACATTTTAAAGATGAGGAAACTGAGATGTATAGAGCTTAAGTGAATTTCACATTTGAAGTATTGCAATAAATTTCTAATGGCTCTCCCTAATACTCTCCCTCTTTCCAATTTATCCTACACACAACTGCCAAAAGAATCTTCCTAAAGCAAAAGTCTAACTACATCATGGTCAGAATTCATCAGTGGCTCCCTGTTGCTTCCAGTTAAAAAAAAAAAAAAACAACTAATTCCTCATCTTCATATTTAAAGCCCTCTACAGTCTGGCTCCAGTTTACCATTCCCAATTCATTTTATATTATTTTGCTTTATATACTCAACTGCTCAACATGATGATTTAGGTCTAGAATAGACCCAAGAGACCAATGAATCCTCATTTTACACATGAGGCATTGAGGCTGAGGGAATCATGGGACTTGCTTAGATTTGTACAGATAGTGTCTGTGACTGGATTTAAGCGCAGCTCTTCATAACAAGTCCAAACAATGACAACCCCACTGACAACTACATCTTAGCCAAACTGACCAACTGGCTGTTTCCTGAATTTAGCATCCTGTACCTACAAATGGCATCCCCCATATCTATAATGCATTTTCTTCTTTCTATATATAACCTTAGCTTTCTCCAGGATTCAACATAGATTCAGCTTTGAATGAAAACTCTTTACCCATCCACCCCCAGGCTCTGCCCTCAAAGTATCATTTGTTTAATTACCTCTGTACATGTTGTATGATTTGATACTTTGAATAGAAGGTCCATGAAGTCAGAGACTCTGTTAGTTTTGTTTTGGTATCCCTAATACCTAGGCTAGTGCCTTATTTAAGTGCTTCCTACATATTTGCTGAAATTATGGCATGTAAATATAACACTATTCTTGTACCATAAGAAACTGCAAATTTAAGGAACTTGAAGAAAGATGGGAAGACAAATGGAATAATGCAGATTGAACAAAGATGACAATAATAGAAATGATAATGCTAAAGGCAAACAAACATGAATTGTCAAGAATAATCTTGGTAATAATCTTGGAGAACTACAGTAGAAGCACATTCCTCCTCTCAAGAGAGACATAGAGACTATGGCTATGTAATATAGTATATGGTATGAGGCATGTTCACTATGTCATTTGGCTTTAATTAAATGGTTTTCTTAATTACAGGGAAAAGTTCAGTGTAGCAAATTTAATTTTGAAAGGATCAAAATTAAAATAACTATAGAATAAAATGAGAATAAAGTTAATGCTTGTTGAAATAAATTGAATTGAATTGAATTGAATCAATCCCTAAAGGCACAAAGACAAGGTAGAAGTAATATTTTCATTTTTCAAGGATTTGTGATTAATCAGTGGAGTACAACCTCCACTAGGCAGATAATGTCTCATCTACACCTTAGTAGAATTTGTCAGAAGTTGCTATGTCGGAAAAAAACTTTCACCTAGGAGTTGACCAATATTAGCTTGTTCCTCAGACAAAAGGCTTATACCATCACTGAGTCTATTCCTTCAGCCTTATAGAACTTGCCAAAACTTGTGATCTGGCATAGCCTCCAAGAAATCAAGGTCACCTCTATATCGCAATGAGTATCAGAGTAGGACTTATTAAACAAGTAGAAGTACCCCAACTTTACAGATAATAAAATTAAAGCTCAGAGAAGTTTAAGAACTTGTCTCATATGAAGCATTAAGTCTGGAGCCAGAATTCATATCCAGGTCTTTTAACTCCAAACACAGTGTTCTTTAGACTAATCATACCAGGCTACCCTAATGGTAGTAAAGCATTTTTTAAGAGAATGAGTGAGAACCCTAGAAGGCCTTTTGTCCCCGTTGGAGATATAACAGGAGATTTTCCAATGAGAGCCCAGTGCTTAAAGCATACACAATATAGGTTAGTGATGGCAAACCTTTTAGAGACAAAAATGTCCAAATTACAACCCTCACACAGCATGTGAGCCCTCTCCCTTATCCCAGACAAGGGAGAGAGGAAGTGCTTGGCAGAGGGGTGAGTCATGTGAGAAATGTCCCCAGTGGTATAGAGAGGGGGAGAGGAGCAGGCCCCTCTGTTACACATGCTGTAGGTTCACCAACAAGCTCTAGGTAGTATTGACTTGTGTGGAAGTCTGCTTTTAGAAATTCATGTTAAAAAGTACTGTACTCACTTCAAAACATCCTGGTAGCTGACCATGTAGTGATTAAAAAACTTTTTCGTTGGCTATTGAGTCAGAATGGGATGTATATACAAAAAGCTTGAGCAGATGAAAAGTTCCCTCTCTTCCCTAGAGGTAAAAACATTGCTGTCTCTGGCTGGCACAGCCTCTCCCCTGACTCAGACCACCTGGTGGCCATGAACATGGTGTTTATATATGTTCTGTCCCTATTGCATCTATTCTTTTCTGATTGTGGGGGAATAAGTTAGATTGGAGTTAGAATTAATTAAATTGGAGTTAGAAATGACCAGATTACAACTTTGTGAGCTGTGACATGTTGGAAAGCCAACAGAGGTCCAGCAACTAGTTTATATTTCACAATTTACCAGTACCTACAATCTCAGTGAATAGCCAGATCTGAGGAATGACCCACTTGACCCAGCCTAGCTATGAATCATTCTGACAGTGGAGGCAATATCAGATCCTACAAACAAGGGAGTAACTCATGCACCTAGAAGTAAACAGTGGTAGGAATGTCCAGTAGCAGTTACTTTAAGCCCGAGCCCACTCCACCAGGGACCAAGTGGATGCACAGAGGAGAGAGTGTGCTCTGGTTCAGAGTCAATGTTTTCGTACTTCTGGTCTTATTACATCTTATCAGTAAAAGGCCCTTTGTAAGATCTAATTGATGTTAATTGGCTAAATTATATTATAATTATTGGTGAGATGCTATGGGAAAATATAAACTAGCAATGACATTAACCAGATGAAGGTGAATGAACAATAATAGAAGAGGAAGGCCCTAACCCTTCCTGATGGGAGAAAATATAGCTATATTATGGAGACCTGACTGGCCAGTGCTATGGGAATTTGGGAGAATGAACGCAGGGCCTATAAGTACTCTAAAGATAATGAGCATAAATTTCATTTGTACATCCATTTGCAAGAGGTAAAACATTTTTTTATATATAAACTGCATTTGACAATAGATTACATATGTAATGACCACCCTGTGAGGCAGATAGAGCAGCTGGTGTTACCATTAAGGAAAATGAGTCCTGGAGATATGAACTGATTTGTTAGCTTATGCCTCTCCAGAGAAAGTTGGAAACCTAGAGCCCAGAGCTCTATCCTATAGTACCAGTCACTTCTTTGCCATGTATTCCAATAGGAACAAAGAAATAGCCTCTGCCCTTTCTCTGATAATTGGTAACATGAGTGATCATTTGTTGTGGATTGTCAAGTCCTTTATGATGAAGTCACCTTCCCCGCATCTTTATCCCCAGTAATAGGATTTGGGATGTCAGAAACTGTTGTCAGAGAGCACATATGTTTACAGCCACAGAAATTATTGAGCTTTTCAAGCCTCTCAAGATATCTATGATGAAGATCAAGGATGGAGGGGAGACCCCAGTGATGATACTCTCTTGTAAGCTTGGTGCTTTCCTGGCAGAACTCCTATGGGTGCTTTTTTGAAATGTTAACTAAAGGATGGGCTTATTAAGTTACACCCAAGGAAGGAACGAGAGAAGAGAAGCCAACTTTCAGGACTGTAGGCTCTGCCAAAAATGTGTCCCATGAATTAAGGAGGGGGAGAAGGCATTTGGCGAAGTCAGTGAAGAACTGACTCAAACTTTGTGTTCAGTGAAAATTGAACTCGGACCTCTTTATGTCTGAGTTCCATTTACTCTTGGCAAAGTCAGACTTTCTGGTTCAAATAAAAGATGAAGAGGCCCAGAAGATTTCTTGGACATCAACTTATTCTTGTGCAACAGGATATTGATGAGCTAAGTGTAAATGAATAAAAAACATACTATGTCTGAAAACACAGAAATTTCCATGCTTCAGTACTTTAAAAAAAAAAACATTTTTTTTTATCCATGTGGGGACTCCCTCTAAATACACAAGATCACAGCTTCTCTATACCTGATTAAATGATCTTTAGCGTGGACCTAGTGGTCAGCCTTGTAGTGATAAGCTTATCCATACTTTACTAGGCTAGTTCTCAGATGACAGACATAATCAACAGGTCCATACTCAAAGCCTCTTAAATTTGGCAAGACCTGATAAAGCTCCAGCTCTGCTAGGATAGGCTTCAAAAACAGAAGGGCAGCTCTGTAATCTAATAAAACATTAGATTGGGATTTCAATGGAGAAAAGGTTTCAATGTTAAGAGGGAAAGTTTGATTAAGGGGCTTTTAAGAATTGTGTGTTTTTGCAATATTTTGTCCCAAAAGAGTTTGAGTGATCAAGGAATATTGTGCTTTTTAAAAAAATTCTTTGTTCATACTCTTTAACCCAGAGACCCCCCACCAATACATATTTGAAACCTCAAGGAAGTTTCAAAAAAAATGTCCCATATGCAACAAACCATTTATTGTACCAACAAAACATTTTTCTGGAGTAAAGAAAAAGAAATAAAATAGATACCTATCAATTAGGGAATAGCCAAAACAAATTATGGCTTATTAATATAAATATTATTATTACTATTATATATAATATATAATACTAAATAAATATTACTAAGACTAAGAAATTATTATGAAGAATGCAAAGTTGCAGAGTGAAGTAAACAAAATTAGGCAAACAATATACATGAAGATTACAACCATATCAATGGAAAGAAAAAGAAGAAACTGAACACTATATAATTCTGATGATTAATTATGGCCTGAGAGAAAAGATGAGAAAATGTACCTCCGTCTCTTTGAAAAGGTGAGGGAAGCATTATGGGTTTGAAGGAGAATATACATTTCAGACTTAGTCAAGTTTTTGGTCGGTTTATTGAAGTGATTTGTTCTCTTTTTGAAATTATTCTTTATTATTTGATGTGATTCTCTGAGTAGGGAAAGAAGTGGGGACACATTTGGAAATGAAGGTGATATAACAATATATTTAAGATTAGAATTATTTTTTAATTAAAGTGTTGGGAGTGGAAGGAAGAGACTTTAGCAGAAAGAGGATTGGAAAAGTCAAGAGAGCTGAGTTCTAGTCGTAGATTGGACTTTAGTATTTCTATAAGCATAGACATTATAATTTCCCCCACTGGTCCTCAGTTTCCTCACCTATAAAAAGAGAAAGATAAAATAAGTGACCTCTAAGATTCCTTCCAGGTCAAACATCCTATAGTTCTGTGATTTTAAACATTTTTTCAGCTCTCACGTGCTAGGCATACCACTATATCAACAAATTTCTCATATGTCATACCTCCTAGTGAGGTATGTTTTTTGACCTCAAAACTAAACTCTAGTAAAGAAAAATGTCAGAAAGTTAGGACATGTATTCTCCTTCCTTGACCTGGCAACAAAATGTTATTTTTTTTAGGCCCCACAGTGCCTTTAACACCTTTCAATATTAAATGGACACGAAGAACTTTAACTTCAACAAAGTGATTCAAAACTCAGGAAAAAACAATTAACAAATGTCTTTACATTTTTACAATCTCCTATTTATAAGGTACCAGGCAACTATTAGTGGGATTCTTTCTTTTTCTTTTTCTTTTTTCTTTCTTTTTTTCCTTCCTTCCTTCCTTCCTTCCTTCCTTCCTTCCTTCCTTCCTTCCTTTCTTTCTTTCTTTCTTTCTTTCTTTCTTTCTTTCTTTCTTTCTTTCTTTCTTTCTTTCTTTCTTTCTTTCTCTTTCTTTCTTCTTTCTTTCTCTTTTTTGTTGTTCTTAGATCAACATAAATATGGATTCCCAGGCAGAAAAGCAGTAAAGACTAGGCCATTGAGGTTAAGTGACTTGCCCAAGGTCACACAGCTAGAAAGTTTCTGAAACCAGATTTGAACACAGGATGTCTCTCATCTCTAGGCATGACTCCCTATCCACTGAGCCACTTAGCTGCCCTGAATAATTTTTTTTACATATTATATGTTTGAATTTTAGTTTGTTTCATATTTTATTTGTTATTGCATAATATAATAATAATTTTTGCTGGGAAGGCAATTTAAAATGAGTTTTTTTTTCATTTAACTGGCTATTGATTTTTATTTTCATTACAGTATCAATAAATGTTCCAAAAAGTCCTACTCTAATGCCTCACTATACTGTAGAGGTGACACTGGGTTTTTAAGTTCATTTAGTTAATTAATTAATTTAGAATATTTTTACAAGGTTACATGATTCATGTTCTTTCCCTCTCCTCCTCCTATGCCCCTCCCATAGCCAACAAGCAATTCCACTGGGTTTTACCATTGATCAAGACCTATTTCCATATTATTGATAATTGCTCTAGGGTGAATGTTTAGAGTCTACATCCCCAATCATATCCCCATCGAACCATGTGATCAAGCGATTGTTTTTCTTCCATGTTTCTACTCCACAGTTCTTTCTCTGGATGTGGATAGTGTTCTTCCTCTAGATGTGAATAGGGTTCTTTCTCATAAGTCCCTTAGAATTGTCCTGGATTAGCATTGCTGCTAATAGAGAAGTCCATTACATTTGATTGTGCCACAGTGTATCATCTCTGTGTATAGTGTTCTCCTGGTTCTGCTCCTTTCACTCTGCATCAATTCCTGGAGGTCATTCCAGTTCACATGGAATTCCTCCAGTTCATTATTTCTTTTAGTACAATAGTATTCCATTACCGAAAAATACTACAATTTGTTCAGCCATTCCCCAATCAAAAGGCATCCCCTCATTTTCCATATTTTTCCCACCACAAAGAGAGCAGCAATAAATATTTTTGTACAAATCTTTTTCTTTATTATCTCTTTGGGGTATAAACCCAGCAGACACTAGGTTTTTAGAATCTATGCCACCACAGGTCATACTCTGATAGATCTTACCATCCTGAAAAGGCTGATTCCCAAGAGCCAGCCTGCTAAACAACAGAGACACTTATCTCCCAAAAGTCAACAATATAGTGGTGTTATTTGAACATAGAAACCCAAGAAGTGAAGAAAAATACAAAATGGCCTTCAACCTGAGGAAGCACTATCTTGCTTCTGAAGTAAAGGAGACAGAGTAGGAAAATATAAGATAGAGAGTATAAAGAATCACACAGTTTTTAGACCATGTAGAAACATTAACCCAGCTGTTGCTATTCTACACATGAAATCTTTGTTCAGTGGCCAACAGAGGACATACTTTTGGAGGAACTTCCAAGTTTGACATTCAGACTATAAACAAAACCAGAAAACAGAAGGAAGTTAAATGGTTCACAAGCTGTATTTGGATAGTAAAATAAGGGGGTTGACAGAATTAGCTTTATAGTGTGCTCACAGAAAATCATATATATATATATATACATATATATATATATATATATATATAATTTCATGGGACATCTGGTCATCTAGGATAGTCAGATTGGAGATTTATAGCTGAGAGGAACCTTAAAGACCATCTAGTCCAACTCTATTATTTTACAGATGAGAAACTGAGTTGTAAGGATGTTAAGTGATAACAAGAACAAATGAATGGGGGAATAATATTTATTAAGTACTTACAATGTGAAAAACCTTGGGGATGTAAATATAAAAGTATAATGATGTAGTTGGTCAAACAAATCAATTAAATTCCTCTAACATAAATAAATATATAAATAACATAAAAGATAAAATACTAGGGCCACTTCTTTAACAAAGCAGGGATATGTCTTGATCGAATCAAATTAATCAAAAGCATTTCAACTAAGTGGAAGGGAAAGGCCTTAATTTAAATATCTCTGATGAACTATTGGATGAACTGGAAGAAATAGTCCAGGAAGAGTTTTCAGATTGGCCAAGAAAATTTTGTCACACTGTAAAGGTCATGTTTAAAATATCAAGCCAGTCTGGGTTCCAGCAGAAGCCATGTGAAAGAAATACTTAAAGTTGGGGAGAAGTATCTCAACTTTAACCTCAGCCTAGGTCTTCTTCCTGCCCCTTCTTGGCAAGAGGTGGGTCTTGCACACTTCAGAGGCCCAGAGGACTTCCCATCAACATCATAACAAAATCCAGAGAACAGCTGGCAGCAGTAGCTAAATAAGACGCCAAAGACAAGACTGCACACAGATTCACAGCTCCACAAGAAGCTCAGGGAAAAAAAACTCTACACTTGCCTAAAGGGAACATCTTGAATCACAAAGGGGAGAAAAAGACAAGCAACAAAAATCTGTGAGTTACCCCTTTGCCATATGTCTTCTGTAAACTTGAGCCTACTTTGCCCTAGATTTTGTATGTACTGGTGGAAGAATATGTCACAGACTTTTGAGAGAGAGATTCTGCAACAATCATCCTCATTCAAACACCTTAATAAATGTTCCTTTCTGAAAGCTAATTGAATCTGACAAAGTAATTAATAATCAACCCACCATGGTCATAGTGGGAAGCACCATAGTGAGGACTTTGAATTTTATAATATTATCACAACAACCTACTACTCCCATGGCTACCCCTAGAGTTTTGAGGAAATGGAGTCACTAAGCTCTGGGAACTGGATTCATCAGGACCAGTTGGATAGTGACTTCAATATGTGCTACAAAAGCAAGACAAGTCCTGATCTCGAGAAGAGGAGACAACATATGTAGATTTCTAGTACAAGTAATGTGAAACATCCTCATGAGTCCTTAAAACATCTGCCTAAGGTCTGTAGGCAAAATTTAAACCCAGGTTTTCTGATTCCAAATCCTTTTTCTTCTGGTCCATACTCATAATGGAGTGATCATGATAAATACTTGCAAAAAAGGCCAACATGAAAATAATTGTAGCTTAAATGCCAATGTCTCTTGTGGAAGATGAAACAATAGAGAAATCCCGTGATGACCTCAGTGAGGCCCTCAAAATGGAATCAAAATAAACTCCTACTCAGGATAAAGATGGGAATAGGCAAGATTGGTAGAAAATGATTTTGGAAAATATAGATCAAGTAAAAAATAAATGAAGGTAAAGACAGATTCGTCATTTATATATCATAAAAATTGATGTAATTGATAAGTGTATATTAAGCACCTAATATGTGCCAGGAATTGTGCTAGATATTGGGGATATAAAAATAATAGCAAAAGTTGATCTGTTGTGCTTATAGGTATACATATAAGCACATATCAAATATTGTTTAGTTATTTTCAGCTATTTCTGAGAAAATTAGAGGTTTTCTTGGCAAAGATACTGGAGTGGTTTGCCATTTCCTTCTTGAGCTCATTTTAAAGAAGAGGAAACTGAGGCAAATAGGGTTAAGTGATTGGCCCAGGGTCACATAGCTAGTGAGTATCTGAGGCTGAATTTGAACCCAGGTCTTCCTGACTCTAAGGCCCAGCACTCTCTCCACTGCATCACCTCACTGTCTCCATATAAAATATGTATAATCTCAGACATTATTATTA
Source organism: Gracilinanus agilis (assembly GCF_016433145.1). Classification (NCBI taxonomy): domain Eukaryota; kingdom Metazoa; phylum Chordata; class Mammalia; order Didelphimorphia; family Didelphidae; genus Gracilinanus; species Gracilinanus agilis. The sequence continues at coordinate 620,266,131 of NC_058131.1, forward strand.
GCAAAAAAAAAAAGAGAAAAAAAGGATGACTGAGAAAACATTAGCAACTCTTTTAGCAAAAAGCCTATTACATATACTGTATGAGAATTTATACACAACAAAGTAATGTTTTATGAGAATGATAGAAGGGAACAGGCAAGTTTCTGTAAGCATTTTTCTACAGTGAACTACATATTAAACAATTTACCATCACACAATTTTAACTGAAAAGATAAGGAAATACAAGATTCCATTATATTTATTGCTTGTCAACTATTTAATAAATATCAATCTGGTAAAGTAAAAAGCTTCCTTAAAAGCTTTCCTGTATCAAGATGTCTTCCATAAATATAGCAAAATTATATAAGATTCCTTGAAAGATAAAACAACAGAGGCAACCTTAGCTGACCAGTGAATCATAAAACAAGAAGATATGTGCTTGATAAAAGTGCTCTCTACTGCCAAGGAAGAGATCCAATTCAGAGTCTACATCGAAGGATTCCCTAAAGATGGTAACCTTCATTTCCTAAGGTACTGAAATTGAAGTTCATTCAAAGGGCAGTGGAGAAGGGCCCAGTGGATATGAGTAGGCTGTAACACATTACAATGTAGTAATTACAAAAAAATGGGTTAAAGCTGAAGCCTCAAAACACATGGTCCACAACTCTCCCAAGTATGGCCCAAAGTAGATTAAAATGTAATTGGTAAATGTCTAACAAAATAAATAAAAATTCATTTAAACATAAGTAATGCTAATGTACATTTTTAAGTCAATATGTGGCCTCCAGGGATCCTATGTATGGTTTAGTGGCCCCCATTTTTTTGTTTTTTAAATCCTTACCTTCCATCTTGGACTCATTACTGTGTATTGGCTCCAAGGCAAAAGAGTAGTAAAAGTAGGCAATGGAGGTCAAATGACTTGCCCAGAGTCACACATGGGAAGTACCTGAGGCCAGATTTGAACCTAGGACCTCCTGTCTCTAGGCCTGAGTGGCCCCCATTTCTATTGATACCTCTGATACAAAAAATAAGATAACAAACATAAATGAAAAAAAAAAAACACCTATAGCTAAGTATCTACTCCATTCCCAATATATACAAATACCAGTTCTAAGGCAGAAGGACAGAAAGGGCTAGGCATTTTGGGTTAGGTGACTAGGGTCACACAGCTAGGAAGTATCTGAGACCGTATTTGAACCTAAGATTTTCCCTCATTAGGCCTGACTCTCTAGCCACTGAGCCACCTAGCAGTCCTAGATAATTCCTTTATATATATATATATATATACTTGAAGTTTAGTTTGTTTCATATTTTATTTGTTATTGCATAATGTAATAATCCAGACATACTTCTTATGTGATATGAGCTAATTCCATTTAATAATCAAAAATACTCCACTCTTCTCATATTGATCAAGGATTTATCATGTCTGGTATATACTTTGATTCATTTTAGAAGTTTGAGCTCTTGGCCTCCACATTAATTGGAATGGGTACAATTGATTATAACAATCATCTTTAGTTCCTTAGGTAATTTAAAATAAGTAAAATAAAATTTTAAAATTTAACTGGCTATTGATTTTTGTTTTCATTAGGGTCAACAAATAACTACACAAACTCCTACTCCAATTCCTCACTGTAGTTTAGAGGTGACATTGGGTTCTTAAAAGTTATGCCACCAAAGCCAGACCCTGGTAGATCTTACCATCCTGAAAAAATGATTCCCAAGAACTAGCCTGCTTAAGAACAGAGACACTTATCTCCCATGGGTCAGCCACGTGATGATAAATTATACAGACATGAATTGGTTAAAAGAATTAAACACACTTATAGTATATATATGAAAGGATACAAGTTGGAAGTTAGGTAAGCTTCAGAGCACCTTGAGAAATCAAATCCCTGTACCAGAAAGCAGTATGTGAGAGGAAAGGGGACGTGAGCCCTGAAAGGGAGTTATGCTTTCCCCATTTTCATTGTGATCTCTGAAAGGTCCTAAGGTTTAGACATCCTATTAGCATTAGTAGCAATGTACACTAATCATCAGTGGCTGATGTCAGCATCTACAAAAGAAACTGGGAGACAAGATGGCGATAGTCTAGATATAATCATGAACAGGCAGTTTTAGGATTGTATAAGGGAATCAAATCTTGGAACCTAGCAATTATCTGCACTTAAAGGGAATTTCATGAGGAGTCCACAAAGGGAGAAAAGGATTCATATAAGTGAGTTTATGCTTTGGCCACATGTGCTCACTAAGTTTGAGTCTGTTCTCCACAGAGAGCTTATATATGAAAGGATAGAACATATCCCAGACATTTGGGAAGCTGTTTCTTTTTTTTTTTTTTTTAAACCCTTGTACTTCGGTATATTGTCTCATAGGTGGAAGATTGGTAAGGGTGGGCAATGGGGGTCAAGTGACTTGCCCAGGGTCACACAGCTGGGAAGTGTCTGAGGCCGGGTTTGAACCTAGGACCTCCTGTCTCTAGGCCTGACTCTCACTCCACTGAGCTACCCAGCTGCCCCCCTGGGGAGCTGTTTCTTAACAACTGTTAAGTAAATATCTCTTTTCTAGAAGCTAATCAACTCAGACTGATTAAGAATTAATGGGAAGCAAGTCAGATGGGGCCTCTTGAGCCACAATATCAGGAGAAAAAAACTAACAGAACCCTGAAGGAAGTACCAATTGACCATCCTCTAGGATACCATTCTGCCAGAGAAATGATGAAGCATACTTGATAGGAACCTACTGGAGACTGACTAGTTGTGTGGCCACTATGGGAAAGAACTTGTGAATAGCCTATGTGCTCCATTGGTACCTTGTAATGTCAAGAGAAAGTGAGGAAGAAATCAAGCATGTTGGGTGGATCGGCTGTGTTAAATTCATGGGAGGATGTTAATTGATCTGTCTCCCAAGATGAATGGATTGCAATTATTATCAATGGAGAGAAAATTCATATCCACAGTTACAGATCCATTTAATTAAGGCATAAAATGTATTATTAAGGCAAAAAAAGTACTGCTTTTAAGTATGTAGTTCTTCGGAAACACATACTAAAACACCTTATAAGTGAGGCTACCAGAATAAAACTTGAACATAGTATTTGCCTTATAGGCACAATATCAGAGCACCATCCAAAATCTGGTCTGGAGTTTGATCTCATGAATAAAATCTCTATCATCTTAACATAATGTTTCTATAGCATCTTCACATGTGCCCAATTAGGTCACCTCATCTTAAGCCAAAAATAGAGTAACTTTTTGCCAGAAATTTTTACTTTAAAAGATTAAGGAAGCATCTTCCAAGGATCATACCAATGTCATATCCATATCGTCCCTTTTTCCATTTTGCCAAATCTGGCAACACATGGCTTGGGGGAAGACTCATTCGATGTTTGACCCATAAAGGGTTCTCAGTAATTTGCCAAATGCCTCCATTTCCCAATGATATCTCATCCCTGACATAAATCAACTAGAATCAAGTTAACTGAGTCCCATGATAGCACTGCAATCTGCTTGTAAGTTATTGCCAGGATGCTGGTGCTGGCAGCACACTGTGTATGCCTATGTTCACTAGTTAGCAATACAGCCTCAGGACAATCACCATTGGAACAGCTCATTTCCCACCCTAAATTTACCCACTCATGAAGATTCTTCTGCAAGATAAAGTTGCAAAAGGACCTGCCTTTCCCCTCCTGCTTCTCTTTCTCCTCTTTATTACTCCTCTTTTCATTTTACATATTTTCTTCATTATCTTCCAAATGCTCTACTTCTACTCCAGGCTTTTCAAATTTTCAAACTCAGCATCTAACTGAGAGAAATTTGTTAAACATTTTGCATTTTTTATTGGAAAAAATAAAACTTTGATGGTACTTTTCTCTTTTATCAACTTAGTCCTTCAGTGGATTGGATATTGTCAATCAGCACCCACATTTCAGCCAATCCGCCTTCTTAATCTGTGCAGTTCTTGTCCTTATCTTGTCATAAATCTTCCATAGAAGATTGACTCGACACCCTACAGTCCTCCATGTACCTTTTTAACAGAACAATGCAACATTCAGTCTGTTCAGATGTTATCCATCATTCTTTTTTTTATCCATCACTCTTGCTTGAAGTCCAGGCCACCTCCTTTTCTGAATCAAGTATACAATAATGAAAAATAATTCATACATTCAAATCTTACTGATTTCTGCTCATGACTATTTCATAAAATTCAAATGAGATAATGTCATCCAATTACTTTAATCTAAACCATAGATTCATGGAATTTTTAAACTAAGAGATCAGTTAGAAACCAGGTTTAAAGTGGTTTAAAAGATGAGGGAAATCAGAAATAAATGGTTTGATAACACAGGGAAGGAATGATGAGGAAAGAAGGAAAGAAGCTTAGGAATCATCTATTCTCTTTACATAATGGAAAACTGAGGGCAGGAGAAAGTGATTTGTTGAAAGTCATACAGATAATTAGAGTCCAAACTAGTCTTTCAGATTTTGACTTACTAAAGCGAGCTTACTAGACTTGTTTAATAAACTATACTTTTTTTTTTTTTTTTTTTTTTTTTGCCTTAGCTTTCTCATTGACCAAGAGAAAATAAGGGAAGGTGCCTGAGGGTTGGTAATTGAAATCAGACCTCTGCTGCCTGCAAGAGTTTATCAGAGTGACAGCTGATCACAGCAGGAAAAGTTACTGAACATTACAGGGAAAGGGGAAAGCAAACAACACTTGTGGGAAGGAGATATGGGGCCTCTCTGACAGCTCGGGAAACAAATAGCAGAGACAGCAAAATCCCTAAAGAAGATAAAAAAAAAAAGGCAACATATGGCCCCAGAGCACTGAGGTTCCCAGAACTGAAAGGTCAGGTCCAGGGAACAGGAATATTAGCCAGAGAGTTTAACCTTCCCGCACAGGTGCCTCAACTACCTTTTATGTTTCTCTAGAAAGTTAGGTCAGAAAGCTCCAGCTGGCTCTCTGCATGGTGCAGTTCATTTTGCTAACAAATGTATTTTTTTTTCTAATTTGGGAGTCGATATATTTATTGACTTTGATTTTTCATTTCTCTGATGTTTTTGCTTCAAAGATTTAGAATACACATTTTCATTTTTATTGAAAAAATTTGTTTAGATCCACCACACAGATCCTAGGATACTTCTCACTTACCCACAATGTTAAAAAAAATGAGTCAGTAATTATGATTAATTGGACATGAAACCTTAGTAGTTTTCCAGTACAACATAAGCTCCTAGTGGGCAGGAACACTTTTTCATTTTGACTTTGTATCTCCAGCATCTAACACAGTATACTTTACACTTGACTGCTACTTAATAAATGCTTGTTAGATTAATTTGGACTGGATTGGGCTTTCTTTTCTAAAAAGAAAGACTATGTGTATACTTTAGGAGTTGGAAACAGGGACAGTAAGGTAGCATAGTGAATAGAGGCCTGGAGTTGGTGGTCATGGGTTCAAATCTGACCCTGGACACTTCCTAGCTATGTGACCCTGGGAAAGTTATTTAATCCCAATTGTCTACTCCTTACCATATTTAATATCATTCTAAGAAAGAAAGGGTTTAGAAAAACAAATTTAAAAAAGACAATAACAATTTGTTCAATGTTTCCAATCTGAATTTCATTGCCTTTTAAAGTATACTAATTAAAGTATACTAAAGTATACTGATACTGAAGTGTCAGTAACCTTTGGACCAAAATTATACCCTAAATTGACACAGATTGTATTAATTTGGGAGGTCTCTCAACAATCATTTTCTTTTGACTCATTTTTCTCCCACCCCAATAGTTCCCTAAGGAACATTAGAACTGTGGCTAGGTATCCCCCCCTCCCCAAATGGTAAAGAGCCATTAGCTTCTACATAGCAAAACTATAGACTAATTAATATAGTACAGATTATACCACCTGACATAAAATGCAAATGACTCATACTCAAATCCATTAATGAGCCAAATCAGCTCTCCTCTAATCAAAGACCTCATTTTAGAGAATTCATGTCAGATCTGTTTCTATAATTCTTAGTAAATATTTCAGGGTCATAAAATATTGACTATAAGAAAGCATCTATTTATTCTCCCCCACCCAAAAAAAGCACAAAGACACACCCCATACCCATAAACAAACAATTCCCATTCCGTTTCTAGTGAGCTTCACCTCCCCAGGAACTTAAAGCCTTCCAGATTTACAACACTAGCTCATATGATGTCCTTAGCTGCCTCCCCCCATAAAGGGAAAAAGACATAGTTTGTTAGAGTTAAGTGACTTCCTTCTTCAAATAAGCTCCACCTTCTTTAGTAGTTCTTCCTACTTATAGCCTTACCTTTGGGTTGAAGTCTGTCCCCCCTCAACTTTTAAAAAAGGGGGATATCACTTAGGGCCAATAGAGAATTAATCCTTCCCCTAAATTCTTCACTGTCCACATAACTCACAGTACAGTAAAGGACAAGGGCCAGATTCATTCCTCTATTCAGTGGTTCCCAAACTTTTTTGGCCTACTGCCCCCTTTCCAGAAAAAAATATTACTTAGCCCCCTGGAAATTAATTTTTTTATTTTAATAGCAATTAATAGGAAAGATAAATGCACCTGTGGCCATCACCGCTTTCTTAGATCGCTGCAGCACCCACCAGGGGGCAGTAGCGCCCACTTTGGGAAATCACTGCTCTATATCATGGCTTTGTCCCTTGCTACTCCTCAGCTCACCTCCTGCTTGGTCCAATATCTCCTCCATGGATCCAGGATGCTTAGTTCCCACTTCACCACTGCTTCTGCCTCTTCAACTGTCACCTCAGAAGTCATGTGATTCCCTGGAAATAGAGTCTGAATTTCTTTGGCCTCTTTCCTCTATGCATCTCTCATCTCTGATTCTCTTTTATTTCTGTTCTTACTTTTAAAGGCCAAGTATAAGGGTTTATACAACTCAGGTATGAACTAGTCATGGCAATTAATGATCTATGATAAATAACTTGCATCTATTTTTTTCTCTCCTATATAGTCATGAGTTATCTGTTCCAGTCAGATTGTAAGTTTCTCTTGAGCAAAAGACTGTTTTACTTTTATATTGTTGTTTCCAAAGTCTAGTATAGAACTTCACATGTTGGAGGAAATGATAGTCAATAATATCAAACACTGCAGAGAGGTGTTTCATTTTAAGGGATAAGCAATGAGAAATAGGCATTAGATTTAGAAAGTTTGAGAGATAAGTGGTAACCTTGGAAAGCAGTCCCATTCAGAAGGTGAATGACTGGAAATGGCACCTTTGGAAGTCAAATTACAAGGGGTTGAAAAGTGATTTCAAATGTGAGTTCTTTGAGGTTAGGGATTATTTTTGCTTTTCCCTGTATCTCTACTGCTTCCCAGTGCCTACATTTAGTCAATGATTAATGCATTCTTGTTGACTTCTGGGAGGGTGAGAAAGTAGAGGCAAAGTATAGATGGCTTTTTTTAGGCATTTGACTTTGAGAGGAAAGAGCCATATAAGAAGATAGCTTGAGGGAATAGCAAGGTCAAGTGAAAGGTTTTAAGCATGTGAAATCCCTGGGCATGTTTGTAATCTGCAGTAGTCAAAGAGAGACCAAAGATAAGAGAAAGGAAGAAATTTAGAAGGGGCAAACTGTCAAAGGAAAAGGGAAGAGATAGGATAAAGGGCACAAGATATGACGTAAGAAGGGCCATCTCTTCCTCTGAAAAAAGAGTAAAAGAAAAAAGGACAAGATAATATATTGAAGGGATTTAAAGTATAGAAATAGGGAGAAGATGCTCACAACAGTTGTCTCATATTTTCTTGGTGAGGTCTGAAGCAAGGTGCTGGATTGAAAGAGATATCAAATAGTGGTGATGCCAATATCTTGAGAATAAAGATTTGAAACAATCTTTGTAGGAAGTTTAATAATGTGTTCATTGGAGAAAATGAAAAAGTTAATGATTCGTTTCCATTTGTTACAGGAGTTCTTAACCTTTTTTTATGCCAACAAGCACATTGGCAATCTAGTACAGCCCATGGACCTTTTCTCAGAATGATGTTTCTAAATAATCGGAGGCAATGGTAATTTTCAGTTGGAGGTTAATGTAAATAATTATACAATTTTTTCCCATCCAAGTTCCTGGAACCCCTGAAATCTGTCCATGGGCCCTAGATCTAATCTATACACCCCTGTAAACCTCTGATCTGATGCAAGATATATATATATATATATATATATATATATAAACTAGGTTCCTGCAAGATATATATGTATATATATCTATATATATCTTGCAGGAACCTAGTTTTTCATATGCTGTCTCCCCCATTAGAAGTTCCTTGAGGAAAGAGATTGTTTTTGTTTTGTTTTGTTTTGTCCTTTGGATGGGGGAGGGGAAGTCTTTTTATTCCCATCACTCTTACAATGCCTGGCACATAGCAAATGATCAATTTAATGCTGGTTGACTGAAAGGTGATACTAGATAGCATAAATTTGAAAATGATCTGAAAATTATTTCTTCTAGCTACATTCAACAATATGCAGATAATAACAGAATAAATAGAAGCAGAGAAAGCATATGGTGGGAGTAATATAGGATGAGGTTTGGAAAAGGATAAATGGTGACAGGGGATTCCAGGAAAGATGATTATTGTCAAAATGAGCAAGCTAACTTTAGGGTTATGATTATAAAGAAAGGAAGTGAAGGTAGATGAGGGATGACGAGAAAAGTTGGAAGGATAACAGGTTATTTATTGTCTGATAGCTGAATTTCATGGTTCTGAATCATGGAGGTTGAACATTTATAGGTGATGGGCATGACCATTCAATTTATGGGGCTGAGATTGAGTAAAAGCATCGAGATCACAGCTTTTCATAGAACAAAAAAATTTAGGACTAAAAAGACCTTAACATTCACCTAATCCCTCTAGGCTCATATTATATAGTTATTTCAATCTGGTTTAATGACTAGAGATGTTTCATAAAGAAAGACATACCTCCATATTGTTGTTTTCAGTCATTTAATTATATCTAAGTATTTTTGACTTCATCTACAGTTTTCTGAGCAAAGATTCTGGAGTGCTTGTCATTTCCTTTTCCAGTAGATTAAGTAAACAGAGGTTAAAGGACATGCCAATAGTCATAGAGCTAGTAAGTATCAGGCCAGATTTGAATTCAGGTCTTCCTGATTATAAACCCAGCATTATATCCACTGAGCCTCCATTCCTTCATAATCCTGTTCAGATTTACCCACAGGATAAGCCTTAATATTGGGTCATAGATTCACCTTTTCTGATGTTTTTGGCTCCTCACTTAATACTGAAAGATAAAAAGACCTCTGGAGAAGGACCAAGTGTAGGAAGAGAATGATTTATATCTTTCCTCTCAACACTGAAGTCACCAAGTGTGTGAGGGAGAGTGGCATCCCTCTCCAATACAGCTGTGAAAACATAGTATCCCCCTAGCCTCACTCACGCCTCACAGAAAAAAGGCCAGTTTTCAAAATGAGACTTGTCAGAGCAAAGACATGTCACATGATCAACTCATCAACAGCCATCTCTTTTCATTCCATCAAAATCATGGTCAAACTTGAAATATGCATTTAGAAGGTCATCATGAAAAGTTATTTTTAAACCTCATAAGAGAGAAACCTTTTCCTGCACACAGTACCCCCAAGAATGAATAGAGTTTTCAGCTGGGCCAACTATCTGGTGTTAACAGTGAATGATCAATTCAGTGTCTATAGGCTACACTTCTCCCAAAATACCACAGATCACTTCTCTAGAAGAGCAGATCCTGGTTTTACTTGTCAGGGTCTATAGAAGTTATGGAATTCTCATTAATTCTAGCAGCTGCTATGTGATGAGTCCAAATGGACTGGAAATGGACCAGGCAAGGGCCTAAAAAAGACACCCAACAGAAATTTATCAGGGATTTGTTAAATCTAAGTTATATAAAATGATGTTGGGTAGAATGGGAAAATAAAAGAGAGTTTAAGACATGATCCGAGTCCTCAAAAGCTTATAGTCTAGTGAAGGAGACAGAAAATATGCACTTGAGAACTAGGCAGCACTACTAATCAGACAAGTATGAGTATTAGTAATAATAGTATTTGAGAGTGGAAAGGGAATTTAAGAGCTAACCTAATCCAACAATTCTCAGACTTTTTGATCCCAAGGATTTCCTTTACCCTCTTAAAATTATTCAGGACCGCCCCAAAGTCTTTCTTTATATGGTTTATATAAATAGTGTCTTAATATTAAGAAAATAGTATTGACTTCACAGACTCCCTGAAAGGATCTTGGGGACCTCCAGGTTCCACAGACCACATCTTGAAAATTCCTAACCTAATCCAACCTTCTTACTTTAAAAAGGAGGAACCTGGGACCCAGAAAATTAAGGTAGTAAGTGAAAGAGTTGGGATTCCAACCAGGTGAGAGAAATTGCAGTGGGTCGAAGGTCACCAGAGAAGACTAGTGTAGGAGGTGTATCTAGAGCAGAGCCAAGAAAGAAACTGTGTAAAGATACTCTAATAAGCAGTTCCAAGGATTTAATATGGCTGTGGACTTATGGGATCAATAGTAGCAGACAGAATGAGATGATCATTATGGCTAGTGAGGTTAGAAGGGCTAGGAATTGTGGAGATGGATGAGAGGAAGGACAAACTAGAGCTAAGGAATCTTGTAGAACACCACCCTTCCCCCCACCCCAAACCAATAAACAAGCCAGAGGGTCATCTTCCCAGGAGATATAGACTAAAGGGAGGCTAATCCAACATCCTTTCATTTCAAATGTACCATACTATCAGCACCTGAAGCAACATTTTCAAATACAAAGGACAACAATAGAGAACATAGATCTGCAGGGGATGAGATGATTCATCTGAATTTCCTGGGATCATAAACATAAGTCTCATAGTCCAGCCCCTTTCCCACAAAGGGAGAAGCAGGGTGAACAATTGAGTCTCTGACCTAAGAACTGGAGAGTAACTAGGAGCCCCATTTCTTCCTTTATTTAACTTTGTTCTTTGTCTCAGAGCTCAGATGGGATGGTAATACATGCCATACTCTAACCGTATCTCTTCCTCTTCCTCTTCCCCAATGGGAACCAGGTGAGTATTCAAAGATGATTTCATTAGTTCAGTCTCTGAGCTTTTCCTCAAGCTGCTCCCCATACCTGGAAGGCTTTTTCAATTCTCCCCTGACTATCCAGATCATACTTTTTCAATAAACCTCGGTGTAATTTACACCTCTTCCATGAACCCTTTCCTATATATTCTAACCCACACTGATCTCTGACCTTCGCTGTGAGAAATTATACTTTCTTTTTTTTCCTTGAGGCTGCATGGTATGGTGACCAGTGTGTTGGACTTGGAATTGGAAATATCTAGGCTTAAACCCCAACTTGAGAAAGCCACTTAACCTCTCTGAGCCTTCTTTTTCATGTCTCCATCATCCTCTGCCTTGACTATTCATTAGGGAGAACCAGGTAGCTACTTCTTCTCCTATGTACAAGCTACCAACCCAGGAGTAAAGAGATTCTTCCTAAAATCCTCTTCTCTTTTTCCCAGATCATTTATTTAACTCTGGAATAATCCCTGTGGCAGACCTGAGGTGACCGATGAAGGTGAATACCTCAAATATGTCTCACCCAACTATAATCAATCTCAGTAAAGGACTCCACTAACCCTTGCCTAGACAGACCACGAGGTAGGGCACGGGTTTAATTTATGATCTTGTTCTTTTCTACTTCTCAGAAACTGATAGGCAAATCAACATTGTGATTGCTGCTGTGAAAGGAAAGCTATCATTCCACTCAGAATCCCTGTAAATTTGAGTCATAGGCTGCCAAAGGTCTGAAGAGGCCATCTCTGCTCTCTTATAACCATCCATCACAGCTCTGTTACTGTCCAAAGAATCACTGAGCATGTATTGAAGAATGACTATGTGTCACACCCTGGTAAAAACCATCTCAGCAGACAGGCAGAACCAGGTTGAGGGTAACCAAGAGATTTCAAACCTGTCAGTGAGTTAGGTGGATGTCTATCCCAAGCATGTGAAGACCTCCCCAAGAGAATAGGCAGATGAAAACAATTTGTTTCAGTTGTCATGAAGCCAGATCAAGCAAGCAGTGTGGAGTGCTTAGAGCTTGGTCAGACATCAAAGATGCCACAGTTGTCCACTGCATCCCAAACCATCAACAGTAGTCCGAACTTTTGTCTTGCCACTGGACTTTGATGACATTGGAAAAGTGAGGCTGATGACTTTGAGCAACTCTGCCTCATTTAAATCCAATTAAGAGTCAAATTAGGACATTATCCCATAATGTCATCGATCCTCTTCAAAACAAAGGATGAACAACAACAACTATGTACTAGGAACAGAGCTAATCATTAGGATATAAAAAGAAGCAAAAAAAAAAAAAAATCCCTGCCCTCAAGTAGTATACAATCAATCTAACAAAGGAGACAGCATGTAAATTTGTCATGATAGTCAAATTAACATTGTGATGCTGCAATCATTCCACTCAGAATCACTGTAAATTTGAATCATCCAGATCATACTGCCAAAGGTCTGGAGGTAAATTACTAGGTACATACAAAATATATACAGAGTAGGCTGGAGACAGTTTTAGAGGGAAAAACACTAGTAGATTAGAGGGATTAGGAAAGGGTTCCTAAAGGTAAAGTCTGGTCTGAATCTTGAGTTATGGAAATTGATGATTTTCAGATATCTATCTCTAGACCTAATCATCACAAGCTTTGGTCTTACATCATAGGCTGCCTATTAAATATTTCAAACTGTATTCCCCATACACATGTCCAACTTGTCCCATAACATGGCCCCCTACTACATTAAGATTTTTCAAAATAAGATTATAATGTTTTCCAGAGCAGGGACTATGGTTTATGCTTCTTTTTGTCCTTCACAGTGCTAACTTAGCACAGGGCTACTCAATAAAGAATTATGGAGTTCTTAAGATAGTCATCAGGACACTAAACTTAGAATGGAAATGTAGGTTTTAACTTGTGGGCCTCATCTTCATCATCTGTAAAATAAAGGTGTTAGACTCAATGGCCAGAGAGAGAGAGAGAGAGAGAGAGAGAGAGAGAGAGAGAGAGAGAGAGAGAGGCTGAAGTCCTTTAGGAATAAGATACTATGATTCTATAAGTGGGACACAGAATGATCAGTGTTAGAAACTACCAAAAAAGCTTTCAAAGCTGAGATGGTAATTCTGAGGGGTGAGCAGAAAGCATGGTGTACAATGAATGTTACTCATTTTTAGGTCTGTAATCTGTCTCTTTTGAACCCACAAGACCATTCAAAACAATGTTATGGTTCCAGAAAGAACCCAGCATCTGAGGAAAGGAAGGGGAGCTATTTTCAATGTTGCCAATCAGCTGATAGTTTCAAATGCTGAATCAGAGCCTCAGCTGCAACTATCCAGGCTACTAATTCTTCTACTGGCTTTCCAGGCCCTGACATATGAAGAAGCCTTGGGCACACAGACCTCAGTTCCATTTCAACAAACACTCATCATGGGGGATTGCTTCTCTGTAGTGCTGTGCACCAAAAGGCTGATATGATTTTTGCAACACAATCTGTCATGGGTCATGTTTACACTCTAACAACCAGTCTAGGATTTTTGTCATGGTTCCCTGTCTTTGGTCTTGGAAGCCAAAGGACTTGAGTGCAAAATATATATATATATATATATATACACATACAGTACAATCTCTCTCTTGATCTAGTTTTCTATGTGATAATAAAGGAGACACAGTAGAAGTTAGGAAGGGAGAAGGGGAATTTAGGATAAGGTAGCATTGAGAAGAAAGACCTCTGAACTCAGAAACAGAAGACTAAGATTTCAGTCACAAACCTCTGTGACTGAGTAAAAAGCTTAATTTTCATAGGCCTCCGTTTCCACAAATATAAAATGTAGTTAATTAAACTAGCTGATCAATAAAATCTTTCCCAATTCTGAAAGTCTATAATATGTATTCTATAATATACATTCCTATTTGTGATTCCTGTTAGGAGAAAAATGAGCTAAAAGTACTTCAAAAATAACTAGGTCCATAAGTGCAAAGTTAATTATCTTATTGTCTGTTATCACAAGCTTAATAACAGTTAGCCAAACTCAAGTATAATTTTATTTTGTGTGACATGATAACCTTCAGAGTAAGGATATTTATACACCTGGTCTGTTTTATCTGGCACCAAAGAAAAGAGCATTTGGGCTTTCTCCAGCAGGACTGGATCTTACCACTGGCCCTTACCCTGCTCTAAAGATAATTTTGCCTAAAAGAATTAGGCCAGTACCCAGCAGGGGAGAAGAAAAAGCATGGTATTCCCCTCCATTCTGTTCAGAGACTATGTACAACCTGAGTGGGCCCATATGTCATAGGTTAACAATGTTACTGTCAGAATTCACAGTTGACAGACCATGGACAAGTATGACAATTTGTTGGAGAAAGCATATTTGTTACATACAAGATAATATAGCATTGAATATAATATCCTGACAACATTACAGACTGTGGCCAGAGAGACAAGGGAACATGAGCCAGTTATTTTGAAAGCACAATGTTATGACATTTTAAATATACTGATGTGTGTGTTCAGCAGATGTGAAGGGCTAATTTGCTGCTGAGATGAGTAGCAATCAGTATTCTAGAGTGTCATCCATTTTGCATTATAAAATACATTCTTCATCTTCCTTTCCCACAAAATGATGCTGTATGTAACAGCTGTTAGTTCTAAATATGTTTCAATGAATGAAATATTCTAATGGTGGGAGGGAAAACCTTAGAACTAGTTTTCTAAATAAGTGTTAGAAATCTTAAAGTACTGAAAATAGGAAAAAATGCTATTACTTCTTCATGACAGATGTTAAGAACTCCTTATCCCCACTAAAATGGCAAAAGTAATAAAAAGGGATAAAATCCATTGTTGGTGGGACTGTGAGGAACCAGGTACTTTAATACCTGGGGGGTTGGGAGGGAAGACAGGGACTATAGACCAATATAAACATTTTAGAAAATAATGTGAGTCACAAAATTTATCATTCCTTTTTTTAACCCTTTTCTTCCAACATAGAATTGATACCATGTATTGATTCTAAGGCAGAAGAGCAGTAAAGACTAGGCAATGGGGGTTAAGTGACTTGCTCAAGGTCTCACATCAAGGAAGTATCCCAGGCCAAATTTGAACCCAGGACTTCCCCTCTCTAGGACTGGCTCTCTATCCACTGAGCTATCTAGCTCCCCCCTGATCATTCCTTTCAGTCTAATGGTCCCATTCTTAAGATTCTATCCAGAAAAATAGCATTAAAAATGAAAATTTACCAAGTTGCTCTACTTATCAATTAGTCAGCAAATACTTACTTAGTACTTGCTATGTGCCAGGACCTAAACTAAGCTCTGGGGATACAAGGGAAAAGAAAAATGCATTCATTGTTTTGAAGGAGAGCAAATTCTCATGGGAGAGGCCATGTGCAAAAAATTTACATACAATACAACATACAATATAAATGTATATTCCCCTTAAAGGGAAGGAACTAGCAATGGTGGTTTGGGTGGGAGGAGAAAAATCTAGAAATGCCTCCAGCAGAAGACAGGATCTGACCTAAGTCATAAAGAAATCCAGGGAATCAAAAAAGTAGAGGTAAGAAGAGAGAACATTCCACACATGGGGAACAGCCAAGTGAAAAGGCACAAAGGCAGGAGATATCAAGTCCAGTATGTGAGGAACAACAAGATCAGTGTCACTGAGCCATATGGAGAGGAATAAAGTCCAAGGAGGAGCAGTAATATGGAGAGGAATAAAGTCCAAGATGACTAGAAAGGAAAAAAGGGCTAGTTTGTAAAGGGCTTTAAATGCCCAAGGATTTTACATTTGGTCTTGGAAGTAAGAGAAAGCCACTGGACTCTCCTACGTGGGATAGTTATGTTCAAGTCTATCTGTGCTTTAAAATATTATGTTAGCAGCTGGGTGGAGGACAGATTGGCATGAGAAAAGGCAAGGCAGGAAAAGCAATTAGAAGACCATTACAATATTTCAGGTATAATGTGATGAGGACCTACCTAGAGCAAGATTTTGGCCATATAATGTTAAAATGGAGATGACAAGACTTGGCAATGGGTTGTACATGTGGAGTGTGAATGAGACATCAATGGCACTGTGATGCCTGGGGACCTGGGGTAGTGATGGTGCTTTCAACAGTAATAGGGCTAAGGGGGAAAGACAATGAATTCTCTTTTGGACATGTTGAGTTTGAAATGTCTACCGAGCATCTAGTTGGAGATTCCAAAAAAAATTAGTTGTTGATTCAAGACTGGATCTTGGGAGGGAGGTAAGGACTGTATATATGGAGTTCTCTACATAGAAACAATCATTGAACCCAGTGGATCTGATGAAATTACAAATAGTGTAGAAGAAAAAGAGAGGATGCAAGACAAACACGGGGGGACACCATAAGAGGAGACACCATAAGAGGTACCACCTGGATGAGCTTCTAGCAAAGGAGACTGAGGGAAAGCAGGAAAGAGCAAGGTCATGTAAACCTAGAGAGCAAAGAGTATCCAGAAGAGAAGGGCAATCAATAGTGTCCTTTAGATTCATCATTTCTTACGCCATGATAAAATTTTAGTACATTCATGTAATTTGGCCACCCATCTTGTTGCCCGTTCTTTGCTACTACAAAAAAGCACAACTATAAACATTTGCATACATATTGGTCTTTCTCTCTGTCTTTCACCTCTGTTGGGTATAGATCCAATAGTGTCAAAGGACATATACAACTTTGAGGGTATCATTCTGAATATTTTGGGGGGTGTTATTCTGAATATCTTTCAGGCATAAGTGGGCCAATTCACAGATCCAGTGACAGGACATTAGCATTATTTCCTACTCATAGCTCCTTGAAAAATGTTGCTATTTTCATTTTTGTCTTTTTTGCCAATTTGATAGGTACAAAGTAGAACCAGAGTATTCATTTGCATGGCTCAAACTATTAACCACTCGAAGCATTCTCTCCTATAATTTTTTTTAAAACTCTTACTTTCTATCTTAGTAACAACACTAAGACAGAAGGGCAAGGGCTAGGCAAATATGGATAAGTGACTTGCTCAGGGTCAAACAGTTGGGATGTATAGATTTGAACCCAGGTCCTCCCAATTCCAGGCCTGGCACTCTGTCCACTGATCCACCTGGCTGCCCCTCTATAATTGTTAATAGTTTATATTTCTTCATTTTAAAATTACCTAGTCATATTTTGACTGATGTCGAAGGATGATTCTTGTTCTTCTAGTAAGGGCATCCACATACAGTAAGTAGGGGTGTGTTGAATGTGTAAGGAAAACCTGTATAAATCAGGTAGAGAGCTGAGATATACACTTCTAGCTAGAGACAAAGCACAGTAAATGGCAGCCAAATTGCCGTAGCTTTATCAGCAGCAAGGCCAATGCCTCAGGCAAAAAAGGACAGTGGAAAACTCCTATACCTGGGGTATTGCTACAATCAGCACCCTGTCTCAACAAACTTCAGTTGAAAGTTTCCAACCCCCATCTCTTTCTACATGGGCTTGAGTAGCCCTCGGAGACCCTCGTAACTTGACTGGGAGAATAATTAGGAGAATAAGGGTCCATATGCTCTCTCTTTTGTGAGAATCTAAAGAGGCTCCTTTCCCTATCAGCTCCATCTTTGTCCCATGAAAGGCAAAATGTGTGCCCTCTCCCAGTCTCTACCTGATGTCATCATGCAACAAGTATACCTTTATTTATATGAATGAGAGTAGAGGGCTGATTCATACACTAATCAATTAAGGGAGAAATCATTTTTAAGGGAACAATTGCATGAACTACCTGTAATGGAGAATACAATGTGGCCCCTCTCCCCCACCAAAAATCTGTTTTTTTCCTAAAGGAGAAAGTCCTGGAAGAAATCCTCAGTTTATAGGATAGGAGCTTAAAGTTAAGCCCCTTTTAACAATAGGTAAGGAAAAGGGGAAGTAAAAGCTCCCATTTGTTATGTACCAGTCTTACCCAGCACGCTTTATAAATTCTAAGAATTTGGGTTAATCCTGAGGTTTCTATTGCAATTCTCTACAACCCCAACTCACTATCCTCCTGGAACAGTGATTCCCAAAGTGGGTGCTACCACCCCCTAGTGGGTGCTCCAGCAATCCAGGGAAGGCGGTGATGGCTACAGGAGCATTTATCTTTCCTATTAATTATTATTAAAATTTTTAAAAATTAATTTCCAGGGGGCTAAGTAATATTTTTTCTGGAAAGGTGGTGATCAGCCAAAAAAGTTTGGGAACCACTGTACCTGGAGGAAAAAAGAGGGAGGCCAGGTGCCCAGGATTCATATATACCACGCTGACTCTGCTCGCTGACCTTTTTCTACACAATGCACTCTACCATCTTTCTCCCATAATTCTCTCTAAGAATAAGTTTCCTGTTACTGAAATTGGTGAATTCATTGAGAGACGCTATTCAGCTTTGACATAATCATTTCTGGAGTCTGACATCTCTGCACCAATGTTTATAATGAAATCCCTAAAACTGTTTAGGTTTGTATACCCTCTCTCTGTTGTCTCTCTCCCAGACCTCCTTCCTTCTCATGCTAAAAAAGGAATGTCTCCAGACTTTTTAAAGGTAAAAATTCCTCCTGAGCTCAGCTGAACCACTTTCAAGATTGGGACTGCCCAACTTTTGCTTTTTTTATATAAAATTAGATTTTAAAAAACTATAGTCAAGGCAACAATGAATGGGCACCAGTTGCTTTTAGCTGGCAACTGGAGAGAGAAAATAGGCTCCTCAGCTATAACTTTGAAACAAATGTCACTGATAAAGGTCTGATGTTCAAGGCACATAAGAAATGGATACATATATAAAAATATAACCTTTGCTTCATGACGGCCTTGCTGTGGGAATGCGAAATATAAGAAAGTTTCTTTGTAGCTGAGCAGACTTTTTTTACCCAGAGTTCACAAGGACTGCAATGTTTGAACTTGGCATTGGCCAAGGACACTGAGAGAAAGAAAGAAAATTAATCTTGCTAAGCTACATGAAAATATCATTTGGGCATTAGAGGTGCATAACCTAGCATTGAGTGTCCTTCTTTTGTCATGCCCTTGGGGCACTGGAGTCTAAGGATTATTCCCTCTGACATGGGCCCCTCTGAAAAGGGCTGATGGGAACTTTGAGTGGTATCACTTGAAGTAACCAATCAAAGAATGGGTTGGTGAGACCTATGATACATTTACTGAGTCTTATATACACTTTCCTTTTCCCTTCCTCCAATGGGAGCAGCACTATTAACATTCCAACCTATCTAGCTTGTATTTCTTTTCTATTACAGCATGGTTAAAAAAAACAAAACAAAATAAAACAAAACAAAACAAAAGAGCTTGTTACAAAGATTTTTTTCTCCTATATCAGCTTTTCTTCTTATTCTAACTGCACTGATTTTTTTTCTTGTACAAAAGCTCTTCTATCCAATGTTCTTTTTTTAAAAACATTTATTAATATTTATTTTTTAGAAAAGTTAACATGATTACATAATTCATGTTCTTACTTTCCCCTTCACCCCCCAAGCTCCACCCCCCCCCCCATGGCTGATGCGTATTTCCACTGGTTTTAACATGTGTCATTGATCAAGACCTATTTCCAAATAGTTGATAGTTGCATTGGTGTGGTCATTTCGAGTCCACATCCCCAATCATGTCCACACCGACCCATGCATTCAAGCAGTTGTTTTTCTTCTGTTTCCACTCCTGTAGTTCTTCCTCTGAATGTGGGTAGTGTTCTTTTCCATAAGTCCCTCAGAATTGTCCTGGGTCATTGCATTGTTGCTGGTACAGAGGTCCATTACATTCAATTTTACCACAGTGTATTGGTCTCTGTGTACAGTGTTCTTCTGGCTCTGCTCCTTTCGCTCTGCATCAATTCCTGGAGGTCTTTCCAGTTCACATGGAATTCCTCCAGTTTATTATTTCTTTGCACAAAATAGTATTCCATCACCAGCATATACCACAATTTGTTCAGCCATTCCCCAATTGAAGGGCATACCCTAATTTTCCAGTTTTTTGCCATCTTTATATTCAAGTCATTCACCCATTCTAAATTTATCTTGGTGTAGGGTGTGAAATGTTGATCTAAGCCTAATCTCTCCCATATCGTTTCCCAAATTTCCCAGCAGTTTTTGTCAAATAGTGGATTTTTGTCCCAAAAGTTGGGCTCTTTGGGTTTATCATACACTGTCTTACTGATGTCACTTACCCCAAGTCTATTCCATTGATCCTCCTCTCTGTCTCTTAGCCAGTACCATACCATTTTGATGACCGTTGCTTTATAGTATAGTTTAATATCTGGTACTGCTAGGCCCCCTTCCTTCACATTTTTTTTCATTATTTCCCTTAATGTTCTTGATCTTTTGCTATTCCAAATAAACATTGTAATAGTTTTTCCTAATTCAGTAAAAAAATTTTTTGGTAGTGTGATAGGTATGGCGCTAAATAGGTAAATTAATTCGGGTAGAATGGTCATTTTTATGTTAGCTTGTCCTACCCGTGAGCAATCAATGTTTTTCCAATTGTTTAGATCTAGTTTTAATTGTTTGGAAAGTGTTTTATAGTTGTTTTTGTATAATTACTATGTTTGTTTTGGTAGATAGATTCCTAAGTATTTTATATTGTCTAGGGTTATTTTAAATGGTGTTTCTCTTTCTACCTCTTGCTGCTGTGATGTGTTGGAAATATATAGAAATGCTGATGATTTGTGTGCATTTATTTTGTATCCTGCAACTTTGCTAAAATTGTTGATTATTTCTACAAGCTTCTTAGTTGATTCTCTAGGATTTTTTAAGTAGACTATCATATCATCTGCAAAGAGTGATAGCTTAGTCTCCTCATTACCTATTTTGATACCTTCAGTTTCTTTTTCTTCTCTAATTGCTACTGCTAGTGTTTCTAGTACAATGTTAAATAGAGGAAATAATGGGCATCCTTGTTTCACTCTTGATCTTATTGGGAAGGCTTCTAATTTATCCCCATTGCATATGATGCTTGTTGATGGTTTTAGGTATATACTGTTTATTATTTTTAGGAAAGGTCCTTCTATTCCTATACTTTCCAGTGTTTTCAATAGGAATGGATGCTGTATTTTGTCAAAGGCTTTTTCAGCATCTATTAAGATAATCATGTGAATTTTGTTTGTTAGATTGTTGATATAGTCAATTATGTGGATGGTTTTCCTACTGTTGAACCATCCTTGCATTCCTGGTATAAATCCCACCTGATCATGGTGGATGATCTTCTTGATCACTTGCTGGAGTCTCTTTGCTAATATTCTATTTAAAATTTTTGCACCTATGTTCATTAGCGAGACTGGTCTGTAGTTTTCTTTCTCTCTTTTTTGATCTATCTGGCTTTGGAATCAGTACCATATTTGTGTCATAAAAGGAATTTGGTAGGACTCCTTCTTTGCTTATCATATCAAATAATTTGTATAGTATTGGGATTAGTTGCTCTTTGAATGTCTGATAGAATTCACTTGTGAATCCATCAGGCCCTGCCGATTTTTTCTTAGGGAGTTCTTTGATGGCTTGTTCAATTTCTTTTTCTGATATGGGATTATTTAGGTATTCTATTTCTTCTGCTGTCAATCTAGGCAATTTGTATTTTTGTAAATATTCATCCATATCTCCTAGGTTGTTATATTTATTGCCATATAATTGGGCAAAATAGTTTTTAATGATTGCCTTAATTTCCCCTTCATTAGAGGTGAGGTCTCCTTTTTCATTTTTGATACTGTCAATTTAGTTTTCTTCTTTCCTTTTTTTTTATTAGATTGACCAGTACTTTGTCTATTTTATCTGTTTTTTCAAAATGCCAGCTTCTAGTCTTATTTATTAATTCAATAGTTCTTTTACTTTTGATTTTATTAATTTCTCCTTTGATTTTTAATATTTCTAATTTAGTTTTCATCTGGGGATTTTTAATTTGCTCACTTTCTAATTTTTTAAGTTGCATGCCCAATTCATTAATCTCTGCCCTCCCTAATTTGTTTATATATGCACTCAAGGATATAAATTTCCCCCTGAGTACTGCCTTGGCTGCATCCCACAGAGTTCGGTAGGATGTCTCTTCATTGTCATTCTCTTCGATGAAATTGTTGATTGTTTCTATGATTTCTTCTTTGACTAGCTGGTTTTGGAGAATCATATTATTTAATTTCCAATTAGTTTTTGATTTGCCTGTCCAGGTACCCTTACTAATTATTATTTTTATTGCATTATGATCTGAGGTTACATTTATTATTTCTGCTCTTTTGCATTTGTTTGCAATGTTTCTATGCCTCCTGGTGGTCCCCTTGCTTGTTCCTCTGCCCGAGGCTCCTTTAACAGTGTCAGGGTGCTGCTTCCACAGTTGTGCACCCCTCTGTACTGGGTCCCCACTCAAGGTCCTCGCCTGCTCTCAAGATCCGAGTCCTTGCCTGCTCTCAGGATTCGTGTCTGGGCTTGCATCTGCGGCCTCACTTGCGCCTGCACTCAGGGTCTGTGTTCAAAGTCTGTGCATTCTTTAGCCTCTTGGGGTCTTAAGTCTTACTGCTCTCAGGAGCAGGCCCTGGTGACCCCAGGTAGCTGCCAAGGACTTAATGCGTGCCCCAAACTTGCTCTAACTCTTGTGCACTGGCTTTGGCACTGTAGGTGGGGTGGGGTGGGGGAGGGGGTTGCTCAGGTCATGTTTTAGTGAGAGCTGTTTCACCCCTTTACAGCATGGAAATGCCCCGATTCCATGTACCTCCAATGCTGCACCCTGTTGTGGAGTCCCTTTGCTCCTCTGGATTTGTTTTTTCATCTTCTTGAGGAGTCCTATATGTTTTTGTTAGGAGAGGTTAAGCAGCTGCTTTTTACTCTGCAGCCATCTTAACCAGGAAGTCTCCAATGTTCTTTTTTATTGAACCACTTTGAAATGTTTTCTTTTTCTTTTGTTATTTTTTAGGAGGAGGAAAAATGCTATAATTATTGCTAAAGGAACACTTTCTAGGCACTAGTAAAAATAATAACCAAAAATTGGCAGTGCTAATATTTCAGATTGCTATAAGTAGGAACCCCTTAACAATCAGAGCAATCCAAAAATGGAATGGACTGTCTCTGGAGGTTGCCTTCAAACTGAAGCTAAATGATGAGGTGAGGATGAGATGAGGAAATTGTTTCATGGGTTAGTAGTTAAGTAGATGATATTTAAGGTATGTTCCTAAGATTCTATTATTTACCAATCATGAGATGCTGCTTAGATGAACCACAAAAATTCCATGAAACTATTTCAATGGTTAAGTTTCTTAGACTTTGGTTCATACTCCTATCTATGTGCCAATCACTTTCCTACTGATTTCCCATTCTCTGAGTACTTGCCTTTTTCCCTAGGCTATAGATCAGTGGTGGCTAAACTTTTAGAGACTGAGTGCTCAAACTATAACCTTCACACAGCCCGTGAGTTGCCTCCTTACTCCAGAGGCAGTGGAGGGAGGAAGCTCTCCCATTGGACTGTTGGGCAGAGGGACAGGTGATGTGAAAAATGTCCTCAGTGGAGAGGAGGAGGGGAGGGGAGCAGTTCCTTCTGGCACATGTGTCATAGGTTCGAAAACACAGCCTTATGCTTGGCTCTTCATACTGTGTTCAGCCTCTTTCTGGTTTCCTATAACAGATACATCCTGGTAATGTTTAACACTAGGCTACCCAGGGAGGGAATACACCCAATACATTTTTAAGTTTAATGTGCATTAGTGACAAATTTAGCCATCAATTTATTAAGATTATACAATAAAAATAAAAATCAGATCCTAATTTATAGTGTTTACTAGTTTTCAAATGCTCAAGTTAAAAATTTTACAAGGGATCTTACAAGCCAGTTCGAACAGGTTCCAGCACCCTCTGGCCTACTTTAATTACTCCATTACTAACTTCTGACCTGCTCTAAGTATTGGCATTCAAACCTGTCTGACTGATGGCTTGTGTTCTCCACATTCAGTTCTGAGTGTCACACTGCATTTACAACCTTCCTCCTACCCCTATACTATAAGACAAAGTTGAAGCAAAAGCAAGATACCACTCATCCAAGATGCTTGGGATAGTGTTGGGGAGGAGTGGTCCAAACTATGTATGCTTCAGGGAGTGGTTGTCCTTTAAAGTCCCTTCCAACTCTTATATTCTCTGTAAATTTTATGAAATGGTGAATTCTCTGTATATACTGACCAATGAAAAGATCATTTTCTTGGGAGTCAGAGGTTCTGGGTTCAAATCTTGTTTCTGACACTGTTGTGTCCAAAAGCAAGTTGTTTAACCTCTCAACTTCAATTTGCTCAACTGTAAAATAAAAAATTTGAACTAGATGGCCTCTGAAGTTCCTTCCAGTTCTAAATATATGTTCACATAAGCCAATTAAAAGTAAACAGTAATTATTAGTTATATGGTTTTAAAAAATAGAGAAGAGAAATAAAATATATTTTTGTCCATTGAAAATATAAAATTATTTTTAAATGAATGAGAATTAATGGACAAAGAAGAAGTTCTTAACCTTTTTGTGCTGTAGACTCCTCTGTCAGTCTAATAAAGTTATGGACCCATTATCACAATATTATTTTTAAATGTCTAAGATAAAATAAATAGAACTACATAGGAAGCCAACTACATCGAAGTATGATCACAGAAAAAAAATTTTAGTTCACAGACAACAGTTTAAGAATTTCTATATTGGGAGGAATGGCTAAATTGAATGGCTGATTGTTGTGATGCACTTTTTTTGCCTTGAAATTAGTTTATTACCAAAGTTCTATGTCGACTTTTTAATAAAATATTTCTAAAAATACTTTACTCTGATTTTGCCAAGAAATGTTTTGGGCAAATGCTATTAAGGTACAATCAATGTGAGGAACCTCTCCTAGTTTAACTCTGAGCAGTCCCAGGACAACAACCTCTAGGAGCAGTGAATGAATATTTCATGTCCCTGTTGGAGTTTATCAAATTTCTCAAAGCAAGTGAGAGTGAAAGGCAGAGGTTCAGAGGCACAGCTGGTGAACAATTCCCCAGCCCTGAAAGTCTTTGGATAAAATCTGGGGAGATAACAAAGAAAGGAATTTTTTGAGTTCTATCTGTCCTGGAAAGCTCCTCGACGTCTTACACAATGGGACATAATGAGCATTCTTGCTTTTGCAGGCTGCCTTCAGAGCTCTCTGCAGGTGCATTGGCACAGCTCTGGAAAGGCTGGCAAAGGCCTGGTTGTATTGTCCCCTCCCTAACCCTTCCTTAGAAGTTGCTCATTATTGAGGAAACATGGTGGTGTTATATAACATGTCCCAACTTGCTCCACCAACTTAGAAGGAAAATCAAAATATCAAAATGTCTTCAACACTATGCCTGGTAAGTCAAACATCAATAGGACCCTGCAGATCTTGACAGATGGGCAATGTGCTGAGATAATAATAGTTCATTGGCTTCCTGTGCAGTGTGCCTGATAATGGTAAATACTTGTTATCTGATAAGAGTCTCCTAGCATAGGGCCAACAATAGCAAAATCTGTATTCTCATAGTTCTTGGCATTGGTAATTTCTCTCCATAGACCTCAAAGAGTTTTGCAAATATTTAGTAGGAAATCACTTTTTACTTTTTTTTTAAGAACCTACTTTTGATCATCCCTGAGAAGCCAGGAGGCAATTATGTACACTTTGTATTAACTAACAAACATTTATATACTCTTATAACAGCAAATACCACTAGGACCCCTCAAGTGAAAGAAGCATATTGTTCTTTTATAAATCCATTTTAAAAAGAACTTATGTTTCTGGGGGGAAAAGTCCTTAAGATTATTAAAGGAGCTTTGCAATACCCTGAAGGCAATTCAATCATCTCTTGTACTCTGGCTTAATTGTTAACTCAATTGGTTGTACATTTGTACTATTGTCTTGTATGTACATGGAGATGGAAAAGCTCTATGTGGTCCATCCAACTGTGTCATAATTTAAGAAATAGATATACATGGATAGGTATCAGAGAATAGGTAGAAGAGGAGTATTCCAGGAAATGCAAGTCACAGAAATGGTAGGATGTTCTCTATCCCCTTAATCTTTCCTATTTGGGTTACCAGACCAAACTTTTTTGAAAAGTTAAAATTATCTCTTCTAGGAGACTTGATGCAACAAGCAATTCAAGCAGGAGCATTTTGAGGACCTCATTATCCACTGAGAATCCCTCTTCAACTTAGTCTCTGAACTGTGCCAGAAGACATCATCTAGCAAAGAATATTTCATCAGGAATGGGGTCAAGTGGTAGGAATAAGAGAACCAGATGGTATAAGCTTTGGGTGTCCCCCCAAAAAACATTATATCTAAGCATTCATCATAATTTTCATTTAAGTATCTATATTCCATGAAATCAGAATTCATATCTAGATTCCTCAAGTATTAAATGTTCTAACTAGAAGGGATCTTATGGTACATGTTTTAGACATTGACTTCAGTTGAATAGAAAGCCAAAAAGAATATTTTACCACTGAGGAAATTGAGGACCAAGGAGGCAAAAGTAACTTACTCAAGGTCCTGAAGCTTATCAGTAGTGGAGCCCCCTACACACACACACACACACACACACACACACACACACACACACACACAAACAACAGTATTATTTTTTCCTTTGATCTGCTGTGGATAGAAGGGAGGAAGAGATTTTAAAACATCTAAGCCCCTTTTAAGTCAGTGCCAACTTAGAAAATCTGGGCTATATTCAAATCATTCTGCAAATACTTTTTCAGTGATCCTGGGAGAAAGTTACTGATGCCTAGCTGTGGCAAGATGCTAAGAATACAACCAAAGTGTAGGGTTAAAAGGAGGGGATTGGAAACCAGATGTGGACTTTGTTTCAACTAGTGATATCAAGTGAACTAGGGCTTATGACTGAATCTCAGCTTCTGGATTCTGTTTTAGTTTAGGAGTCCCACCAGCAACAACTTCAGAAAAATCTTTTTTGTACCTGTGTTGGTCCATTTGTAATGTGGGATTGCAATTAGACCTGCCTACCCTATAGGGCTGTTTGTAGTTTGTCCCTTAGGCATACTTTGCCCAAAATACTGCAGTTTCTGGGAGTTTATGAATGAACTAAAAATATTTATTATGGGAAATCATTACAGCTCCACATAGACTGTGTAATTTGGAATTTTTTTATCACCCACCTCCTTCCTGTGGTCCCATCAAGTTAGAATGGCCTCATGCATCATTCAGAACAACCCAAGATTTTGCAAAAATAATTCAGAAGTACATTATGACCACCAAAACCCTTTCCACAATGAAACTGTCACCAGACTTGCTAGCATCTTTAGTAGAAACCAATGTGTACATGAAGAAATCTCCAAAAAGACTCCTAGTGAGTGGGAGACAATCTGTTACTGTTACCCCACCCCCATCCCCAATTTAAACTGATTTTACTTTTCCCTAGTCACTCTTTGCAATGTGTGTGGGTGTTAACACTCATTTCCCTCCCCAGCTGAAGCACGACTAAGGATGCCAATAGCTCAACACTCATGAGCATCTCCTGATTCAATCCAACAAATGTTTTTCAATGGAAAAAAAGTCCACTGAACTCATGCTACGTGCCCAGCACAGTGCTGGACATGATAAAGATTATGCAACTACCTTAGGGGAATGAGAAAGCCTTGGCAACCAAAAGCGAAGAAAGAAAATGGTCTTCTGTTTTTACAGTAAAGTAAGAAAACACCCAGATGATTAGGATTTCAAAGGACCAAACTCTTATTGCTCGCCATAACTTGAAGTCAGGGATACAAAGTCATTCTTTACTTGAATTGAATTTGTGAGAGGGAAAAAATAGCCAAGGCAGCCTAAGCTATTCCCTAAGACAGTCTTGTTACAAGCTCTTATTCTTTTGGAAAATGGAGCATTGGAAAAAGTGCTAGGTCTCAAATGAGAGAATCTAGGGTAGAATCCTGGCTTTGTCACTTAACTATCTTCATAACTTAAGAAGTCATTTGGTCTCACTAGATCTTTTTCCTCATCCTTTTGGAGAATAAGGGGGTTAGATAAATGGATAGAGGCGATTTAAGTATAAAATTCTATCATTTTATAACAGTGAGGAGAAATACATAGTTTGTTGCATAATCCATTAGACATACAGCCAAGCAATCTAAGGCCCAACTCTCTAATATGTGCATTATCTAAACTTTTTATTTTCTTTGTTGGGAGGAGGAGCTGGCATTTTTGCATATCTACATAATGTTACAGTGAGAAAAGTATTTGTAGTTGGAGCAGATTAAATCCTGATTCTGTGATTCACTTCGCCTATGATCTGGGACAAGTCGATGAATTTCTCTGGGCCTCAATTTTCTCATTTGTAAAATGAGAGAATTGGAATGGCTGGTGCTATGACTAAGTGGCCTCTAAGGTCCTTCCTAGCACCAAATCAGAAGTTATTTTCTTCTGTAATAACATATACCCAATACTGAACCTTTTTTTTTTAAATTTTATTTTAGTTTGGATATCACTCAGCTAGAGAAATTTAGGGTTTACATATAGATGTTTTTAACCCTGATAAAAATCACTTTCTCTTTCTAGCATTTCTTCGGCTATTAGTTGATTCTACCAGTTCAAAGATGTGTAGACATTTCTGAAAAACTTCTTGCCTCATTTAAAAATTCAAGGTCACACCACACCATTCTGGACTCTGCTTTCCTACAGAACAAAGAACATTCCTCCGTGCTCACCTGAATATGAGGTCTGAAACATGAGCTGATATTCATTTCTAGGATTACTCCAGTTTCCTTGCTGTAAACCATATGTTAAGTTACAACAGGGAAAACTCTATATTTACAGTTTGGGAGGGCAGGGGAGGAAGGATGAGGTCACAGAGCTCTGCAGGAGGTAATCACAGGTTCTAACTAAAAGCTGCTAGAAAAAACATTTTCTGATACATTAGATAGATTTGTTTTCTTAGCCCTTAAACCTAAGCAGTTTGTCCCTTATGATTAGGGGCATTGCTCTCTGTTCAGTAGGCAATTGTACAAGTCAATTCTTAGCCTGCAAGCCCTGTAACCTGCCTGGGTTTTGTCCCCTGCACCTGGAATCACTTTTAATTAGATGAATTTTTCCTTGGCCATGTTGCTGCTTTTTTCTTCTTTGATGGAGGAGCCACCTGCTAGGCGGTGGGTCATTTTACCTGGCCTAATTGTAATGAAAGTCTGAGGTCACTGAGGCTGAATATTTCTACCTCTGACCCACTGTTTTTTAGCCCATCCCTTTTAGCCTGAGAATGCAGGCACTAAAGACCAACCTAAGGGTTTTCCAAGTGATCCTTAGGTAGTGAGGGTGAGAAAGGAGAGTTTGCCTTCCTGAAAGCAAGGTGAGAGGCAGTCAAAATATTTAGTCTGGAAAACTACAGAGGCAATAGGACTGAGATGACAAAGGTGTCATAAAACCAAAAGTTTAAAGTTGTAAGGGAGCCTAT
Organism: Gracilinanus agilis; assembly: GCF_016433145.1. Taxonomy (NCBI): domain Eukaryota; kingdom Metazoa; phylum Chordata; class Mammalia; order Didelphimorphia; family Didelphidae; genus Gracilinanus; species Gracilinanus agilis. Next base: position 620,295,588 of record NC_058131.1, read on the forward strand.
CTAATCCAATTCCTTCATTTTACAAAGGAGGAAATTGAGGCCCAAAGAAGCTGAATGACTTACCCAAGGTCACAGTTACATTTTCCAAGATGGCAAGTAGCAGAGCTAATAAAGTGATATTTGAAGCATACAAACTCCTTTTGGGAATTCAGGCCTACTCTTCTAGTACAAAAGCTCATGGTCTCCAAGAATTAAAAATGGTCATTTTTGTCTCAAAAGGAAGATACTTTAGGTATTTAGAAATGAGCCCCTGTAAGTAAGAGCCACTGCTTCCCACCCAGAAACTATGACATCCAAATTTTACAGTTTTTTGTTTCAATAGATCTCTGACCTAGCTTACATGGGTCTATAGGGACCCCACCTTGGGTCTTGAGGAAGTTGAAGAAAAGTCATTGAAGAAAGTAGTCATGTTGCTACTTCCTTTTCACTTAGCCTCAGGTTTACCTCTTTTCTCAACACATCAGAAATGTGTTGGTTTTTTTCTTGAGGACTTGAGGGTCAGAGAAGAAACTGGCTATATATAAATCACCCCTTCTGCATATTCTATGCTCATCTCCTCCCTCCCCTCCCTGAAGTAAAATGCAGGAAGGTAAATTGAATTTACTTTGTACTGGGGAGTATAGATGTGACTAGTCCAGTTACCATCATGGTTTAACGTCTGGTGCTTTAAAAAAAATTTTTTTTTCCATTTTCCTGATTGCCTCATACCTGCCATCTGTAGATCTTAGATGATATCCATACTACAACTTGTTTTCAATAATCCAAGTTTAAAAAGCATGTCTTATGTGCTGTACAAAATGCAATCCTAGGTACCAAGAATACTTAAAAAAAGAAAATGAAATAGTTCATGCCTTCGGGAAGCTTACATTTGTCATTTATACTTACATTTATGTTATAGAAATACTTGAAATCAAGGCTATGCCAGGTGTGACTAATATTCTGTCTCCTTCAAGTGATTCAGCAACTTTGGGCCTCAAAGAGCTAGCTCTCTATTAACTGAACTGCTGTAGAAGTTAATTGGATCACATATTTAGAGCTGGATCCCAGTCCTCTGACTATAAATCCAATGCCATTTTCACAGCACTGCACTAGTGACAACTTGTTGTTCCTGAGACTGCTTTGGGGATATTAGTTCTATCTCCCAAGCTGAACTTTTCCTCAAACAAGAGACTCCATTTATCTCCCAACCCAACTCCAAGCATTTTTCATTGGCTATGCTACACTCTTGGAATATTATCTCTATTTATCTCAGCTTCTGAGCATTTCTGGTTTCCTTCAACCTAGATTAGAACCTTAGCTAGAATCCCACGTTCTGTATGTAGCCTTTCCCAATTCATTTTAAATCTAATACCTTTTTTCTTCTTTTTTTTTAAACCCTAACCTCCTGTCTTAGAATCAATATCATGTATTGGTTCCAAGGCAGAAGAATGGTAAGGACTAGGCAATGGGGGTTAAGTGACTCACCCAGGATCACACAGCTAGGAAGTATCCTGAGGCCAGATTTGAACATAGGACATCCCATCTCTAGGCCTGGCTCTCAATCCACTGAGCCACCTAGCTGCCCCCAATATATTATTTTTTAAAGCACCTTAATGTTGCAAAATATTGTCAGTCATCTGATTGCCCATTTATAACATATAGAACATTATTCTTATGAAACTAGCTCCTCCTAGACCATTGTTTCATCAAATACCAAGTTTGTTTTAGTACCAACTCATAAGAGTAGACAGTGTGTGTCTGTTATGGGATTTCAATAAATACATGAACTGAGAAGGCCATATATATACCATAAGTACCAATACTGATATCATTTTGTTTGCCTTCTCAGTGGATGGTGGAGTGATTTGTAGGGAGGCAGAGAAACACACTCATCTGTGCCTTATCCATGAAGCTGTGTGGACACATGCATGCCTGCAAGTTGGAATCACAGTTTATTAAATGGAATACTTCACTTGGAAAGCCTCAAACCTTGACATTCTCTTGCCCAGTCCTTGGTAAATGTTTTTGCACACTCGCTCTCCCTTCCCTCTATATGGGATCAGGGGCTCCCTAGGAGAGAGATCCCCCTCTTCTCTTTCCTTTCTCCTCCCCTTTCTGCATCCCTCTCTCTTTCCTTTCTCCATCTTCCTGGGAGGGAGCTGTGTCTGGAGAGGTTGGTCCCCACATTCAAGCTCTCCTAAGGGACACCCCATGGTCTCTCCCATCCTTGGGGAGGAGCCCCTTATGCCTTGTGTCCTTTTTTTTACCTCCTCAATAAAGCACTTTGCAATCCCTAGGGTAGAGGTGGTGGGGGGGGGGCGGGGTAACCATTTTTAAATGAATATTAAAGTAAATTTTTTTAATTAAAGTACATTTTAAAAGAAATATGTGAAGAGAAAGAAAATGCTGGCATTCTTTTCTGACCCCATGTTGAGTTGGCCTATCTACCACACCAACAAACAGCCACTAGCAGACGACTATCATTGTCAGTATAACTCACAAGTACATGGCTCTTAATGGCTTATATAGCACTGTTTCTTAAACAGATATATAAGGGAAATGAAATAAATTATTATTATTATTATTATCACCATCCTATAGATGACGAAAACAAGGCTCAGAAAGATTAAATGACCAACCATCAAGGCTGGTAAGAATTCAAACCTCGCTCTTCCCATCCAGGGCTCTTTTCAATACAACATTTGTTAAAAATTTGACTTATTATTAATATCAGACTATAGACTAAATAGTAATCACTTTTACAGTTGCACTTTCAGATTCGCCAAGCACAGTCCTCACAAGAACCCTGTAGATAGGTAATTCAGTTATTACCTTACTTATTTTATAAATGAGGAAGCCCAAACTATGATTTTTCAAATGATTCCACAATGAATAATTGTTTAAAGGACAAGTCTCCTGATACCAAGTCTAACACATTTTCCACCATGCCAGACTTCCTCTCTAAGACAGATGTGGGCAAAAAAGAACCTGAATCAGTTTACTGGGTGTCTCAAAAGTCTTGATGCAGACTTAAGTAGGTAAATAATGAGTAGGCCGGTCTGTCTGAATTTCAGTAAGTAAGCTTAAATCTGCACTAAGACTTTTGGGATGCCCTGTACAATAGGATGATAAACTTGTAGATTTAAGACTGGAAAGGGCCTTGGAGCTTCTCTAATCTAGTCCCTCCACTTTACAACCTCCTGTACAGTTAACTACATCCTTGGCTTTATCCTACCCAACTCCAATTGAGGATAGGACTGGAGACAAGGTTTTCCAGGAGGGACAGTGGATGCCCTTCATAGCAGTACAGAGAACCACAGATAAAAACTAATAGTGCTTGGAATTTTATTGTTGTTTTACCTAGTTTGTTATATTACTACCAAAAGACTCTTAAAATCTAGAGGCTTGAAGATACTAGTCCTTTTTCCTTTCTTTTTTCTTTTCTTTAGTTTCTAGTCTCTGGAGAGGGTATGTGTAGTTTATAGAGAGAGTCATAGATTTGGAGTCAAAGGATCTGGGTTTTGAATCTTGGCACTGTTATTTACTAGATGTATCATGTTGCTATCATATGAAAGGATTAAACTTAATTCCCTCTAGAAGGCTTTTTCTAGCTGTACTTATGATTCTTGGACTAGCAAAAGTTACTTTGCTGAGGATATGGAAGACTGAGTAGTCATAGTAAATAATATTTTTAGTTCCTATCATATTTGGGGTTGGGGCATCGAGATGGCATAGTAGATAGAATGCCAAACCTGGAGTCAAAGAGGCATCTTCCTGAATTTAAATCTGGCCTCAGACATTTACAGGCTGTGTGACCCTGGGCAAGTCACTTCACCCTGTTTGCTTCAGTTTCCTCATCTGTAAAATGAGCTGGAGAAGGAAATGGCGAACCACTCCGGTATCTTTGCCAAGAAACCACCTCTAAAAGGTGGGAGGTGGGGCACAAAGCATCAGACATGACTGAAAACAGCTAAACAACAAATATTTGGGGTTGAGAAATACCAGTTTAGGATAAATTAGGGCTTGGATCCAACAACTGGATCCACAGAGCCTAAGATCAAAGGCATCAAACAGGTCCCAAGGTGGACTTAAGCTAAATCTGTCCCCATCTAAAGTAATAGATCATGGAAGAGCAGAAATATAGAGTGCAGGAAAGGAAAGCTGGTATTATTGAATGCTGGCAGCTATGGGCAATTCTCGTGACTTCATTTGGTGGCACTCTGCCAGACTTCAGAATTGGAGAATAGGTGCCAGCCACACCTCCCCCATCTCTTGAAGAGCTGCAACTATATTATTACAGGTGGCAGTATTTCATGGTCCTGGTGCTCCCTGTTATTAGATGCATAATTCTTGTGACGCCATTAGGTTTAACAATACCTGGGCCAAGTGTTGAAAGATTGGTAAAGCATTTTTCAGGCTCACGAGTATATTTACCATACCTATAAAACTGTGCTCACTAGGTGTTCATTCACAGCCTCCAATCTACCATATTAGGAGGAAGAAATCCAACAGTTCAGTATAAGAAAATCTGGCAATTCAATGAACAAATGGGTATAGAGTGTCTGTAATCCGTATGGTACTGGTCAGAATTGGAAGCAGAGGATGAACAATATAAAATATAGCCTCTGTTCTCAAGGAGCTTAGAATCAAAATGTAGAGGTACAGCTATGAAAAGATAAAGTAGAAGAGCACTGGGTTCAAAATCAGCATACCTGGGTTTAAGTCTCAGCTAGGTTGCTTATTAACTCTTTGGTTTTGGACAAATCATTGCCTTTTGGGCCTTACTTTCCTCATTTCTAAAATGCCTGAATGACCTCTGAGCTCCCCTCTAGCTCTAAATTTAAAAACATATGATAATTAGCAGTAAAAAGCAAAGTAAAATAAACAGTAAATAAATATTCTTTGCAGCTCAAAGGAAAGAAAGATCACTGTGGATTGGGGTATTAAGGGAACATTTCAAGGAGGTGAAAGAGCTAGGTAGGCAAGATTCAAATAATCTGGGAAGTGAGGGAGGGCATCCTAGGTACACGTAAAGGCAGAGGGGAGACAATTCACAAGGAATGTTCAAGGAACAATGAGAAGACCAGTCAGGGTGAATTTCAATAATTTGTTTGGGGTCTTTATTACACACTGATCCATTTTAGCTTCCTTTATCTATTTTTAAAAATCTAGAAAATTAAGTACACTCTAACTAAAAAGTATGAAAACTGTACTAACCCTGAATTTCCTGAGAAAGGTTCCTAAATCTGATGGAAGACAGGAGCTGATGTCTGGTAAAAAAGAAGAAGAAGAAGGAGAAGAAGAAGAAGAAGAAAGCACTAGTTAAATTATTTCATTTCTGAAAATGTAAGCTGATCACAATGGTAAGAATTCATTCTGTATTTGGAATGAATCTGAAAAATTATCTTCAAATGGGAGTCCATCTAAAGATCATCTTTGCAGCATCTTAAAGATTATCTTTGTGCACCTGGGCACAAGAACTCAGAAGGCCAAGAATTCTCAGCCTTGGAGTACCTCAACTTCCTCTGAGATTTTTCCTCAGGATGAGCCTGTGGGAATGAAACCAGAGAGGGTGCCAGATGGCAGGGTGTAGGAAGTCTCTGGCTACAAGAGGTTGGCCAAAATAAACAAACGACTAGAGATCTGAAAAATGAATGAATAAACATTCGGACCAAAGTCAGCAGTGCTAGAGAATTGAAATCTGTTTCCAGAGCCTGGAAGTTTTTGATATGAGGGTTAAAACTTTAAATCCTTAAAATAACTTTTCTATAACTGAGTCACACTGCAACTGTCTTTGTAGAGCAATGTAGGAGTTGTGATTTCTTATCAGGAAGACTTTCCATAAGATTTCTACTTTTTCAATAAAAAATAATGAATTTATTTTTTCCTATCATGAGGTACTCAAGGTCAAATATCTCCTTCCTTTTTGTCAGGGAAGAGAGGGAGTTTAATCAAAGGCTGATTCTCTTGTACCCAGTCTATATTCCATCATATAGAACTCAGATCATGATTTGGTCATTTGGTATACTTGAGATAAATATGTGATTTTGTCAATGTGGATATCTCCTCCAATAGTACATTTCACATGCTTGCCCATCCTGTACAACAATTCCCTCCCCTCAAAAAATCTTTCAGAGGAATCCTACATAAAAAATTGAGGGTCTCCTTTTGGGTTGATATTGTATGGACATCTATTGAGCAAGTGGTCAATCCATTGGTTAGTTGTGAATGGAACTTTTTTTTCTGGACATACATAGTCTGAAATTATTCTTCATGGTGCCAGTTGTGTTGATAATATTATTGTAGTCTGCTCACACTTGGTATGTACCTACTCATTGTCCTTTGAGTGACCTTCCACTCTATTATTTCTGAGGCCATGGTTGTTCATGCATTGCAAACAGAATCACCAGAAAAATGCTGTTGTTAAAAAGATGGATTTTTGATCCAGGGAGAATCCTGAGGTCATTAAAAGCGCAGCACAGTTTCCAAAAGCAATCCAGCATGCTCTCCTTTATCTAATTAGATTCTAGGCAAAGCTCATCATCCATTTGCAGTGTCTGTTCAAGATATATGTACTGATGGACCATATAGAGACCTGAATAATTTACATTTAAATGTTCACTTTCCTGTCAATTCATGGACTATACTGATCAAAGCACATTTTACAATCTAAATTATCTAGATAATTGGATTGTATAGACCTAGCCTTGGGAGGAAATTAACCCTGAGAATCAGAATTTATGACATAGATCTAAGAGATGCTTCAGTGTAGCATTTATTGCTGGGTTGGCTGGCTGCCTGTTTGGAGTTCAACAGAGTCTTGACTCAAGCTAGTGTAAGAGAGGAAATGCCTCCTCCAAAAAAGTTAGAGGTCTGATACTACTGACAAACAGGCCCCTGCTGCATTTTCCCTTTCCCTAATCCATTTCCAGCTTTCTTGTGTGTGTTTTTGACTCCTGATAAGTTTGAATTATAATCATTCTATGATGAGTGCACCAGGGCAAAAAACTCTATTTAGAACATTTGTTTAATTTGGAATAACTGTTTCCTCTTTGAAAGTAATATGAAGTCGTCCTCTGACCAGCAAATGACTCCAATTCTTGTGTGACTAGATAAGCAGTATTTATGTAACTGAAATAATTCAACTGAATTTACTATGGTCCAGGATTACAAATAAAATTCAGCTTCTTTTTCTTTCTTTCTTTTTTACAGTAGCTTTGCCACCACCAAGGATCATCTAATGGAAGGTGAAATAGCATAATGGAAAAAAGACTAGACCAAGCTTTTACATCCCACCTCTGAAACATACTAACTGGATGACTTTGGACAAGTTACAGAACATCTCTTGGTCTGGGTTTCCTTAAGAATAAAATGGAGTTAGGGGCATAAAAAATTCCTTCAGAAGCTACTCCTCTGCATTGTTGTAAAGCTTAAATGGAAACAAAAGTGGTGTGCAAATAATTTTTGCAAAGCTTAAGGCATTATGTAAAGGACAGGTAAAAGTTTTTTTCTAGAGGTAGTTTGCAGAGTAAACAGAATGCTAGGCTTGGAACCAAGAAGGTCCCAATTCAGATCTCACTTTTAGCACTCATTATCTGTACAACCTTGATCAAGTCACTTAAACTCTGATAGCCTCAGTTTTCTTACCTGTAAAATGGAGTAATGATACTTTTGTACATGCCTCACAGGATTATTGCGAAATTAAAATGAGATCATGTAAATCAGGTGCTTTGCAAATAACAAAGGTGACATAAAAGGCAGCTGTTATTATTAGCATTCACAGCCTTAGTTTATAAGTTTTTTACAAACACTAGTGACCATCTTTTTTTTTTCCCTAAGTTGTTATTAAGTGCAATTGGAAACATAGCTTGTTGAAGGGTGGCTTTTTATTGACCGGCAACTGAAGCAAAGGGTAGGTCTGATTAAATGTGTTTTCTTTCCAGTCTAAATCAATTATGTTCTATTGGAACTATTTCTGTGCCAGTAGAACTTGAGCAGTGTAGGGGAAAGGCAAAATTGCTGTTTCTCTCCTGTTCCTGTTTCCATCAGCAGTCTCCATTTGAGGCACATCTTGTTGGCCTTCTGGCCCTGGAAAGGGATTTGGAGTGGGGGGAGGAGGCAAGGCAGCAGGAATAACAAACTTATTTCCATTCTTTGACTTTTGACTCTCCCTGTTTATGATTCTCCAGCTATTGTTGTGGGAGGATAGGAATAATATTAAGACATTTTTATCGCCCTTCGGCAGACAGAGGAGTTCTTTACATAAGAGTTGAAATGTTACTTCTTCCTTAGCCTCAGGATGATGCTATAATGGATTTTAAGACAGGCACTTCTGGTAATCTCAAAGTACTGCTCCAATGCAAGGATCCTTATGGAAATCAGGGCAAGATGCCCTGAAATATGCCAGTCTCTGCTATTTCGTATCTGAAGCTGGACAAATTGTTTTGACTTTTGGACACCTGAATATTAAAAGCCATCACTCCTGCTCAGGAGTATAAGTATGCTTTAAGACAGCATGCAAATATATTCTCAAGGGCTCATTAAAAGACATGACTTTACTTTTTGTTCCTAAGGAATATTGATATTCAGAGCTGGCCTTGGATGATAATGTGATCTCAGTGAATTTTGTTTCTCCATATTCCTCCAAGTCACACCCTTCCTTGCTCCTTCTAAGTAGTGTCCACCCCTAGTTTCACCCAAGATGTTCAATATAGCCCAATGGGACACCATTTGACCTGCTATCTCATCCTATCTTGATCAGATAATGCCCTAAAGGTGCCCTAACCCTTGCTCCCCTTTGGACTTTATGAAGTCAGTGTCCTACACCATCATGGCCTTACAAAAACCTCCCACCTGAATGATCATCCTACCTTGGCTCTTCCCTTTTCAATACATGGTCCATCCAGATACCAAAGTGATATTCCAGCCTACCCTTCAAGATTTACATTACTCTCCTTTATAAGATTTGTATTCCAGTCAAAATGGCCAACTTACTATGCTCCATAGACAACATTCTATTTCCTATCTTCTTGTTTTTTCACACATTGCCCCCCATGCCTGGAATTCTTTCCTTCTTTCCTTAACCTTAGCTCCTAGAAGAATCTCTAGGTCCCTTCAAAGCTCAGCTCAAGCATGATCTCCTAAATGAGACTTTTTTTGATTCTCCTCTACTCTTGCCAGTGTTAGTGGCCTAGGTGTCCTAAGAGTTCATCAGTGGAGTGCATGTATGAAGCTATTCTAAAGGAGTTCAAGTCACATGTCCTTGATGAATTACATTCTATAATACTAAATGATCTTGATTACCTAATTACTTCCTACGATCTCTGAGGAAGAATGGGAAGGATGCCCCAGGACATGAGATGAGTAAATGTGGTCTCATTTTTAAAAAGATGAAGAAGGAATTGTTCAGCTGATCTACTTTGAGCAATCATGATTCTCCTTGAGGAAACCTTGTAATATTCTTATACTTGGTGCAATGAGCATGATATCATCCACAGATGACCTATTGATGGTCTGGAGGGCATCCTTATTTACATAGGCTTCCTCTTTTATTTGTTTCTTTCCCTGCTGCCTACGAATATGCTCAAATCTCTCACCGTTAAAAATTAGTGTTTGTTACATTGTAGGTGCTTAAGAAATGATTGTTTGAATCCTGTCTAGAACATCCTCCCCAAAAATTTTAAACCCTTTGGGGAATGTGTCTCTCTATTTTATGCTTTGCTTAATTTAATCATCAAAAGGATATTTAGCAAAAAAATATATACTTTATAACTTACTTTGTAAAACTTTGTAGATATTTTTTTAATTATCTGTATTTATCTGTGTGTTGTTTCTTTCTATAGAATGTGAGCTTCTTGATGGCAGGGACTATTTTGTTTTCTCTTTGTATCATCTTGCACAGCACCTGGCACAAAATATCCTTAATATATGCTTGTTGCTTGACTGATGGATTAATTTAATCTTCTGTAATTACAAAGGAATTTAATAAAGAGCAGATATTCAAAGCTGGAAGAACCTTAGAGGTCATCTGTTTTGCCTTTGTTTCTGTATACCCAGCAATGGAATAATGCCTGGCACATAACAGATCTTTAATAAATGTTTTTTAATTGATAGGAATCTCTTTTGATCTCAAACAGAACCATGTAGACAGTTCTCTATAATAATTCTAAGGCTGGCTGGCCCTGTGAAGATTCCTAAATATATTCAGGAATGTAAATGAGCCCCATGCAACAATACCACACAAGAACACTTCCAAGATAGACTCTCTTGTGCTATCAGAGTATATAATTTATGGCCAAAGCCAATTCTGGAAATATTGGATGAGTACCAGGCACTGAGCTTAACATGCTGAAGAGAGCACATGATGTCAGAAAGACCAAATGATAATGAGAAAGGAACAGTTACAGAGTTATGACACAGTCCCCAGCATCTGGTCAGCTGGTCTTTAGAGCAACAGCAATATCAGTTTCTGTCCTCTCCCTCCTGGAAAACTAGTCTTCTTACCAGCTCATAAACAAGTTAACTGAATTACAATAGGATCATAGAATTGACAGTTGGGAATGATCTTGAAAATCAATTAATTCAAATCCTTCATTTTACAAATGGGCAAAAAATAAGGATCAGAGAGGCTATAATATCATATGATCATAGATTTAGAGCCAGGAGGAATTTTAGAGATCATATAGCCAAATTCTTATATAGACAATTGCTGACAGAGTACTCAATCCCTGAGTCTCTAAGTAAGTGTGTGTGTGTGTGTGTGTGTGTGTGTGTGTGTGTGTGTGTGTGTGNTCTCTAAGTATGTGTGTGTGTGTGTGTGTGTGTGTGTGTGTGTGTGTGTGTGTGTGTTTGTAAAATGCACTAATGTAGACTAATGGGAAAGTCAACCTGAATTATTGAAGAGTTTAAATTATAAGATGTTTTATTGAAACTATTTTCCATGAAAGAATTCAGATTTAGTTAACAAATCAGAAGCCCTAGTGGAGAAGCTCCATATAAGAAAAGATGAGACTAGTTAATAATCAACAAAAAATATTTATGACAAATTAGTATATCTGTCATCAAAACTCAAAAGAGAAGGGTTTAAAATATTTGGATTTCATCACACATAGTCTCTTTTTAAAGACCTCAATGCTGAGGACAGGCCTAACTGTTCGTAACCTATTAGCATATCCTATTACCTAGGTATTGACTCAGAACGTATATTTTGTTTTCTATGTGACCCCTTAGTTTAGCTCTTTGTCTTTGAAAATGGAATCTCTTCTTTTGATACTATATAGAATCTGAATCAGAAATACTCAGCTGGGAAGAAATAGTCCAGTTAGGGTAAATATTTCTTTAATTTTCAAATTCAGGGGCAGGGGGTGTAATGAATGAAATGAAGTGATAGAGTCAAGAAATGTATGCAATTTATACAATTATTGGTCTTGATTTCAGGGTAGAAAATGCACTTCATACACACACACACACACACACACACACACACACACACACACACACACCAATCTCCACACACACAAACTCACATAACCCTTTGTAACATCTCCTATGTCCTTTATTTTATATATCTACCTTGAAGACAGGATCTGTTTTTCTTTTTATTTGTTTTTATGTCTTCAGCAACTAGCTTTGTATCTTCCATTTAGTGAGCATTTCCCTGAAATTTCTTCCTTTTTCATGTACTACCCATTCAGCATTTCCCAGATTTTTAAAGTCATTCAACTTTGTCTTTGGAGTTTTCCATAATCCTTTCTGCATTCTTCCATCTACCCCCCTACCTGTACCCTCTACTGACCACTGCAGACTCAGGGTTTCCATTCATTCATTTCTCCTCTATCACGGCCTACTCAAAGAATGGTTTTGTGTTCATTTATATTTTATCTTGACTAAGTTTAAGTCAATGTGATGTATGCATGTGTTTGTTTCTTTCTCTCCTATTTACTTCTTAAACCTGATTTCTAATCTTAGCAGGAAAGGCTTTGTCTCTTTTAATGGAATCTGAGGCATTGGCAAACGGATTGATGGTATTTAGAGTGCCAAATCATATTACCTATGCTGCGTACTGTCCATGGTTTTCATTTCTTTACCTTTCTCATCTCCTAATCATTCTATCCTTTCAGCTCTTGCATAGTGCCGAGCATGAGACTACTTGAAAGTAAGTAGATATAGAATAAAAGCTTTTTAGGAATGAGAGTAGTCTCTCTTTTTCTTTAAACCCTTACCTTCAGCCTTAGAATCAATACTATGTATTGCTTACAAGGCAGGAGAGTGGTAAGGGCTAGGCAAAGGAGATTAAATGGCTTGTTTTAAGGTCACAAGGTAGTGTCTGTGGCTAGATTTGAACCTAGGACCTCCCATCTCTAGGCCTGGCTCTCAATCCACCGAGCAAACCAGCTGCCCCCAGGAGTTTTTTACTTTCTGTCCAAAAATATCAAAAAGTGGTGGGTTTATAAAGTGCTTCTGGTCACGTGGTTCAATGGGCATATGATTGGAGATTATGACTTTAAATGATCCCTCTGTTGCAAATACAAATAACATGGAAATGGGTTTTGAACAATGATACATGTATAGCCCAGTGGAATTGCTGATCAGCTCTGGGAGGGGGAAGGGAAGAGAGGAGGGAAAGAACATGAATCATGTAACCATAAAAAAAAAAAACACATTCTTAATTAATTAATTTAAAAATAAAGTTCTTCTGGGTCTGGTGTATTGAGTGACACTATGCAAAGCTCCCAAAACTCTTAAACAAAATAAAACATTTACTGGATATTTTACTATATGAAAGTAGAGCAATGGTGTCAAACTCAAATAGAGAAGAAGGCCCCATACAACAACAACAAAAAAGGTATATTGCCTTAGTTTTGAACTGTAATGTTATCTGTGCTTTATTTTATTTTAATTTATTTTGTTAAATATTTCCGAACTACATTTTAACCTGGTTTAGAGCATGCTCAGGAGTGTTATAGGTCAAGTTTGACACCTCACCTGTCAGGGATGTTAATCTAGCCAGTCAGTACTCCCTTCCGTACAAATTTGCTCATAGTAATTTCTCTGAAATGCTAAATTTCCAAGTATGATACACCTTATAGGTAGCTTCCTTGTATGCCTCTGATCCGGAGCCAGAACAAATGACATTTCTTCCCAGTTCAAACAATATAAAACAAATGTTGGGGGTAGAGAGTCAATGGGCAGAGGTTTTGGGATACCTCAGGGCTACTACTAGGGAAACAACTTCCTGGGAAGAGCAGAGCCAGGTGAGCCAAGTGGAAAGGAATTTGCTTGAGACCTTTTCACTAGGGAGGAAAGTAGAAAAGCCTTTTCATCTGGTAGCTCCCTATTTTAGTGAATTATTCTTGCCAGTTAGATGTCAAACAGTTGTATCTAGGCTGAAGAAGGACTGCCTTCAACACCCTCAAAATTTCAGCACCTTGGAACAAAGCTCAAATCACCCTGCCCTAATTACCACTCCCATCTGATCACAAAGCTTCATTTCCTTTACAAAGAAAATTTGATTAAAAAAATTTTTTTCCTTGCTCATCCATTTCTTGATCTCTTTAGTTATCTGACTACACTGATATGTAGTCATGTAGATGATGAGTCTTCTGGGCTTTCATCCCACAAGGCTGTGAATGATTTCTTTCAACTTCTAAGACTATAGATCACCCTGCCACTGAGCAAAGCACCTTAGTTTAGTAGATATTGAGAAAATATTTGATTAATTGTTTGATTTAACAATCTGGTTTGGGATTGTCTATTGACTTACTTCATACAGAAGATGATGTTCTCTAAATGGATTTTAATGATCTGTTCCTGTTTCCCTATATAAGGTTACATATGTATGTATACACACACACACACACACACACACACACATATATATATATATATATATATCAAGGAATAGTAGTGTTGATTGGATTACTACACCCAGAGTTAGGACAGAAATTGGAAGGCAAGAAGGGTGTGCAGGTGGCAGCATGAAATGATGATGAGCAGAAAACACTGTACTCAGGTCTGGGCCAGACTCTATATTAAGAAACTCTTACCAATCAGGATCTCAAGGCAAAGAATGAAGTTGGAATCAAGAGTCATGGCATAAAGACATGAGGAGACATGAGATAGCTGGAGAATTGCATGCTGGTTTACTATGTAAAAAGAGCGGATTTTTTTTACCAATTATATGTAATAGATTTGGACCATTTTATTTAATTAATTAATAATATTTTCCATAGTTATAAGATTCATGTTCTTTCCCTCCCCTCCCATAGCCAATATGCAATTCACTGGGTTTTACGTGTCTATTGTGCTCAAAGGAATAATAAACTGGAGGAATTCCATGTGAACTGGAAAGACCTCCAGGAATTGATGCAGAGTGAAAAGAGCAGAGCCAGAAGAACATTGTACACAGAGACTGATACACTGTGGTAAAATCGAATGTAATGGGCTTCTGTACTAGCAGCAATGCAATAACCCAAGACAATTCTGAGGGATTTATGGAAAAGAACGCTACCCACATTCAAAGGAAGAACTAGAGGAGTGGAAACACAGAAGAAAAACAACTGCATGAACATGTGGGTTGATGAGGACATGATTGGGGTTGTAGACCCGAAAAGACCACACCAATGTAACTATCAATAATATGTAAATAAGTCTTGACTGACCACACATGTTAAAACCAGTGGAAATGTGAGTTAGCTAGAGCAGAGGTGGGGGGGGGGGGTGTTGAGGGGGTGAAGGGTAAAGTAAAAACATGAATTATGTAACCATGGAAAATTTTTCTAAAAATAAAAATTTATTTTAAAAAATTCAGATTATATGTAATAAATTTCCACACAAGTTTTTTTAAGTGATATAATTGAACTTATTTCTTTCCCTCCCTCCCTTTCCTTCTCCCTCCCAGTGCTAGCAGATGATTCAATCTGGGTTGAACATATATTATCATTCAAAACAGTTCCATATTATTCCTTTTTTGTGAGTAATCTTATAAGACAAAAACCTCAAAACATAAACCCAAGTAAATGAAAGTGAAAAATCACATGTTTTCACTTGCATTCTGACTCCAAAAATTCTTTCTCTGAAGGTGGATAGCATTCTTTGTCATAAGTCCCTCAGAATTATCCTGGATCATTGTACTACAATAGCTAAGTCTATCACAATTGATCATTCCACAATATTGCTGTTACTGTTTACAATGTTTCCCTGGTTCTGTTTACTTCCTTATGCATCAGTTCATGTAGGTCTTTCCAGCTCTTTCTGACATCCTCCAGTTCATCATTCCGTACAGCACAATAGTATTCCATCACCATCATATACCACAATTTGGTCAGCCATTCCCCAAATAATGGACATCCCTTTAATTCCCAATTCTTTGGCACCACGTAAAGAGCTGCTATAAATCTTTTTGTACAAGTAACTCTTCCCCCCCCCCTTTTTTTAAAATGAGAGTGATTTTTAAATGCTCAGGTGGTTCCATGCTGAGCTACCAAATAGAGTTCTAAATATAAAATATATTTGTAATATATGTTTGTATGGATATAAAACTCACTACATAGTAATGTCATTAGGTGCTGGGTGCATACATTAGAGGGCAGGAGTTGATTCTCAGGGCTCAGCTATATCTTTTCTCTATCATTCCAAAACTGGAACTCCCATTGTAAACTCAACACAGGTTTTTCTTTTATTTTCATTGAACTCTTGACCCAAATTTCATTGCTAGGCCATTTCCAGTTCTTCTGTCATCTATTTACAGACCATTAGTGGTTGTTAGAAACACACACCCATGCACACATTCAAGTAATACATACATTCAAGCCAATTGGATTATAGAAGAAACATATTTTCCAAGTTATTGAATTAAAGCCAATAGAAGGGAAAGTAATGGGTTTAATTGTTAGCAGTTGGCATGACAACTTGATTTGCTAGAGAGTAAAAGGGACTGAGTTCACGTTGTCAGAGACTGACAAGTTCAAGGCCAATGCTTTGCCTGTAAATCTAGTTGCCAAGGTAATGCAACATAAGGCCAGAGCCTCCTAAAATGAATACCACTGACAGCTCATGCCAGCAAGAGCGATCTGATTTAAAAGAAATCTTTTTAAAAGAAGCAGTGCTTCAAGGAAAGCAAGGGTGAAATGAAAAGAACAGGATTTTGAAATATGGGCAGCAGAAAATCAAAAGGGAAATACAGAGAAAGATGTTTGAAAATAGCTCTAAGAGAAGGCTGGTTTTGTTAGTATGTGTTTAAGAGCAGCTAAAATTCCATGGGTAGAGATTTTGCATTCTTATTCCATTCTGTAGGTATAAAGACTATGTCCTAATTTTAAGTGTTTTTTCAGGTTCATCAGACTGGGTTCTTTTCCCCTGCCCCTTTTTTTACATTAAATATTTACATTAGTGTTGATTATCTTTTGCTGATAACTTCTACTTGTACACAACTCTGAATATGTTATTCCTCTGCTCAAAAAACGCTGTAATGGGTCCCTAATGCATATCAAATAAAATCAGATTCTACAGTCTGTTTTCAAGGTCCCCCACATTCCATGCTCTGTTGCTTCTATACTTTTCCTCATATTCCTTATACCAGGAATGAAATCCTCCCCGCCATTCCCACCCCCAATCCCCATCCCACAATACTTCCTGCTGAAATCTTACTCTTCTTTTAAGGCCCAGTTTCAAGCATATCCTCTCCCATAACATTCTCCCTGATTCACCTCTCTCAACCCAATCATTAAAGATCCTCCCTTACCCCACATTCCTGTTACTACTTGGTTTATGGCCATGCTATGAACTTATCAAAAAGTATCTTTTATCATGACCATGTGTTTGCATATGCATTAAATGCCTATCACTAGACTGTAAACTATATGAGAGTAGGGACCATGTCAGCTAGATCTTCTCATTTATCAGTTCCTCCATTTTGAGGAGGGGGCCTTGGCTGATCAATCTTTATTTCCCTACAACTCTATTTCTAACTTGCTAGACCTAAACAACACACCTATGGGTACCATTTTTCTCTCCTCTCCTTTTTCAGCTTCCTTTTGTGTGCTATCTTAACTCTTTAGCTTCTTGAGAGCAGTACTATCTTTTCCTTTGCTTGTATTTATATCTCCAGCTCTTAACACAGAGCTTGACACATAGTAAGGGCTTAATAAATGCTTCTTGCCTTTCCTTGCCTAGGACAGTACTCAGCTCTTAGCAAGTATTAAGTGAATTTCTTGAAGTGAAATTGCTCAAGAAAATGGCTTCACTATTCCCCAATTGATAAATGGGCAAGGGACATGAATAGGTAATTTTCAAATAAAGAAATCAAAACTATCAATAAATACATGAAAAAGTGTTCTAAATCTCTTATAATTAGAGAAATGCAAATCAAAACAACTCTGAGGTACCACCTCACACCTAGCAGATTAGCTAACACAGCAGCAAAGGACAGTAATAAATGTTGGAGGGGATGTGGCAAAATTGGGACATTAATGCATTGCGGGTGGAGTTGTGACTTGATCCAACCATTGTGGAGGGCAATTTGGAACTATGCCAAAAGGGCTATAAAAGATTGTCTGCCCTTTGATCCAGCCATACCACCGCTGGGTTTATACCTCAGAGAGATCATAGGGAAAAAGACTTGTACAAAAATATTTATAGCTCTGCTCTTTGTGGTGGCAAAAAATTGGAAAATGAGGGGATGTCCTTCAATTGGGAAATGACTGAACAAATTGTGGTCATTTCTGGACTTCAATTAGCTTATCATTTTATTTGATTTCTGGACCTCAGTTTCTAAGTGTGAAATTTTGTCATTTAAACTGTTATTTTCTTTTTGAACTATTTCCCACTTTTCTTGCCAAATCTCTTCCACCTTTCTTATGATCTCAGATTTGAACTCTTCAAGAGCTTGTGACCAATTTTCATTTTTTGTGGAAGGTTTAGATGTGTTTATTTGTTTGTCCTCCTTTGCTGTCTCTGATTTTTTTGGTAATAAAAATTATCCAGGGTCAGCGCCTTTTTCTTCTTCTTTTTGGTGGTTTCTTGGGCCTTGCTGGCCATCATTATGCTGGCTTTTCCTTCCTAGCTAGAAGTCTTAGTGAGGATGGCAGGCTCTCTGAATATGAAGCTACAGAGCAGTTTTTGCCTGAGACTACTTTTCAAGCTGCGGCTTCTACTGTGTGCCACCCCTCTCCACTCTATGTCTGTGCCCAAGGTCTGCACTCTTCAGCCTCTTGGGTTCTCAAGTCTAGCTGCTCTCAGGGGTAAGTCCCTAGTGTTCTTAGTCAGCTGCCAAGAACCTAGAGATTGCCCCATGCTTGTTCTGATTCTGGCGCTGGCTCTGCCTATTGCACTGTAGGTAGGGTGGAGGAGGGTTGATCAGCTCACATTCTGGTGGAGTTATTTCACCTCCTTATATCATAGAAATGCCCAAATCCCACGTGACTTTGATGCTTCAGCCTATTTTGGAGTCCCTTCATTCATCTGAACTCGGTTTTTTTGTCCTTTTGAGGTAGCTTATATTGGTTGGTGGTGAGGACAGTGAGAGTCCTACTTCTATTCTACAACCATCTTAACCCCTGAAGTTATTTCTTTAAATGACTATTGCCTTTTTTTCTGTATCTGTCTGTTTATAGGGACAGACATGTATGGGAAAAGGATATATATTTCTGTTCTCTGGCTCAAACAATTCCTCTCTTTCAGCTCAGGATTGTCTGTGGTGTCTCTTACTTCACAACAGCTGAGGAGTAGAAAGGAGAGAAAAAGCTTCTCTCCACCCCACCTACATTTCCCACTAGTAGAGATGTAGGGATCATACCTCACAAAGTTGTTCCTTGCCTTTAATATCAAACTGTTCAAATGATTGACTTTTTTCTCTTCATTTTATTTTTTAAATGTTATCTTTTTTGTGTTCCAATAACAAATTTGCACATAAGTTTTCCAAAGTTATATGATTCATGTTGTCTTCCTCCCCTTTTTTTCTCCCCTCCCAGAGTTTACAAACAATTCCACTGGGTTATACATGTATTATCACTCAAAACACACTTCCATATTATTCATTTTTACAAGAGAATAATCTTATAAAATCAAAACACCAAATCATATACCCAAATAAACAAGTAATAAATAATGTTTTCATCTGCATTTCTATTCCAACGGTTCTTCTTTTAGAGATGGATATTCTTTTTCATGAATCCATGAGAATTGTCCTGGACCACTGTATTGTAGTTAATAGCAAAGTCTATCACATTTGATTGTCCCACAATATTTCAGTTACTGTGTATAATGTTCTCCTGGTTCTGCTTATTTCACTCTGTATCAATTCATGTGGTTCTTTCCAGTTCTTTCTGAAATCATCCTGCTCATTATTCCTTATAGCACAATAGTATTCCATCACAATTATATAGCACAGTATGTTCAGCCATTCCCCAAGTGATGGACATTCCTTTAGTTTCCAATTCTTTGCCATCACAAAACGCACAGCTATAAATATTTTTCTAACTTCTCTTTTAAAGGACACTTTGGTCACAGCCTGTCTGTTTAGCCAATGGCCAGATTCCTCCTTCTGATTCAAAGAGTCTTACATTTCCTAAAGGGATAGTAGGGTATCTTTGCTCATTGTTAGCATATTAATAATACCTTGCTATCCCTGTTATATGGCACTTCCTGTGATAGCATCAACTGAGCTGTGAGGGGAACTAAATCCCTTTCATTACATTTACAAAAAGTAAATACAAGGCAAATTTGTGGGAAAGGTAGCTTTAAGGAAGGAAAGGATCATAAGAAACAGAATGGGGTTGGGGGGGTTCATAAGGGAAAGTTATGATTTTTTCTGGAATCCATTGTTAAGAAAAGTATTATCAAGTATTAAATGGGACAAAGAAGCAGGATTATGGGAAAACCAGTTATCAAAAGAAGAATTGTAAACTATTAACAACCATGTGAAGGAATGGTTCCAATCTACAACTAAGAGATATACAAATCAGAATAATTCTGTGGGTTCATGGAGCATGCTGGAAGGATTATGGAAAGACAGACACACTAGTGCGATATTTATGGAACCATGGTTTGGTTCAGCCTTTGTGGAAAACAATTTGCAAGTATGGAAATAAAGTGATTAAAATGTCCTTGCTCTTTGAACCAGGGATTCCATTTCTAGGCATATACCCCTGAGGGAATCAATGATAAAAAGAAAGGCTTCATGTACACTGAAATATTTATTCTAGCACTTTTTGTGCTGTGAATTAGAAGCAAATTAGATGGCTGTTGATTGTAGAATGGCTAAATAAGTTGTGATACATTGATATTATGTCATATTACTGAACTGTACAAAAATAATATAATTAATACAGAGAAGCATAAAACACATAAGAAATAGTACAGAATAAAGCCAATAGAATCAGGGCAGTAATGTATGCAATTACTATAACAATGTAAATGAAAAGATTAACAACAAATGACTGAATCTATATGCTATGACTCCCCCCAAAAAAGAGAGGTACTTTCCTATATATGTAAATATATAAAATATATTTTATTCTTTGTTATAAGGGATGATTCTCTGGTGAGGAGAGAGAGAAGGATACACTGGGATATAAAAGCAAATGATATCAGCAAAAGTTAAATTAATTTTAAAAAACAACACAGTCAACAAAGTAACTAATGGAATATCTGCATAGAGCAGAGCATGTACTCAAGAATAAGATCTATTGTCCTCAGAACAAAGCCTGGAACTTGGTCAGTCAAAGAGAAAAAATTTTCCTTTAAGATCTAGGTATTATCTTTCCTCAAGAGGGATAGGGAAGGTTGATGGCAGAGGTACATTTTGAACTTTGATGGTTTTCTTTTTACATTCAAATGCCAAGATGGCTCTGTGTCAATGTATACAGTCTCTGAGAGAAGTCAAAGTATTCGAAGAGGAAAAGAGTGGGTCCTCACTTAGGGAATGAATTGGGTAGAGTTGTAGAATGTCACCAGATTTCAAATATGACTTTTTGAAATGGCTAGAAAGGCAGATGAATATTCCTGAAGGCACAGGGAAATAAGGTATTTATTGTAATTAAGAAAATAAAAACATTAAAGCACAATTCATAGTTGAAGGGGGACAAGCAATTAAGTCAATTCCTCCCATGTGTAAAGGGGGAAAGAGGGTTTTATTGGGTAAATATTAAAGGGTTGGTTGCCAGGGGATTGAACAATTATCAGTCCCCAATTAAAGAATAACCTCAAGTTAAAATGACTTTTATGGAAATTTATTTACAAATGAGAAGAGGAAGTAGAAATAAGGAAATAAGAGAGAGGTTAAGACAGGATAAGTAATCTAACACAGTAGGTAATTTGCTCTGATTCCCTAGTTTAATCCAGGTAGATCTAATTAACCCTCAGCTAAGGGAAATCTGGCCTTGATCCCAAGGCCAGGAACTCAGAGGCCCAAAGGGCCTTGGTGGCAAATGAAGTAAAAGCTTCACTCACAGAGTCTCTATTAAAAGGGAAGTTCCTTAAGAGAAGTTCAAGAAGATTCAGTCTTTACACTCATGTTTAGTTCTAAAGGAAGGAAGGATTTAGAATAGTCTCACCAAGGTCTCAGGGTCACAAACCAGAAGTGCTCCTTCAGGTCCCGTTCATGAACCAGAAGAGAGTCTGGCTCACTCAACTCTTTCTTTTTAAAAAAAACTCTTTTTTTTTCTCTCTTTTTGCATCACTTCCTATGCCTTCCTCTTAGTTTGCATGTCCAATCACAACAGATGCTTTTCTTAGGACTGCCCAGGAGGCAGTCAGTAAATTCTGATTTGTTACTCACTCTAGCACAGGTGGGTTACAGACCTCCCAACTTGTGAGTTAAGTGAAAATGTTTTCACCTTTGGTGATTAAATCTAAAGATGGGCAGGGTAGATTTAATCTCATTATTACACATGCTTAAAGTAACTAACAGAAAATTCTAAGCTTCATACCTCTATCAGGTGAGAACATCTCTATTAAATCAAGTAAGTAATCAAAGGTATTAAACTAATGTATTCTGTACTTGACTAGACCTCTGTCAGAAGTGTTCTCAGCTTGATTCACTTTCCCCATGACTGTGTATGTGCTAGAGGAGGAGAGGAGAGACTTTTACAAGGGCATAAAATACCACTTGTTCTTACTATGCTTCCTTACTAAAAGTTCCTCTTTCTAAAATTGAATTAAATATGGCTGGCAAATTGACATTTGTGAAGTACATGAATGATCTGTGCAATGTTTGAACTGTTGAAGCAAACATGGACACACACACAAAAACATTCTATTTGTGGTGAAGCTGCCCTTAAAAGTAGTAGTATGTCCTTTGAAGGGGTTAGCATAGTATTATTATAAAGAGACATAGCAAGGAACTCTAATCAAAAAATAATAAGGAACAGCATCATCCTCTCAGTCCCACCTCGGGCTAGCAACCTAAAAGTCATGCTTGACTCCTCACTATCTCTTTCCATAGGGGTTGCAAAGATGAAATTGACAGAACTCGGTGACATCTTCCAATCATCCCCTTCTACACTTCCATTATTTTCAGGCCCTCATCACCTCACACCTAGACTACTGCAATAGCCTTTTGGTGGGACTTCCTGCCTCAAGTTTCTCCTCACTTCAATCAATCCTCCATTCAGCTACCAAAGTGATTTTTCCTAAAATGAGATACAGTCATTTCACACACACACACACACACACACACACACACACACACACACAGCAGCCAATAAATTCCAGCAGCTCCCTATTGTCTCCAGGATCAAATAAAAAAATCCTCTGTTTGGTAAACAAAGTCCTTCATGCCCTAACTCCCTTTCCAATCTTCTAACACCTCATTCCCAGAGGAGTGTACTTTGATTCAGTGAATCAAAGTATACAGGCTTCCTTGCTGTTCCACAAACAAGATATTCCATTTCTTGACTAGGCATTTCCTCTGGTTGTCCCCATGTTCAGAATGTTCTCTACTCAACTCTGACTTCCCTGCCTTGCTTTAAGGCCTAGCTAAGATCCTATTATTTACAAAAAGCTTTTCCTAAGCCCTCTAAATTCTAGTGCCTTCCTCTATCAATTATTCCCTATTTTCTGGTATTTAGCTGTTTAAATCTTTTATAACTTGTTTGCGTATTGTCTCCTCCATTCAATTGTAAGCTTCTGGTGGGCAGACACTGTCTTTTGCCTCTTTTTGTATCCCCAGTGTTTAACAAGGTGTCTGGCTCCTAATAGGTACTTAATATTTTTTAATTGATTAATTTTTTTAAAATTGATTAATAAAGAGCCATTTTCATAGAAATAAAAGGCTGTTTTGTTTTATTTTTATTTACTGTATGTAGGCTCAAAATATTTGTGTTGATGGTGACAATAGTAAAGTGAGCTTTCTGCCCGAGTTGGACACACTTGCATGACTAAGGAATTGGTAGAATGCCTGTTTCTGGCCAATATCTGATATGGATGTCATCTCTGGCAACAATCACAGAAGTTGTCTCATGGTACAGTGAAAAACACATAGCACTTGGAGTCTGAAGGGCCTGAGTCTGATTCCCAACCATGTAATTTACAAGTTCTATGACACTGGGCAAATCACTTCCTTCTGACTCAGTTTTCTTCCTCTGCAAAGTAGGACTGACTAAATTATTTCTCAAGTCCCTTTAAGCTTTAAGATTCTGGGCTATTCTGAGCATCATTAAGAATCTGTAGATTTTCACTGACTATCCATGATTGTGGTAGGGAATTCTCTCCTTCCTCATCCCCAACTCCTGGCTTCCTTCAAATCTCAGCTAAAATCCCACCTCCTATGAAGAAGCTGCTCCCAACCCTCCTTAATATTAGGATCTTCCTACTAAGATTATCTCCAATTAATCCTGTATTTATCTTGTATATAAATAGTTATTTGCATGTTGCCTCCCCATCCCTTTTTAGAATGTGAGCTCCTTTGGGAGAGTGACATGCTTTTGCCTTTCTACCCTTTCTGACTAAGAGGCAGGTGGTGGCAGAGTAGAGTGCTAGGTCTGGAATCAGGAAGATCCAAATTCAAATCTAGTCTCAAATTATATGACCCTGGGCAAATTACTTAAGCTCTCTTTGGCTCACATTTTTCAACTGTAAAATAGGGATAATAATAGCACATACCTTACAGACTTGTTGTAAAGAACAAATGAGATTATAATTATAAAAAAATACTCAGCATAGTACCTGGCACATAGTAGATATGCTTATTTCCTTTCTTTCTCCATTCCTATCTCCAGCACCAAGCATAGTGCCTGGCATATTGTAGGCCCTTAATAAATGGTTACTAGAATATCAAAAGTTTATAAAAGTTCAAAAATCCTAACTTTGGAGTTTGAGTATTTGAGCTTAATTCCCAGTTTTCCTATTTTGTACCTGTAGGACCTTAGGATATTACATAACTTCTCTGGTTTTCAATTTCTTTGTCTGTAAAATGAAGGGATTGAGCTGATTATCTTGAAGATCTTTTCTGGCTCAAGATCCTATAATCCTCCAAAATCCCATAATCTGCAGAGAAGATAGAGAAATCTCTACCTTGGAGCAGAATGCCTGTGGGGAAGCTTGGAAAGAAGAAAGAGAATTCAGGAGACCACACCCCATCTCCCTTCCCCCAGCCAAGAATAACTTTTATAGGGAGGCTCCAGTGTATTCTCTGACCTAATGTTCCAAGGAAAACCCTCCAAAACTCACTTTAAATTAAAGCAAGTCACAAATCACCAAGAGAACTGAGTTGTCAGGAAGCCCCCTCTCTCCCTTCCCCATTATTGTTTTCTAAGCCCTGTGGAATGTAGCAAACAAGTGTTAGATAATAACTTTGCCTAGCAACTTTAGCAAAAACTTGCTAGTGGCCCCCTCAGCCATAGTAAACATCTTAGGGACAACAAATAACCCGGATGTTGGTTGTTCATTCTTGTCAAAACTCAGAGGGCAGCTGGGTAGCTCAGTGGAGTGAGAGTCAGGCCTAGAGACAGGAGGTCCTAGGTTCAAACCTGGCCTCAGCCACTTCCCAGCTGTGTGACCCTGGGCAAGTCACTTGACCCCCATTGCCCACCCTTACCAATCTTCCACCTATGAGACAATACACCGAAGTACAAGGGTTTAAAAAAAAAAAACTCAGATTGATAGAGATGAAAGCTCTCTTTAAAGCAAAGCAGCTGGGTGGTGATATAGTTACTGGGTTTTGGCTTCTGTGTTGCTATCAAAAAGAAAAAACAACCTCTGGATACATTTAAAATTTCTAGAAAATCAATGACTCATTTGTTAGAAAATAACCAAGTGCAAAATAAAAGGTACTTCATAAAAATTGCATTACAGTACCCCAATGTAATTTTAAATGGATTTAGTGTTGGCTGGAGATGCCAGATTGACAGTATGGAAAAGGAAATATTCTCTCCTTCACAGAACAGGTGGGAGAACAGCACATGCTTTTCAACAAAGGTCAGAAACTCTGATGAGTGGTCTTCTCTTTAAGAGAAAGGGATTCACTCAATCTTTACCTTGGAGCATCCCACAACTCTTTGCAAGGCTATTTCTGGGCATAACATGATAAACAGAGGAAACAAATTTAGAAATGACATACTTTATCCAGTTATATTTATATCCCCAGTTTATCCCAATATCCACTTTATAAAGAAAGTAACTCTTTGCCCTCAATTTGGGAAGCTAAACAAAAATACTGTTTTCCCATAATCAGAGAAAAACACAGTAAATAGCTTATAATAAGGTTTCACATTCATCATCTCACTTGAACCTCCCAATAACCTCTTGACTTGAGGTATTATTATCTTCAGTTTATGAAGATACCAAGGCTCTCTAAGGCTGACTAACGTGTTCGTGGTTTCACGGTAGAGTAAGTATAAGGGGCACATCTCTTCCCTCCTCCAATCTGGCAGTCTTTATACTTCACCATGCTAAGGATACAAGTCAGCTTGTAATAACAATCTTATTCCAATTGCTTATTAGGAGCCTGGCCACTGGCAGATGAATCTGTATGGCTTGCCAAATAGCAATCACTTTAGGTAACCAGCAATCCAAGATGGATTTGCCTTTGCCTTAAAAGTGACATGTATGTGCTCTTATTATAAATGGATCTCTCCTCTCTTCAGTTACCTATGCAAAAATGTAACTTTAATAGGACACTCTATCTATCAACAAGTATCTTGTAACCAAAGAGTTACATAGAAAGCAAAGTCACGGCCAATGGAAAGTTTTTCTATTGTTGCTGGGGGGAGATTCTGTTTTGTAGCATTCTAATCATACACCCAGCAAACAAGAAAGCATGATGTAAACTGAGATTATTATTTCAGGTTTTTCAAGAGAACACAAAGTCAAAGGAAATTAAATACAAAGTAGCAGAGATTCCCACTTATTTGGAGGTTTTTGGTCAAATGTCTATAGTGATAAAGACCTGGGAAAGAGAAATGTGGGAAATATTATCTAAGTTATGCAGTGCCAAACTCATACTCTTTTACATTTTCCTTAGGGGAGGTTTTCTTACTTCCTACAAACAACTTTTGTGTCATTTGGACCAAAGTTACATTTAAAAAGAAAACAATACAACATCAATCAGTGGCATTTTGGTTATATGGAATATTCCAATTTCTTTAAAACAGGGCTTCTTGAACTGAGTTCTTCACATGAAATTCAGGGGATATGTGAGTTTAGATGTGGGGAAAATTACATCTATATTCGGTATAACTGATTTCCTTTGTAATTCTGAATGTTTTATATTGTGAAATTAAAAGCATTATTCTAAGGAGTATATAGGCTTCATCTGGCTGCCCAAAACACCCATAACAAAAAAGTTAAGAATTTCTGCTTCGAAGACTGATAAAAGTCTTTTGGGGGAGTGGGTTTCAAATGATAAATTTTTGCTTAGGTTTCACTTTGCCAATGAATGAAAATACATGATAATGATGTCAGAAATATGGGATTTTGACTAAGGAAATTCATCATAATAATACTCTTTCATATATCATAAAATTTTCAAAGTGTTTTCATATAAACCTTTGGTGTATATCCAGCTTTCTCTACTTTCTAAAACAAAGATGATAAGGACTTAGTGAAATCATTTTTTTTTTACATTTTTAAACCTTTAACTTCTGTGTATTGGCTCCAAGGTGGAAGAGTAGTAAGGGTGGGCAATGGGGGTCAAATGACTTGCCCAGGGTCACACAGCTGGGAAGTGTCTGAGGCCGGGTTTGAACCTAGGACCTCCTGTCTCTAGGCCTGACTCTCAATCCACTGAGCTACCCAGCTGCCCCCATTAGTGAAATCATTTTGGACCTTTGTGATAGCCACTAACTTTTCTAAGTCTTTGCTAACTACTTCTTTAACAATATATTCTAGAATTTCCCCCAGATGTCAAATAAAGTTCACCAGCCAAGAAATTTTTACATTCAATTCTCTTTCTTTTAAAAACAACAACAACTTGAATGACATTTGCCCTTCTGTGATAATTCTCCATTGATAATTACTACTTTGTGACCTTAGGTAAGTCATTTAACTTCTTTGGCCTCTGTATCCTCATCTATAAAATGAAGGGGTTTGGACTACATTTTATATCTGATATTTCTTCTGGTTCTAAATCTATAATCTAGTAGAGAACTTGATATCTCTATAGGGTATGTATGAATATATATATATATAAAATATACATGCATATATATATACATTTATATATTAAGAATCTTGCAAGACTTGTCCATCCTGATAACTACTGCCTGTTTCTACTGACTTATATAGGTTCAAATGACATTGCAATTTGGAATTTAGAAAGTATTGGTCAATATTTTTAAGTCTGTAGACAGGATATCTTAAGGACAAAAAGTGCTTCTACCACGATTTTAAGTGCCTGGGGGCAGCTAGGTGGCTCAGTGGATGGAGAGCCAGGTCTAGAGACAGGAAGTCCATGGTTTAGTTCTGTCCTTAGAAACTTCCTAGCTTTGCTACCCTGGGCAAGCCATTTAATTTCCATTGCCTAGCCTTGGGACCAACACTCAGCATTGTAAGGGTTTTTGTTTTTGTTTTTCCTTTTTAAAGAAAGAAAGAGGGAACAACTAGATAGCTCAGTGGATTGAGAGCCAGGCCTAGAGATGGGAGGTCCTAGGTTCAAATCTGGCCTTCAGACACTACCTAGCTATGTGACCCTGGGCAAGTCACTAAATCCCCATTGCCTAACCCTTACTGCTCTTCTGGCTTGAAATCGATACACAGTATTGACTCTAAGGTGGAAGGCAAGGGTTTGGGGAGGGAGGGAGAAAGAAAGAAGAGGATAGGAAGAAAAAGACAGATTTGGGGAAATAAAGAGTTAATTAAGAAAATAATTGTATGAGAAGGAGATTTGGGTTTCTCAATTAAGGTTTAAATATAGGAATGAAACTTTTTGAAAGAGATGAAACAAACTGAACGAATACTGGTAAAATTGTATTTTTCCAGAACTTTGCAAATCAAAATAAAAAGTTTAAACTGAAAGGGAAGGGGGAGTAAATTGTTTACATATTTCTGTCACTCTGGATACTAGTAAAAACAGATAATGTAAGAAGAGTAGCGTATCCAGAATGTCACAGGAGACAAAATTCAAGCAAGGAGTCAAGCAACAAAACCAATATTCTCAGATGTCTACAAGTTCACAAAACATAGATGGAGAGCAAGATGAACTAGTAGTGAACAAGGAGGCAAGCAGGGCAGCATACATACCTATGGGTCTTAGTGAGATGAAGTGTGTGAATGGAATCTGACTCTGGAAGTTGATACTTTACTCAAAAAACAAAACAAAACAAAACAAAACAAAAAAAAAAAAAAAACAGGAGAGTTAAAAAGGAGGCTGGGTCCTGAAGAGTACATATTAAGAAGATAAACCCATGTGAAGAAATCTTGGAATTAGACAAAGGAAAACATGGCAGAGGTCACCTGGGTGAAGATCAATGGAAACAAAAACAGGAGCATTGTCATGAGAGTTCACAATCTGAACAGAAAATAGAAATAAATGAAGAATTTAAGAAACAGATCATAAGCCTGACAGAGAGGGTAGAAGCAAGATAATGAATACAAAAAAAGATAATGAATACAAAAGGGTGGTGAGATCATATAAGAATAATGTTAAGGATACTAACATTCACAAAGACCTAAGGCTGTTGTGAAGAAAGTTAAGGAAAACAAGAAGCCGTGGGCGTTTGTTAGATTTTTAAAAGCAATATTAGATAAAAGAGGCATTTCATTCAACAAAAGCCTGATTCCAAAAAGATCTTGACAGTCTTGACAGTCTAGAACTTGGTTCAAATCTAAAAGGATGTAATTTACCTGGGATAAATGTAGTGTTACATTTGGACTTTTTTTTTTTAAACACACATAACAACTTCATAAAAATAAGGCATGGTTAAAAGGCAGTTTTATGAACAAGAGCTATTGGATTTAATGAATTGCAAGCTCAATATGAGTCAATAGTATATGACACTTTTAAGAATTAGTAATATCTTAGGCTCTATTACGTGAGATATTGGCCCCAAGACCAGGAAAGTGATATTTCTTCTGTATTCTGTCCTGGTCAGATTATATCTGGATTATACTTTTTAACTCTAAAAGGCACATTTAGAATTTCCTAAAAGCGAAATGAATGAATCACTTCTAGAGGTAGTGAGCAGCTCCTCAATGAAGTCTTCTGATAAAAAAGCTAGAAAACATATAGAGAATGCCAGAGAGTATCTCATTTAGGTGATAGTTGGGTTTATAGTTTCTGATGCCTTTTCTTTTCTTTTTTCTTTTTTTTTTTTAAACCCTTACCTTCTGGAGCCAATACTGTGTATTGGCTCCAAGGCAGAAGAGTGGTAAAGGCTAGGCAGTGGGGGTTAAGTGTCCAGAGTCTCACAGCTAGGAAGTGTCTGGGGCCAGATTTGAACCTAGGACCTCCCGTCTCTAGGCCTGGCTCTCAATCCACTGAGCCACCCAGCTGTCCCCTTTGATGCCTTTTCTAACTCAAGACTCATAGGTATGTATAGACTACAGGCCACCTGTGTTCCATGCATATGTCCAAAGTTCTGGGATTCTGTGATAAGTTCATTTCACATCCTATTTGAGAGTTATCCCCAGAGAGCTGAACATTTTTGTGATGGTTGTCATTCAGTCATGTGTGACTCTTCATGACCCCATTGGAGTTTACTTAGCAAAGATACTGGAGTGATTTGCCACTTCCTTCCTCAGCTCATTCTACATTTCAGGAACTGAGGCAAACAGTGTTAAGTGACTTGTCTAGGGTCACACAACTAACAAGTGTCTGAGGCTGGATTTGAAATCAGGAAGAGAAGTCTTTCTTACTCCATGCCCAGCACTCTATTCATTGCACCACCTAGGTGCCCCATAGCAACTCCAGAGAGCTGATCACGAGATAATTTTTTTTATTTTTAGTCACAACTTTTAGTCACTGTGGTTCAGGGGGACTGAAATCCATGTTGGTGTAAGGAAGACTGACTCAAATCACAAGGACTTTGAAATATGAAGTATGAAAATGAATAAAGGAATATAAAAAGCAAAGGGAACACTTCTCTAAAAGATAAGAAATCTGTAAAAAACACAACCTTTAAATAGGTCACTATGTGCATCACCATGGTGATTTTTCCACAATTTTCCTGGAAGCAACAGCTGATTTTTAAAAGGTGGATCCACCAGAATTTGAAATTCCACTAAACAGATAAATATTTTCCAGAGAAAATACTTAATTCTTCAAGGAGTTTTGTCAGCAGTTCATCTTCATTCTCTTTTTTACAAGAAAAGATAAAAAAAAAAAGTTCTGTAATTGTTTTGGATGTTATTCAATTCTTAACTCTGCCTGAATCCTGCAAGGAATGTGGGCGCCTCCCTGCTTTCTGCATGAACTTTCTGTATACTGATACACTGACTGCCGTCATGATTACTTCTCTGCAGAAAGAAGTCATTCAATCATCCTGATTAAACCAAGTTTCATAAGCTTTCAAGAGAGGCCCTGCTATGAAATTGGCTGATGACATCATCCCCACTGTCCTAATCCTTTTGCTTTAACCCCTTCTCACCTTTACTTGCTTCCAGTATTTCTTTGTTCTTCTCATTCCTTACCTCTTTTTCTTTCCATTCTTTCCCTTCAAGTTACCTCTCCCTACTCTTCCCTATGTAGCCCTAGTGAAAAAAGAACCTACAGAGATAAGTAAAAACCATACCTGCTTTCATTTTAAAAAATTTCCTACATACAGAGACCAATACACTGTGGTAAAATAGAATGTGGTGGACTTCTGTATTGGCAGTAATGCAGTGACCCAGGACAATTCTGAGGGATTTATGGAAAAGAACGCTACCCACATTCAGAGGAAGAACTGTGGGAGTGGAAACACAGAAGAGGGGCAACTGCTTGAACACATGGGTTGAGGCAGACATGATTGGAGATGTAGTCTGGAAACTACCACACCAATGCAACTATCAACAATTTGGAAATGGGTCTTGATCAATGACACATGTTAAAACCAGTGGAAATGCACATTGGCTGTGGGCAGGGGGGATTTGGGGGGGTGAAGGGGAAAGTAAGAGCATGAATCATGTAACCATGTTAACTTTTCTAAAAAATGAATATTTAAAAAAATAAATAAATTTAAACAAATTTTTCCTACATTTATTTTTTCTCACATTCTCACTCTACCACCAAAAAGTTTCTCCCCAATTTTTTATTAACAGTGTTCTCCAAAGGCAGCTAGGTGAGAGCCAGACTTAGAGACAGGAGGCCCTGGATTAAAATCTGGCCTCAGATACTTCCTAGCTGTGTGGTCCTGCCTGGGCTAATCACTTAACTCCCATTTTCTAGCTCTTACAGCTCTTCTACCTTGGTACCAATACTTAGTAGTGATTCTAAGATGGAAGGCAAGGGTTTAAAAAAAAAACAAACATTATCCCTTTTTTCTCTTTTATCTCAATATTAATTTCTTTAAAACCTACATTTTAAACTAAAACTCTCCTCCCCTACCCAGAAAAATAAGCATCCTGTAAATTCTATGAAACAATTTTAGTACTCATAAATATGTTGAATCTTTTCATCCAATTTTATGACTTTTTTGAAAGATCAAAGGGAGAAAGAGAGGAAGAAAGACACACTTGTGGGTTTCAAGGGGCACAGCAACAAGTGTGGTAGGGAAAGGAATCATTTCCCCAAATGCTGTGAAATGAAGGTACATGATCAAGCAAGTCACTTAAACCATATTGCTCAGCCCTTACTGTTTTTCCGCTTTACAATGGATACTTATTATTGATTGTAGGAAGAAGATAAGGGAGGGAGGGAGGGAGGGAGGGAGGGAGGAAGGAAGGAAGGAAGGAAGGAAGGAAGGAAGGAAGGAAGGAAGGAAAAAAAGGAGGAAAAATAAAAAGACACATACAAAGATAGAGCAGCTTTTAATTCCTAGTATTAATTAGGAATGGGGTTCATCTAGGCAAGGTTTGCCAGCTGGTGGCCAAATAACCAGAAGTACCTAAGCTAGAACACAGAAGTTACATTTAATGTTCAAACTGGGCCATTGATATGACTGTCTAGCAGATAAGACTGCTGAAGCTCCATATGCTATGGGACCAGTAATTATAATGCATTAAGGTCACTGAGAGTCTTCCTAGGCTTCCTCTGTTGGGGACATAGGTTCTCCAGCACTGAAACCAAACTATTTAGGGACAGAGAGATAAGAAATAGTAGTCACCTAGAGATAAAGTAATTTACTTTTTGTTTTGCTAAAGGAGTTGGTTAGGATGCTATCTATCCTCTTGCTATGTATACACATAAGATAACATATATAAAGCACTTTGGAAACCTTAAAGCTCTAAATAAGTGTGAATGATTGTTGTTGTTCTTACTGTCCTTAATAACCTTTTTAAAATGCTTATTAGACACTTCAGGTTGCTGAACAGAATCTAATATTCATAGATGAGAGACAAAATGAGACAGATTATGATTGTCCCAGAAAGAGAATATGGATAAGGGCACAAACCTTGATAATATTATGAGTCACCAAGATTGAACATGGTCCATTTATCTCAATTGGCATCACCACTGTTATCTCATGGAAAAACCCTGTATTTATCTATGTTATATATTTGTCTTATAGTGTTACCTATGCATTTCTCTCTGGAGAAGTCTCATTAAGGCCAAATTTTGAATAGCACACCTAAGAGTCAGAAAGCTTAGGTTTCAATCCTAACTCTGTCTCTTACCCTCTCATGCTACCACCATAGGAAATATAAGTAAAATCTCTTTCCACACACTCTGCATCTGCTTTGCCTGCTCTCCTTCTCTCCTATGGTATTTGTAAGAGGGACACTGTTAAGTCATGTGTTTTGAGTTATTCATCCAAAAGTGATGACAGGTTTGTTCTGAGCCTTCCAGTTTCTCTCAGCCATACTCTCGTACTCTCTTCTCTGAGACCAGTGGGCTCAGGAGCCAACTGGCTATGATCAGAAGTATATTCCATGGCTAGGTAACAGTTTTTCCCTCTCTGAAACCAACACTCCTCCTAAGGTGAGCAAATCCATATACTTTCCAATATTGTATTATAATCAACTGTATTAGCATTCAGCACATGTTGGATGACAAATAAATACAAGATAGTGTTTTTAAATGGAAGCTCCTGAAACTTGAAAAAACTGGTTTGTGTTATATGTAGCTTCTCACAATGTAATGGGCAAATACATTTGCAGACCTATCAAAAAAAATTTATGATGAAGACTCATATATTAAAAATCAATTATTTGAACACTTTTAAGAGTCATATTCTATAATATCAATATGCTTAAAGGTACATGGAAGGCAGCAACATACTGTAGTGGAAAGTGCTAAACTGGGAGTCAGATGGCTAGAGTCCTGGCTCTGCTATTAACTAGATGGACAACTTTGAGCAAGTTATTTCAAACTTTCTTGACTTTCATTTCATCCTCAATTAAACTGATAGTCAAACTGGATGAATTTACATCTTCAAGATTCTATGGTAATCCCTTCTTCTAACTTGTTTCAAAACATATTCTTCAATGGCATGGGATTCCCGAAAATAAGAAATGGTTGCCAGCTCCTTATTTTAGAATTTCCTTTTTCCCCCAACAATAGCCAATGGACATCTCTACCATTCTTCTACATCTTAATCCCTTATCCCTTTGTGAATCTTTCCCAAATTAAGTCAAAAGGTATATCTTCATTTCAATCCCAAATATTTCCCTTACCAATCCCCAAGCACTAGAACAAGCAAATAGGTAAATCAATTTTATAAAGTGGTGACTGATGGAACAAATATAGGACATGCAAAATTTTACATTAAAAGGTGGGCGAAGAGTTGATGGTATCACCAGGATAATAATGCCATGAATTCTATTGACCTTTAACAAATATTGGTTAATCTCTAAGGTGTTAAGAAGAAAAGGAACATAGATTTAGAGTCATAGAGTAGGAATAATAACAAATAACTAGAAGCAGTTTGGTGAAGTGGAAAGAATTCTCGTTTTGGATTCTGAGGACTTGAGTTAAAAATCTTGATTCTACCATTTAATAATTATAAGATATTGAGCAAATCACCTAACATCTCCAGTCCTCAATTTCTTCTTCTATTAAAAGAGAGGGAAATGTTTGATTTGATTATGTCTGAAATCCCTTCTAACTCTAAATTTATGATCTTATGACCTACTAAGTGATATGGAGGGCAGAGAGAAGAGAATATGGAGATATTACTGAGAGCTGATTTTTGCATTAATATAAGAAAGAAGTCAGAGTTTCCCAATAGCAGTGATTGCCTTGATAAAGTTGTTCTGCCTTTGAAGTGTTCCAGCAGAAGTCCAATGATAACTTGTGTTATAAACAAAAAGGGGATCCTAGGGAGATATAGATATACAGTGATGTGAATGTATCTATGTATTCTCCCTAATTGCGGATGATGGAGGAACACCAACCCCCATCACCCCCGATAGTTGTTATAACTTCCCCTTTTCTCAAACAGTTGCCCAGGGAGGACCCCAAAAGGTTAGGTGGATGGATAACCCTTTCAGGTCCAACGTGAGGTTGGATAAATTATTATAGGGCTTTTGATTTGCCTTGGATCACGTTTGATTTCTGACTGAGTTGACTCCCTCCCCAAGGGTCGTAATACAAAGACCACTCAGGAAGGTACTTGTTAAACTCTCTTTATCTATAATCTGTAATCAGGAAAAGGATGTACAGGACAAGGATTGGGGATTGGAGACCCTATCAACTTAATATCTATAACTAGTTGACAATCAGGACTGGAAGGCTATTGATCTAGTAGAAGCTGGAGCTTTATTCTCCACTACACCTCTGGCCCAGCCTGACCACAGCCAAGCCAGAGAATAGGGACTGCTGTTGATGCAGCTGTGTTGGTGATCTTATTCTCTCAGCTTTTCACTATCAGTGTTTGGTGATGCACTAGCTCTCACAGTCTTCAGAAAATATTCAAATTCTTCCTACCCTCTTCTTCATAGACCTCCCAGCCTCCCTTCACCATCCAGAGACCTAGAGACCTAAAGAGCTAGAAAAACCAAGAGACCTAAAGCCCTAAAACCCAAAGACCCCAAGTCCAAAAGACCAAAAGACCCCTTTCAAGTGGTTGTCGGAGAAATTTATACTGCCAGGCCAACTGACGTTTGCCTCTGGCTCACAGCACCTGGGAACGTTCTGTCTCTTCCAACTGCCTTCCCTGTCATTCAAGGTGGCATCCATCATTTCCCAGGATATGAATATAACGCTTGTCATGAATAGCAAGAATCAGAGAAGATTTCTGCATTGAACAGTAGTAACTGGTCATGAGTATCCTCTTACATACTTCTAACTTGAAGACTGGGGCATTCTCTTCTGACCTTTAGTTTTATGGAAAAGGAAAAGGGGGCCCAGAAAGTTTAAAGGACATGCCCATCATCCCACAGCAAGGAAATGGCAGGAGTGAAACTTGAAATCTGATGTCCTGAAATTTTATCCGGTGTTCTTTCTATTGTACTAAACTGACTTCTTCAGTACCTTGTACATTTCCTATTATGCATTTTTTAAAAATATGCCCCCCATTTCTTTGCTCCTCTGGATAATTTCAGGAATGTTCAAGAAGAAAACCCTCTATAGTTTCACCTTGTTTTCTATGCATTTAGTGTCACCTCAATCAAAAATTTTGGCATCAGTCTCCCAACTCAGTAATAGAAGAATTAATAAAGATACCTATAGAATGAGAAGGGATTAAAAACTACAAAACTGTAAAACCAATACAAGATCACTATGATCACTATGTTCTTTTTCTGAATAATGGTTAAAGATTCTTCAATTTCACACACACACACACACACACACACACACACACCAATTTCAAACAACAAACACTAAAATGCAATTGCAAACCAGAAATCCAGAATTCACCAACCTTCTGAAAGTATACCATATCCCAACTCAGAGGTTAGTGTATTATGAGAAAATTGAGAAGATTAGGACAGCAAGTAGTTAAGTGTGGGAAATGAGTGATCCACAGAGATTCCATCTTCTGACTCAATTCTGGAACTACTTCATTTCCCTTTCTATTCAATTATGAGTCTTGTCCAAATTCTGTCTTGTGAGGTAAGTTTATTTAGTTGCGGGAATTAGGAGAAACCCTTACTGCATTATTTGAACCTACATCACCATGGCTAGGAAACTGGACTACATATACCTGACTTTTAGAGACCCTTACCCAAAGACCTAGGTTATATTGGCCAAGAAATTCATTCAAATACTAAGATTTAGGTAAGGAGTTTTCTCATAATTATACATCCCAATCAACCCTTATGTCTTATCCAAAACTGGTCCCATTGTGATCCATCTGTTGTTTCCATGTTCCTTTTTTACAGATACTTGGGGAGGAGTAGAACATCTCTTTTCCTGAATTCAGGGAATTGTGTTTGTTTGCTCCTCCTCCAAACTTGGAAAGTCCCTCATCTTTCATCCTATTAGAAATCAGATTACCTAATATGTTTCCTTTTAATTAATTGCTATTATTTAATTAATTGTTTTTATTGCACAAAAATTTGTTTCCTCTGTGTTTGGGGTCGAGTCCTAAACTGAGGAAGGACCTTGGTCCTGATTTTTTTAGGTCACTGGTATGCATTGCTTAATAAATTAATATGCTCAGAAGATCAAACCTTTGTTTCCTCAGTCATATCAAATTTTGCTCATTACAGTATGTAATAGTATAGCT
Source organism: Gracilinanus agilis (assembly GCF_016433145.1). Taxonomy (NCBI): domain Eukaryota; kingdom Metazoa; phylum Chordata; class Mammalia; order Didelphimorphia; family Didelphidae; genus Gracilinanus; species Gracilinanus agilis. The sequence goes on from NC_058131.1 coordinate 620,332,748, forward strand.
TAGTTTTCAGTGGCTTGGCCTAGAAATTCAAAATAATATTTGGTTGTTATGAAAATATTTAGGGAGAGTTCTCTGGCTGAGAGTGACACCCTACTCATCCTACTGGCATTTTACTAATAGTATTTTGTGGTGGGAGAAGAGGCTGGTGTCATATTTGATTTTAGTATTCATCATAAAGCTGATCTCTTCTCTCTCTCTCTCTCTCTCTCTCTCTCTCTCTCTCTCTCTCTCTCTCTCTCTCTCATACTTAGAATGTTGATAAATACCTTTTTCATTCATGTTCAGAAAGCTGGGTATTTGAGGATTGACTTTAAACTAGATCTTTCAGATTCTCACTACTTATAACTATGGCTATTCTGTACTACATTGAGTTCTGGAAGAGCTGCTCTAACTACTCACAGATTTGTTAATGATTAACTTTCAATTGTTCAATGACTTAGCTTCCATAAAACATATTTATTTGGGGGTACCAGTTCCAAGTAGTTTAAAAATACAGTCTTAAATATTTAAACAGTGAATCAGAAGACTAAGATGTAGGAAAAGTCAAGATACCCTGGATTAATCACTCAATTTATGACACTGAATTTTTTATCAGTGCAGTGAAAATTACTAATATTTTACATTTTTTTAAAGATCCTAAAGTACCACAAAAATACAACCAACATGCCAAACACATATTCGACATCTACTGAGTCCAAATATTCACTTAAGTAAAAGCTATCAGTTTTATATTTCCAACTTAAGATCAAGAGAGTACTTTTTTTTTTAATATTACCTATTGCCTATTTTCTCCTTGGTACTATTTCTTTCTTATCCCTAAAAACAGAAACTGTCTTTATTCCAGGTCAACATTGATAAAATTTATTAAACACTAATTTCTATTAAACCACTTAAACTACATCATAATTAGAAGTGATTAGACTTCATTTTTTATACCTTCTGTTAAAATATAACATTCCTGTTATCTCTTTATGGGTGTGACCCACACCCTTCCTGACTGCTAGCTTTGTTCATTCAGCATTATATCTACTAACTTCTCTCCTATCATGGCTATAAATGAAGCTGTGAGAAACTTGTTTGATTTAGTAGATTAGATGCTTATACAAAAAGACACAAAGCAAAGTTATGAGATTTATTTCTAAGAAAGACAAAAATACAAGTTTTGGGCATTTTAGGGAGGGGATAGGGAAAGGATTACTAGTAGTTTGCTCTAGTTATTGAAGGAACAGGATGTTCTTTCCCTGGAGACAGCTAAAGGAAATGAGAACTAAATTTAAGGTTCTCATATATTTAAGTTTGTGCCTTAAGTTTACACGTTCTTATCACTATGCCATCCACTAAGAAGACCCAGACTCTGTATTCAGATCTGTTCATTTGATCATCATTGACATTTTATGGCACTTTATGCCACAAAGCAGTTTCTTCATAAAAATAATGTGAGATAAGTAGTGAAAATATTCCTTCTTTTATAGATAAGGAAACAGAGTCAGAGAGAAGAAATGGCATTCCTAAATCACAAGATTTATACATGTCAAATCCAAGAGGTGACCCAGGTCTTCGGTTCTAGAATCCAGTATTCTTTCCATTAATTTATTCTATTGTTACATATGTTATAAGTAAAAGGGAACCAAAGGAGATGTATAGATGCACAATGATGTTGATGTATCTATCTTATTCTCCTCAGCTGCAGATGATGGAGGAACACCAACTCTGATCACCCTTGACTGCTGTTGTAATTTATCCCTTTCTCTCTAACAGTTGCCCAAGAAGGACCCTCATGAAGTTATATAGATGGGTAAACTTTCAGGTCCAACTTGGGGTTGGATAGATTAGTATTGGGCTATTGATTTGCCTTGGATGATGTTTAGGATCTGACTGTGTTTGACTCCCTTCCCAAGAGTCATGATATAAAGACCACTCAGGAAGGTACTTGTTGAACTCCCTTTATCTATAACCAGGGAAAGGATAACAAGGACAAAGGATTGGGAATTGGAGACTCTATTGATCTATAAACTAGTCGACAATCAGGACTGAAGGCTATTGATCATATGAAAGCTGGAGATTTGCTCACTCCCACTCCTTCTGGCCAGACCTGGCCACAGCCAAGCCAGAGAATAGGAAAGCTATTGATGCAGCTGTATTGATTTTATTCTCTCAGCTTTCTCATTATCAGTATTGGTGATGCACTAGCTCTCACAGTCTATCAGGAAATAGCTTCAGAGATATTCCTGCCCTCTTCTTCATAGACCTCCCTTCCACCCTTCAACCACCCACTCAGATTTCCCAGTCCAGAGACTCCTGTCCAGAGACCTCCAGAGAGACTTCCTTCAAAGTGGTTATCAGGGGTATTTATACCGTGGGGCCAGCCGACGTTTGCCCCTGGCTTAAGGCACCTGGGAACATTCCAGATCTCTCCAATTGCCATCCCTGTCAGTCAAGGTGGCATCCATCACTTCCCAGGTTATGAATATAACACATATTAAGCACTTAGTACCATGTTGGTGAACCTATTATGGCATGTATGCTGGATGGGGCTCCTTCCTTCCTTCCTTCCTTCTCTCCACACATGCCTGAGGACATTTCTCACATGACCCACCCCTCTTCCCAGCAGCCCAATGGGAGAGTTTCCTCCCTCCTCTATTGGGAGTAAAGGGTGGGGTGGCTCACACGTGGCATGAGGGTCGCAGTTTTGGCAATGGGTCCCTAAAAGGTTCACCATTACTGAACTAGTATATATACATATATATATATATATATCATACATATATTACATATACACTGCTGGGCAATGGAAATACAAAAACAAAATTCAAAACATTAAGTTTTAAGGGGATTGCACTTTTACTGCCTCAAAAAATACTTATGTCAATGATAGCAAATTGGGAACTAAAAAAGCTTGGAATGAATGAATAAAATGATTAAGTAAATGTGCTAGTTCCTAAAGATGTAAATAGAAAAAAACTATCCCTGCTTCCAAGGAGCTCATATAATAAGATAATGCATATGAAAAGTTTCAGTTCTGTGTCAGATGTAATGGTCCCATGGCTCTTGGAATACTTTCAAAATACATGTGGTTTTTTTTTAAGATTTTTTTTTTCAGATCAATAAGACCAGGACTTTCTCTGGGCAAAATAGTGAATTAGAGGAAATTTGTCATGACTGACTGAATGAGTAGAAATTAATATAAATAAATGGAAAAAGAACACCCCCCCACCTGATATCTGATGCTAGAAATGCCTCTAATAAAAGGAGAAGTGTTCCAGCCACAATTAGAGGTAAAGTTTTACATTCTATCTAATACTTTGGGGCAGTATCACAATAAATGAAATTTATGCTAATATGTAAATATCTGATACATCTTTATAATAGGTTTTGAAGGAGAGAGAGAATAGAGAACATTGCCCTGCTAATCAGGGATATAAGTGAATGAATGAGTGAAAGAAATAAAGAATGAATGAATTAATATGCTTTTAATAAATGCTTACCATGCATCAGGCACAATAATAAGCTGTGAGGATTCAAATAAAGGCAGTTGTTGCTTTCAAGGAGTTTTCACTCTAAAGGAGGTTATGAGTTATGCTATAAGGCTTAATGTGATAAATATGAATTAAGCAGCAAAACTAATGGAAGAAGTCCTCAGGGTTAGGGGCAGAACAGATGACAAAACCCAGGGTTCCTTAGGATATGTGGGCAGGTCAAATGGCATTGCACAGGGTTCTGGAGGGTGTACTGACAGGGCCAATGGTAAGATCTAGAGAATCTTTGGATGCAGTGTCAGGTAAGGATAAGTATATTACTGGAATACTGAACTAAAGTATGAGAGTTACTTTTCTTCTAGTTTCTAAGAAATGCACCAAGATAGATGCTTTCTTCTTTACCTACACTTAAAAACCCCTAACCAGCAGGACTGTGTTCTCTGATCTTTTCCTCCTTCAAAATCTGTTAGGTTATTTTCAGTCATTTCCAGGTGTGTATGACTCTTCTTCAAACATTTGGGATTTTCTTGACAAAAGGCAAAGATAATGGAATGCTTTGCTATTTCTTTCTCAAGCTAATTCTATCAGTTATTACATCTTAACAAATCTTCATTCATTGTGATACTATCCCAAAATGTTATACAAATTGTAGAACCGTACCTCTATATGTGGAATGGCAGGCTTCCTCCCTTTTAGAGGCATTCCTGACACCAGATATCAGAGGGGGGAAGATATTCTTTTTCTAGGCTTTCCTTCATCATGCTCCTAAAAAGGTGGCCTCCTATTCTTAGTTATCAGGTTAATCTTGTGGAATAACAGCTTTGGTGGGCTTCTAAAAGAGCTCACTCTTGTCCTCCAAAGACAATGTACAGTGCATCATATCTCTCTGGTTAAACTATAAACCCATTATCATGTCTTGAACTCTGTATTCCCCTCAAGCCTACTGCGGGAACTTACAAATAGTAGATACTCAGATATGTTTGGATGTTAATGATGATAATATTAGATTATTTTGAGATACATTACCACAGGGTATCACAGTTGTATCACGGGGTTTATAAATTATCCTGGAATATAAATTGACCTAAATCTGAATCTATAAAAATTACAATTTTAATTTTTACTCACCTTGGAAGTCTCTAATATTACAAAGATACTTTTAGAGTCCTTGGGAAGGGAATGCCCCAGACCTGATGATTTTTTCATTTTGTGGACCTATGATTTCATCTCTCTAGGGAACTCCCTCCACCAATGCAGATGGGCAGCTGTTGTGCAATTTATGATCTTATAAAGTTACTTGGGGGTGGGAAGTACTGAACGATAAAGGGATATTCCCTGGATTGGTATGTGTCAAAGAAGTGATTTGAACCCAGGTAGAACTGCCTTAGACACCACCACACTATGCATTAACTTATTAACAGCTGCTTAAACAGTAAACTGGGAAATTTTCTACAAGATATTGGTAACAGCTGCAGAAAAATTATTAAGTACCATATCTTAGGAGCCAAAAGAACCAACTTATGGAAGGATTCCCATTTGGTAGACAATTTTGCTCATCATAAAAAGTTGAGCTGTATGCCGATAGATAGATACATAGATAGATAGATAGATAGATAGATAGATAGATAGATAGATAGATAGATAGATAGATAGATAGATATCAGTGAATGAATAGGAATAAAATTCTAGGATAGTTCATCTTTCTCTATTAATAAGACCTTGAAGAGTTAAAGAAGAGCAAAGCATTGCATTTTTCTTTTTTCTTTTTAAATGATCAGGGAAAATCATGTTTGGATTTTCTCTCACACACCTCACATCTCTGGAGTCCCTGGAGTTCAGCACCTACAAAATTGTTCCTCTGGGGGCTAAAATTCTTTTGAAGTTTTTTTTTACGCAGAACCATCTGACTAGGGTACTTAATAAATACTGCTGAGTGATGCTACCACCGTATTATTAACATGAGCAGGAGAAATTCCACTGAATTTTCATTCATATCACCGCATGTACCAAAGATAAAGATACAATTATATCACATGGCCTATATTTTAGGGTAATCCTTTGAATAAACTTCATTCCTTGAACATTTGTAAATTGGACTTTGATACACACGCATACAGGAGCTTCTAAATATCACATCTTTGAGATAAATTTACTGTTTCTCCTTGGGAAAAAGCGATTTGCAACAGTTTATTTTAGAGAAAATAACTTAGAAAGAAAAAGAATAGATAAACTTAAATGCCCTTGATCTAAAAAGAGGAACTCAGTGGTGATGTTTTGTCAGGGTAAAAGAAATTTAACAACTCAATTGCTAAAACAGTTGTGTAAGGAACTCTCCAGCATTTGGCTGAGGTAATTCTTTTAAAAATAAACCATATAGGTCACATAGTGCTAATAAAATATGTTGATGAATCTTGGAGTAGTGCCCTGATTATCTCTCCATGGGGAATGAAGAACTCATTAACATGAGCTCCATGTCACTCTCCCCTGCCCTGTTCCTGGAGCTTTCTCCAGACTGGCTTGGTATAAAAGGGGGGAAAGAAAATTTATGTAGTTGGCCAAGTTTCTAATGAATAGCTCATCTAACCCTGAAGATTAGACTTACATGATATGAAAAGACTTCTGTCCTTTGGAATCTGAGGCTCAGAGAAATAAAACAAATTGCTCAAAGTCATACAATTAGAAAGTGGCAGATCTAGGACTTAACCTTAGGTTCTCTGATTGCAACATTAAAGCAAGAACTTAAACTTGTGTTCTCTAATTGTAAATCCCAAACACTTTCCACCATGTCATACTACCCCCTCTCAAACCTTCCCCCCATCCCATCCTGAGGAAATTGATACTGGTTAGGGGTGGGGGGACAGTGATAGAGAAACTTTTTAGTGAAAGACTTTTTGTTTCCTAATGTACAATAATGTGTGTATGCTAAATGCATATAAAGGTCTCATGGGTGATTTGGCCCACCTTTTTGAAGAACAGGAACAAGTGAATGTCAATAGGTGGCACAGTATATAGAGTACCTGGCCTGGAGACAGGAAGATTCATCTTCCTGAGTTTGAATCTGACTTTAGATACTTACTAGCTGAGTGATCCTGGGCAAATCACTTAATTCTGTTTGCCTCTGTTTCTTTATCTAAAACTGAGCTGGAGAAGAATATGGAAAATTAGTATCTTTGCCAAGAAAACCCCAAATTGAGTCACAAAGACACACCTTAACATGACTGAATAACAATGGCTGAATAAGTCGTGGTATATGGATTGGTGGAGTTTTATTGTGTTTTAAGATTTCAAAAAGACGTAGAAAGACTTTTATGAACTGATACAGAGTAGAACTGGCAGAAATAAAATAATTTGTACCATATCAGAGATATAAAGAGAATTTTGAGGACATTTGTAAACTGATGAAGAATATAATAAGCAGAACTATGACATAAATAATTTGTCCAAGACTATTGAGGGAATTTATTTTGCTTGACTATGATGAATATTGGTTATAATAAATGTATTTTTCATTTATTAATATTTTGCTTTGTTATAAAAGACCTCTCATGAAGTGAAGGAAATCTGTAAATTAATGAAATATGACAACAAAACACATTAAGAAAAAAAATTTTAAATAGGAAAAATGTTATGCTGTCACTGCCATCATGCTAATTGGCTAGCTGTATTCATTTAACTTTAGTTTACTTGCTATCCCCAAACATGTTTTATGCTTTCTAGGCTCCAGATCTGAGAATAAGCAATCTTTTTTTTCTCTTGCCCACCTCTAAGATGGGTATCACATTAGATTATATCTATCTGCCACCCCTCGAGTATCTTCAGTCTAGGGATAAGAAAGTCATTTCCCTGATAACACTCAAGGGGGAGGGTAGTTCTTAATTTAAAGTTGTCAGCTTGGCCCTTTCCTGCTAAATATAGATTGCACAAAAGAACACAATCAATTGCTAGCAACCCCTTTTATCAAAGAAAACATAGAATCAGAAAAATTATCCAGATTAAAATATACCAAGAAACAGAGAAGCATGAATGAGCTATGGTATCAGTTCAAACAAGGAAAGAGTGAACAATCTCACTGAAGGAGAGTATGCTTTCAGAAATCTCTGCAGTGGCAAAAACTGAAGGTCAAAGGACATGATGACAGCTAACTCCCCAATAGATGTGTAGCTCCAGTCTAGTATTCATAAGTCAACAGCTCTACTTTCTATGGCTGTATCTCTTTTGAGGTCCTCTTTCAAAGTGTGATCTAAAAACCAAAGACTCTTCGTCACTAGCACAGTGGGTAGGATCAGTATTCTCTCAATCAATAGGTTTGGAGAGAAGGCATATCTTCTTCCTCATGTATAGCCCAAGTTCCAGGCCATCCCTAAGGAAAATTTCTCCAGGTTTAGGCAGAGTTACACTAATGATAATAAGCAGTGGAACAACTAAGAGTTTGGTTTCTTTAAGTAGGGATTGGATATATTGTGTGTTATTTTGTAGCTAATTAACTTTGCATACAAAATAAAAATACATTGATGATAACAAATATATTACTTTATAACCTCTTATTGTTAATAGTTTCTTTACTGCTTTTTGTTATTATTATAAGCTTGGTGTTATTAAAAGCACAATACAATTTACCAAATGTAATCCAGTCCATTCTCCTCCTCCTCTTTAATTCTGGGACCACTTCATTATCCATCTACAGAGCCTATCCAAGCTATAGATTCTAAAGGACTATCTCTCTGGATTGACTATCCAATTGCATATTAAAGACTGGAACATGGACAATACACCTACAAAAAATAAAAACTAATACCTTACATTTATTTCTTTGGTACATTTAATTCTTCGAAGTACTTATTTTCACAATATTACTTGACTCTCACAACAATTGTTTATAGTAGACAAAACAGGTGTCCCAGTCACAACTCTGTGTCTAATACAATGAACTATGCAGAGAGTAATTATTCAAAACAATCTGTTTAATAAAATTATATTGAAATATCTCTAGGTAAAAGCACTCTGCAAGGTGGTTATAAAGCCCATCAGGAAGATAAAAGCAAGTAAAAAGTCACCAGCAGGGCAGTTTAAAAAAAAAAAAAGCAATAGTTCTCTAGAGTCTTGAGAATAAATACAAGTTTCTTAGTCAAAAATACTGAATTTTAGTCATTCCTTATAGTTTGGCTTCTGAAGTAGCATGGTTATTTATGCATGCAATTCAAATATCAAATACCAGATTCACTTTCCTTAGGACAGGTCTACACTATTAAATGGAGATGTAGAATCAAGGTTAATCTGGACATTTCTATATTTCAAGCAAAACACAACCCTTAAAAGCTCTGCCTCCATCTCCTACATATTTTAGATAAAGATACTTTCATTCATTCAGGAATATCAAACATCTATAATTTGCAATGTGTTGTGCTAGATGCAATGGAGAATACAAAGATATTAGATTGAATCACTGGCCTAGACGTAAGAAACTCATTTGTTTATCTTTTGGAGCAGAACCATCCATATATTCATCAGTTCTTTATGTATCAGGTTTCATATAGGAAGTGAGTTAGAAAAAAACACAATACATGGATGAAAAATAAATAAATAGAATCACATAAAAGGAACTAAGAAAATAATTTAATTTGGTCCTTTCCCTATGTGAGGAACTTTACATTAGAATAATAAATTGTCCTGCCAGGTACAAAAGATATCTTGTTGGGTGTAATATAAAACATATTTTTATATTATATATTTTATATTATACTATTTTATATTATATATTTTATATTATACTATTTTAAACAAGTTTTCTCAAAATTTGAAGACTAATGGTTTAGAACAGTTTAGACATGGTGGAGAGGGGGAAGGGAGCAGCTCTACCTGAGTCCCTCTGCCTTTCGAGTAACAAACTGTAGTGGAGGGGGAGGGCAGCTGGGTGTTCACAGAGAGTGCTCTGCGTGCCGTCTTAGGTACCTGTGGCTCAGGATTGTCATCACTGGTTTAGACCAATGTCAGTTTCCTCATGAAGAATACAACTTGAGGAGAATCATAGCTTAAAGGAAAATGTTCATAACTAATCCAAAGCTTCCAGCTTTCCAAGAAGTAGCTATAAAGGCCAAAATTGAGTTTCTTCTATGTTTACCCTTAAATGACTCCCAAATTAACTCTTTCTTATGGCAGGCATGTCTGAATATTTAAACAAAAGGAAATACTACCATGAGGATTTAACTGAAACCAATTGACTAGACAAAGAGTTTAGAGTCTTAAAATTTAAATTCAAGACAGTTAAGACCTGGGTGGTGTGTATATCTAAACCAAATATCCAGAAGAGAGCTGCAAAGTTGTCCATGGTGCTACTTTTTAAAAAGCACGAAATTTTCATGTTTCGATTTTTTAAAAAATCTCTCCTCCATACAAAACCTTCCCTCCTATCCTACCCTACAACTTGAATAAATCCTGAGAGTAAACTAATTTAGTTTATGTACTTTTCCCAATGTAAGCCTTTTTTTCTAAATGTGAAGTGAGTGTAAGCTTTTTGCTACATCTTTAAACATGCTTCAGTTATTAATATTCAATATTATAGTTATGTATATTAGATTAGTATTCATATAAAAAAAGATGAACTCTGACTTAAGGATATCTTATGCAACAAAATACCAAACTATATAGTAGTTAAATTAGGGAAGCAATTATCTGCTTAAGAAAATGATTCCATATTTAATGAAGGGATTAACCTATAAATGGTGAGTTCCCCAGTACAGATAAAAGGGATTGAAACATCATGTGTGTATATATGTGCTTGGACAAATAGAATAGAGGAGATGGGTATTGGAGGATGAATGCCACCAAAAGTCTTATTTATTTGTTTATTAAGATTTTTTTTTGACCCATGGTTACATGATTCATGATTCCCCACCCCCACCCCCCTTCTTTTCCCCCTCCTGGAGCTGACAAGCAGTTTCACTGGGTTTTCCTTGTATCATTGTCCAAAACCTATTTCCATATTATTCATATTTGCAGTAGAGCAATCTTTTAATAACAAAACCCTAATCACATCCTCATCAAACTCCCTGATATGTTTTTCTTCTGAGTTTCTGCTCCCACAGTTCTTTCTCTGGATGTAGATAGCGTTCTTTCTCATAACTCCCTAAGAATTGTCCTGGATCATTGCATTGCTGCTAGTAGAGAAATCCATTACATTCCATTGTACCACAGTGTATCAGTCTCTGTGTACAACATTCTCCTGGTTCTGCTCCTTTCACTCTGCATCAATTCCTGGAGGTCATTCCAGGTCACATAGAATTCCTCCAGTTCATCATTCTTTTCAGCAAAGTAGTATTCCATCACCAACAGATATCACAATTTGTTCAGCCATTCCCCAATCAATGGACACCCCCTCATTTTCCAATTTTTTGCCACCACAAAGAACGCAGCTATAAATATTTTTGTACAAGTTTTTTCCCTATTATCTCTTTGGGGTACAAATACAGCAGTGGTATGGCTGGATCAGAGGATAGGTATTCTTTTTTTTTTTTTAAACCCTTAACTTCTGTGTATTGACTTATAGGTGGAAGAGAGATAAGGGTAGGCAATGGGGGTCAAGTGACTTGCCCAGGGTCACACAGCTGGGAAGTGTCTGAGGTCGGATTTGAACCTAGGACCTCTTGTCTCTAGGCCTGGCTCTCAATCCACTGAGCTACCCAGCTGCCCCCAATAGGTATTCTTTTAAGGCCCTTTGCATATAATTCCAAATTGCCTTCCAGAATGGTTGGACGGATTCATAACTCCACTAGCAGTGTATAGGCCACCAAAAGTCTTAAGCTAGATACGCCTAAATAGTTACATCTTTTAGAACCATAATATAAAGGAGTTCCCTATCAATCTGATGAGCTTAAAAGATTTTTTTTTTATTCTCTGTAGTTTATCTTCTGTAGAGGATACAAAACCTTTGATTCCCCAACCTCCTTCCTAGTAGCTCAGTCTTTCAGTCTTTTCAGACTCTTCATGACCCCATGAATCATACCACATCAAATCCTTCTATCCTCCACTATCTCCTGAAGTCTGGCAAGCTTATGTTTATTACTTCCATGACACTATCTATCCATTTCAACCTCTACCATCCTCTTTTTCTTTTGCTTTCACTATTTCCCAGCACCAGGGTCTTTTCCAATGAGTCCTGTCTTCTCATTATGTGGGTAAAGTATTCAGCTTCAGCTTCAGTATTTGACCTTCTAGTGGAAAGTATCAATTAATTTCTTTAAATATTAACTGATTTGATCTCCCTGCTGTCCAAGAGCTCTCAAAAGTCTTCTAAGGTACCACAATGTGAAAGCATAGATTCTGGGGTGTCCAGCTTTTCTTATAGTCCAATTCTCATAGCTATTTTTAGCTATTAGAAAAACCATGGGTTTAACTATACAGACCTTTGTTGGCAAGGTGATATCTCTGTTTTTTAGTATGCTATTCAGATTTGCCATAGTTTTCTTTTAGGGAACAAATAACTTCATGCCTGCAGTCTCTGTCTACAGTGATCTTTGAGCCCAAGAATATAAAATCTCACATTGCTTCTGTTTCCTCTCCCTCTATTTGTTTAGAAGTTATGGGTTCAGTTGCTAAGATATTAAGAGTTTTTTTTTTGTATTAAGCTTCAAATCAATTTTTATATTCTCCTCTTTCACTTTCATGAAGAGACTTCTTAATTCTTCTTTACTTTCTGCTATCAGTGTTATCATCTGCATATTTGAAATTGTTGATATTTCTCCTGGAAACCTTAATTCTGGCTTTTGATCCATTCATTCTGACATTTTGTATGATGTATTCAATGTAGAAGTTAAATATATAAGGTGACAATATATAGCTTTGTCATACTTCTTTTCCAATCTTAAACCAACCAAATATTTCATGTTCAGTTCTAACTTTTCCTTCTTGGCCAGCATACAAGTTCTTCAAGAGACAAGTAAGATGATTTGGTATTTTCATCTCTTTGAGAATTTGCCACACTTTCTGTTATCAATATGGTTAAAGGCTTTAACATAGTCAAAAAAACAAAAGCGCTGTTTTTCTGGTATTTCCTTGCGTTCTCCATAATACAGTAAATGTTGGCAATTTGGTCTTTAGTTCTTCTGCCTCTTCAAAAACCAGCCTGCAATTCTACTAATTCTCAATTCACATACTGCTGAAGCCTACGTTGCAGAATCTTAAGTATAACCTTGCTGGTGTGTGAAATGGAGGCAACTGTTCAGTAATTTGAACTTTCTTTGGTATTGCCCTTTAGGGTTGGGATGTAAACTGATCTTTTTTAATCCAGTAGTCACTATTGAATTTTCCAATTTAGCTGGCATATTGAGAACAACACTTTAACAGTATTCTCTTTTAGGCTTTTAAAAAGGTCATCTGGGATTCCATCACCTTCATTAACCTTATTGTTAGCAATGCTTACTAAGGCCCACTTGACTTCATTCTCTGGGATATCTAACTCTAGATCAGTAACCACACATCACCTTTATAGGTATTATTAAGAACTTTCTTGTATAGTTCTGTATATTCTTGCCACCTCTTTTTAATTCCTTCCACTTCTGTTATCCCTACCATTTTTGCGTATTTGAAGAAAGTCTAGATATGTTTATTAGAACTTTGTTAGGAGGACAAAAGATAATTCCTAATTTGGTCTTCATGATTAGGTCTGTCACCACAGAGAAAAATTGCTTGGTTTGGAGCTGTCTCTTGCAGCTTACTAGAGGAAAGGATATAATGACTGAGGCTAATCTCAGGATGATCTTTGGACAACAGATTCTATTGGAAGGAATCATCCTTTGTGCTCAACTCTAAAAATGAATTGAAGAGTGTGTTCAGTTCATTTTTTTTTGTTTCTTCCTCAATTTTGCCTTTCTAATTGAAAGATCCTATGAGAGTGGCAAAGAGTGGTCCTAGTTCCTAGGACACTGATGGTGAACATATAGCACAGATGCCAAAGATGGCATGCAGAGTGCTCTTTGTGGTCACTCAGTGGTGCTCCCCACTCCAGAGTTCATTACTAGAAAAGGAGAGGGACTCAGGTGGAATTGCTCCTTTCCCCCTCTCTGCCTGATGATATTTTTTCACATCATTTGCCCCTCTGCCCAGCAGCCCAATGGAAATACACAGGGAGTAAGGTGGGCAGCTCACAAACAGCAGAGCTAGAGGGGAGCAGAACACTCAGGCCACTCTCCTCCCCCTCCCCTCTACATTTGCTTAGAACATTCCTCACTTTACCTGCCCCTCTGCCCAGCAGCCCAATGGGAGTGCTTCCTCCCTCCCCTTTGAGGGGAAAGGGGGGGGCAGGGCACACCCAGCACTAGGTCTATGGGGTGGGGTGGGGGTGAGGTCCAGCATTCCATCTCTAAAAGGTTTGCCATCACTGTCCTAGGATATCATTCTCCAACCAGAAGCCGTCAATGACTGCCTCAGAGCCAGGAGCACATGGAAACAGAATTCCTGAGAGTGAACTTTCCTAATTTAAGAGATGGCATCATCTTGGGCACTGTTGGAATATCATAGACCTACATGTGTTTCTTCATATGATGCTAAAGGGGAGTCCGTGGATCATGACATTTTTGATACCCTATCTTCTTATTAAAGAAGAATTTCCTAGGTAGATAATCTGAATTTCTGCATCTTAATCCTCTATTCTTATCCTGAACCCATTCCTCTTCACCTAAGAGCTAAAAGTCATATTAGAATTAAATGATAAAACTATTTTAGTGGAATGTTAACAAAATTTTAAATGCAAAATACAGTTTTCTAGTTAGAGAAGGGAGATTTCTTGGATAGCAAGAGTCTTTAGGGCTGAGAAAAAACACAAGTAAAAGGGTTCAGAAATTCACCTTCAAGAGAGGGAAGGGCATTTCTTTAAGCATGTGCATCTTGAAAAAGATAAGTAGATCACCCTCTTGGATGAGCTTCATAGGAAGCCAATAAAAGGTGAAAGCTATGACCCTGGAGAGCAGAAACCTGAATTTTCCTTCCCCCTCACTGCCACAAATTACTAAGGCATTTTGGGTTTGATGAGAGGAGGGAGTCCAACAGATCCAAAGTATATTGGGAGTACAGACTGAAGGGTGTCACTGCAAATTTAAAGGGATTGATTAGCATCATACGGAGCAAACAAAGGGTTTCTCAGAATATAGCCTGTCATCAACCTCAAGTTACTCTCTTTTTTGAGAGGAGCCCAAACCACAGGACGATATTGAATCAGAAGGACTTCATAGCACTTCTGAAAAAGGAAAACCTATCAAAGAGGGTAGAGAAATTATATTGTGTGTTTGTGGACCACTATGATTTCTTTATGGGGTGCCTATATTCATTTATGGGGTTTCCTGTGAATCCTATGCATCTTCTGCATTTTCTGTGGGGTGAGATATAAGCCTAGAGTTCAAAGAGCCATAGGACATAATAAATGGATAGATTTTTGGATCTGGAAGAGAAGGTAATCTATTACAATTTCCTCTTTTTATAGATGAGGGACCCATAAAGACAAAAAAAATGATATACCCAAGGTCACATTGCTTATTAATTGTAAGCAGTACAATAGTAGTAAAAGCAGATTTAGAATCTGAATTTCTGCATCTTAATCCTCTATTCTTATCCTGAACCCATTCCTCTTCACCTAAGAGCTAAAAGTCATATTAGAATTAAATGATAAAGCTATCTTAGTGGAATGTTAACAAAATTTTAAATGCAAAATACAGACTTAAAAGGCCATTATGGGGAAAACATACACATTGCAGTTGCATACATCAACATATATATTTGTGTGTATTAACTGCCTAAAAAGTAGCATCACCTTTACTTAAAGCAAATTAAATACCACCATGAAATTGTTTTGCTTTGCTTAATTTAAAATATATTTAGATTTGTTCAAAATATATAATTCACCAGCAATTATTATTTAATTTTATTTTGTATAGATATTGCATATTTCCATTGTTAATTCTGTAAGTCATTTTGTTGTAAAAAAAACTGTGAGTAGAAATTGAAACTGTCAGTATTTCCTAGTATTGTCCTTCATTCAGTGTTTTAATAAGCTCACAAATGTGTGTTGATAGGACATATCCATTGCTGCCAAATACATGAATGAGAGTTTTATTACTCCATTCAAGCACTTAATCTTACATAGGTTCATTTTATGCTTACGTCATTACAGAGAAATTATAGAAAATTATTGGCCCAAAATACAGAGCAGTTGCAGGTCATATGTCCTTATTATCTCACCCTGTCTCCTCAGTGTTTGAAATTAGCAGAACTTTTAAAAACTAATGTTTCCAATGTTTCATTGAGTCACGTTAAATCTTAGCCTCGATCACTGTTAATTTTAACCTTGACCTCCTACAGCTGTTTTGTTTTTCTCAATCCAAAAAAATCTCCACATCCACCCTTTCCACATTTTATGAAGCAATCCTAGAGGGGAAAAAATAGTCATAGCTTTAAGTCAGAATTCCCCCTTTCTCCAGTGAACTCCAATGGTAATTGCAGAGCTTCAGCTAAGTAGCACACTACTACAGACAGTATTGGAGGAGTTGCTGCTGCTGCCGCTGCTGCCGCTGCTGCTGCCGCTGCTGCTGCTGCTGCCGACACTAGAGCTGGAGCTGCAGCGTGTTTCGGTGCAGCACTGCAGAATCCACACCTAAAGAAGGAAAGACATACAAACACTCGAACATACACAGCGGACCTAACAGCCTTGAACGGAGGTTGGGTAAGGAGATCTTTCATTCCTTTCTCTTGTAACTGTGTGAAGGGGGATGATAATGGGGAAAAACTGCTCAACAGACATGTTTAAAATGGATTATGCTAATTAGTCTCCCTTTTGGGGTTTATCAATTTATCTAGTAAATATAACAAGTATATTGAAGATTATTACACTGTAGCTGCACTTGGCGTACTTTTTTGACATTCTTATTTTTTTTAACCGGCTCACCCAGTAGCATACAAAGCTTTTCATTCCTGCTTTTTAAATGCAAGAAAATTTCAAGCCCCTCCCAGTATTTCTCCCTTCTAATCACTGCAGATCTAAAATGTCATGTGCATGTTCCAGCTCTTTGTATTTTAGGACAAACCGCACTCCTAGTCACTTAAAGACGATTTAAAATAATAATGGGAGTATGGAATATATGCAGTGTGTTTTAAGCAGATGGGAAATTATGGCAGAGTTAAACTCCTACAGCTCTAGTCCAGGGGAGTCAGAAATGAGAAGGGTAAATGAATCATTTCTTGTGCCAAGACAAGCTTCATTTTCGACTCTTCAAATGTTGGAAAGGAGAGGGTACTACATCTTAATTAGCACATTTTGAGAGGGAGGAGATGAAGGTGATGAGGGGGATGGTGTGAGATATAAAGGGGAGTGTAAGGAAGGGCAGAATTGAAGTAAGGAGGCTGTGCTGGAGTGGAGGGAAAGTGAATTGTCAATTTTCTATGTAGACAAACGGGAAATAAAGTTTGCACAGTATATGTTCGGGTGAGATGACCCAGGAGGAACATGAACAACCAGAAAGGAGCTAGGGAGGGGCGTGCCTCTTGGTGGGCGTGGGGAGACATCTATTTGTGCCTGTGGAAGACATGTGCTTGTGAGGGACGTGCAAGTCTGGGGGTGTGCGAGACATGGTGTCCGTCGATGGGAATTCTGCTACGAGGATAGAATTATGAAGAAAACGTGCCCTGCCTGAGGTGGATGGCCGAGTGTCACGTGTAGATCCACACCCCTGAAATTACTTTATGGGACGACTGAGAGGTTTAAAAGTTTGACTGATCCTAGGTATGCTTTGAAGGGTGGCACTGCTGTCTCAGTTTGCTTCCTTCCATGAGAGCATCTCGGTGGCAGACGTATAAATCTAGATGCTCCTCATCAGGCTAAGAAATGGCAGATTTGAGAATGGCGAGGCTCTCCTGTGTGTGCCTGAAGCCCCTATCCCCAGATCCTGGGGAAGGACTGCAGGAACTGCCTCCACTTGCGTGAGTCCATGCTCATGGCCAGAACCAGGGCACGGATTCTCAGAGGGCAGCTGAGCCCAGAGGGAGGGGATGCAATCAGGCTAGTGGGGTGAGGGCCTGGATGGGAGGCCTTTCATAGCCCCGCATTCAGATTACCCTAATGTTGGCCCTCCCAGAGGGGACAAGACGGCCGAGGATGCATCCTGGCCCAGAGGACAGGAGGGGGCGCCCACCGCCGCCGCAGCCTCTTAGGCCAGGCTCGTGCCCGTTCCCGTCCCCGCCCCCATCCCAGAGGCCGCCACGGCCCCAAGGACTAACTCGCGGACGCGCGCCCGACGTCTGGGAAGAGGGGTTGTAGGGGGGAGGGGAGAAGAGGGAAGAGGAGGGGGCTCAGCCGTCTTACCCCACACCCCCCCCTCGGAGCTCATTCGCAGGGAGAGGGCGGGGCCTGGCCAGACGGAGAAGGGGCGGGGTCAGGAGAGGGGGCGGGCGAGCTGAGCCGAAGAGGCTGGTCCCGCCAGAGTGAGCTGTAACGGTCGCCTAGGAAAGGGGGCGAAAGGGGAGGAAGGGAGGGCTTTAAAGAAACAAACCAACATAAGAAGGAGGAGGGGGAGGAGGGAAGGAGGCGGCGGTTGCGACCCAGGTGTCGCCGCTTCCTGCTGGAGAGGGATCGCGCACTCGCGGGCTCGCTCCCCGGCCCCTCCCCTCTCTCCTCAGCCCTCCCCTCCCTTGGGGTGCTGCGGCGGCGGCGGCAGATCAGGCGGCTGCAACCTCAGCAGCCTCAGCAACCTCAGCAGCCCCAGCAGCCTCAGTAGCCCCAGCAGCCTCAGTACCCCCAGCACCCCCAGCAGCCCGGAGCCAAGGCGCGGGGAGGGAAACACAAAGCCGGCTGCCCGTCCCGAGGTAATACGGAGGGGAGCGCTGGAGGAGGAGGCACCCTAGCCCCTCTTTCCACGCCTCGGTTGGCTAGGGTGGAAGAGTGGCGGGGAAAGGGGGGGAATCCTTGCCAGGGGGTCGGGCCGCCAGCTAGGGGAGGAGGCGGTATGGACGGGATCTAGCGCCGCGGATCTGGCTTCCTATTGGTTGCCCCCTCCCGGCCTCAGGTAAATCACCCCTCACGGTAGGGAGGGGGGTGCGGTGGTGCTGATCTCGGGGAGAGGAGGGTCGGTGGACTCTGGCGTGAGTACGGGAGCACCTGAACGGGGGAGGGTAGAGGCCCGCGCTGGTGGAGCTGGGTGTGCCCGCAGCTGGGGAGGGGGCGGGAAGGGGATGCCTGGCTGGCTCGTGCGTACTTCGGGTGCCCCCCGCAGTGGGGTGATAGCCCAAATCCGATCCGCAGCTTTGGCAACAAATACTTCTTCTTCCTCCGGGGAGAAGTGGGACTAGAAGCTTTCTAGTTTCCCAGGCCTGGGCGGGGAGACTCGAACCCCTCCAGTTCCTATTGGGAGGGAGCGAGGTTCTTAGGTGAGAGGATCAATTCAAGGCAAAAAGTGCTTTTCGGAGAAAAAATGAACCAAGGAAAGAATACAGGGAGAACGTTTACTCCTTTTCCCTTTTAACTTGCAACAGAGGGATTTAAAAGGAGAAAAAGCCCTCTCTCCCAGACGCCCAAAGTTAGTCTGTGCTTTCTCTCCTGGGTGACAAGGAAGAGTCCATAGCAAATTTGGTTTGCTCGTGTTCCTGGGTATGGGCAATCTCTTTGAAGTTAAAAGGTTTATAATCCAAAGCTAGGGTATGGGCAACTAGGGCAAGCTGGGCTCCCCTAATTAAAATGTCAGGAATGACCTCAGGTGAGCTTTGTTGGTGCTGAGATTTAACTGCAAATAGGTCACCTTTGAAAAGTGTGTAAGTAAAACTACTAATTTACAATCGAATTGCTGAAGATATAGGGTTCAGGCTTTTTCTCCGCTTTGATGAAATTAAAGGCCTTTAACGGGAACTCTGGCCACCTGTATACCTACTAGGGCTATTCCGATGGAACCATTATTTTGCTCTCTAGCCATTTAAAATTAGCATTATAAAATAGCTGCTTTTATTGAGAAACTCTTTAAATTTCGTGAGATTTCCTCCTTTCAGTTTCGAATAGGGATGATTCGATTTCGGCCAACTTCTTAGGTAGCATTCCGATTAATAAGGAAGAGTAAAACTTATTGAAATGCTTGACTCAATCTGAGTACTACCTTGGAGATGGGATGATGGCCAGGGAACATGCCAGTTTATTCTTTTTTGAGATCCAGTTTACTTTTATAGCATTAGTAGAAACCTTGGTAGCAAGGTTTTGAATGGATAGAAAATTCAATTTTCCTTGTTAAAGCAAGTGAATGTTTAATCGTGTGTAGTAACTATATTCTAAAACATTAAAAGTTCTGAAGATTTCATTGTGTTAACTTCTAAGCAAAGCATGATATAGAATAATAGAACACCACTGGACCATGGAGTTGGGCATACCTGAGTTTGAGTCTTTCCTCAAATTTGCTAGTCTTGTGACTGAGAGCAATTCAGTTTTCTCATCTGTAAAAAAATGAGGATAATGACACCTATATTGCCTACCTTACTAGGTCATTGTGAGAATGAAATGAGATAATATATTTAAATAATTTTCCAAACCTTAAAATGTGTCAGTTTTTAAAGCACCAGGGCTCACATACTGACAAGCTTCCTTTTACATTTTTTAAGGGTATGTTTTGAATGGAAGGGGGAAGATCTCTTATTTCATCTGTGTGAAAACTCCTTCTAGCAATTCAGACTGACTGCTAAACTAACTTAGAGAATTGCCTGAGAGACTGATAGGTTAAGTAACTTTCCCAGAGGCATTAGAACTTGAAATTGGGCCTTTCTGACTCTAAGCCTGGCATGTTGTTATACTTTACTATCTAAGGTTTGCTGTTAGCTAATTTGTTGTTGGTTCAGATTTTTTTCCTGATAAGATAATGTTAAAAAAAGAAACTGAAGTAGCCAGCTTTAAAGGATACTTTTTATTGTTTTTTTATATAAATTAGGAATATATTAATAGAAAGATGTAATACGCATATATATATATAAAGATACTCTTTGACAGGAGACATTTATTCTCTCTATATACACACACACACACACACACACACATATAAACAAACCTTTTTTTTTTTAAACCTTTATGTTATCTTAGAATTGATACAAGTTTCTAGGCAGAAATTCAGTAAGGACTAGGCAATTGGGGTTAAGAGATTTTCTAAGGGTCACACAGCTAGCAAGTGTTTAAGGACAGATTTGAACCAAGGACCTTCCATCCTGAAGTCTGGCTCTCTGTCCACTGAGCCACCTAGTTACACCTAAATAATATGTATATCTTAAATAGAAATGAGTGACTTGTTAAAGAAAATGAAGAAAGTGTAAGTTTCCTACTTCATTGCTAACTTTACCACTTGTTCCTATAAAATTTAACTCTGAAGAGTATGAGATGTGGGGGAGGTGCCAGTAGACACTGGATTCAATTATAATATAATATTTAATCAAAACCATTATGCCTTTTGAGACACTAATAGACTATGACATCCATCCAACAATGTCCCTGACTAAAGTTCTATTACAAGGGGTTACCACCCAGCTTTTGTGTTTTGCTGACTGTGGTAAGTCTCATATCTGGCATAAATGGTTTCATGAGTCAAAAAAGCCAAACAACACTGAACAGAAAAATAGAACATAGATTTCAGAAAGCAGCCAGTCTACTGTTCTAAAAACTATTTGTTACTGCCATTTTTTTGGTACCTGAAGAGGATCACTATGCTCTGGGCCTTTCCAAGGGGAGATGAAAAGTAGTATTAGCAGAAGCAGGATAAAAGTCATTAGATCACATTGAAATGAGTTGAAGCAATATGGAATGGTTGTGGAATTCTGGGAAACAATAGTATCAGACCAGCAGTTTGGTAATAATGGTAATAATTAATAGTAATGGGTGATAGCAAATTGTTTTTTTTAAACCCTTAACTTCTGTGTATTGACTTATAGGTGGAAGAGTGGTAAGGGTAGGCAATGGGGGTCAAGTGACTTGCCCAGGGTCACACAGCTGGGAAGTGTCTGAGGTCAGATTTGAACCTAGGACCTCCCGTCTCTAGGCCTGGCTCTCAATAGCAAATCTTTTTTAAGGGAAGATGTCTGTGTTACCTGTGAGGTAAAAAGGCTGTGTCAACACTCTTGATAGACACTATAGAGTACGAAAAATCAAAGGAAAGCAATTTTATGGTAGGCAAAAGACTTGGTCATCTACCTAGAACCTAGATTCTTACAGGTCACCTAGTCCAGTCCTTTCTCAAATTATGATTTCCTTTACAATACATAAGTGGTTTCTATGGTCAGGCATTAGCCTTTTAAAATACAGTACTCAAGTGGAAGGTTAAGGCTAAATCTCCTGATTGGGGATGTAGATTCTTCTTCTTCTTCTTCTTCTTCTTTTTTTTTTTTTTTTTTTTTTTTTTAAATTTTAAACTCTTACCTTCTGGCTTGGAGTCAATTCTGTGTATTGGCTCCAAGGCAGAAGAGTGGTAAGGGTAGGCAATGGGGGTCAAGTGACTTGCCCAGGGTCACACAGCTGGGAAGTGGTTGAGGCCAGATTTGAAACTAGGACCTCCTGTCTCTAGGCCTGGCTCTCAATCCACTGAGCAACCAAGCTGCCCCCCCCCCCCCATGTAGATTCTAAAACACCATACCAATGCAACTATCAATAATATGGAAATGGGAAATGAGTCTTGATTGATGATACATGTTAAAACCAGTGGAAATGCCCGTTGGCTATGGGGGGGGGGGATGAAGGAGG
Organism: Gracilinanus agilis; assembly: GCF_016433145.1. Classification (NCBI taxonomy): domain Eukaryota; kingdom Metazoa; phylum Chordata; class Mammalia; order Didelphimorphia; family Didelphidae; genus Gracilinanus; species Gracilinanus agilis. Next base: position 620,354,954 of record NC_058131.1, read on the forward strand.
AATGAAGGGGAAAGAAAGAACATGAATCATATAATCATGGAAAATGTTTCTAAAACATAAAAAAATAAAGCTAAATGTCCAATAGTGGTTTGTGTATTCAAATTAAATGAATTCACTTTAGATTTTGGAAGATGATGTTTTCATAGTGACAATCTGTGTATAGATAGAATGATAGAAGGAAGAGTTTACTTTTGAGCCTGTTAAATGTTTTCATGATAATCGAATTAAAAACCACTGCTATTAGCTAGTCTATTAATATGCCACACCCACACTCAATGGGCTCCACACCCACTAGTATCAAAGATTTTAAAAGCACCTTCTAATATCATGTTGTTACTTTGTTTCTTCATTGATTTAATGTTTGACACTTCAGTTGTTAATGTCTCATCAGCAAAAGACTGCATTTTCTTAACTTTTTTTTACAGAACACTACTTACCTCCTCATTTCTGCTTTCTATATTTTAACACAAAAATAAAACAATGTATTTTGTTGCTTGTGTCTTAAACCATTTAAATAATCCATCAAACCATAAAATAATTAGTGATGATACAAATTTCAATATGTTGCTGTCCCAACAGGATAACCGGCAAGAACACAATTATAAACTAAGTATAGACATTTTATTGTCAAATTATCAACACAATAAATATAAAATGAGTGATATCTTGCATAAGTGCCTTAGCATCCAATAGAAGAGAACCAATTGAATTAACAATAAGAAAAAAATGTATCTACTTCCATGTCCGACAGAAATTCAGTTGCCTCTGGTTTGCCTTTCATTTTTTAAAAAATGTGTTTGTTCTTAGCATCACTTCATAAAGGCATTATATGCCTAAATATCTTTATCATACCATTATTAGTTAATGTTGAACATACAAGATGTTTCAGACTTTTTGCTATTACAAATAGAAAAGGAATGATAAGAATATTTTTGCAGAGTTGGGTACCTTTCCCCCTTTTATGGTTTTATTATTCTTAGTTCATATTCAAATGATATGGTAAATGAAGTGCTTAATTTAGGTGTCAACAAAATCTAGACTTAAATCCTGCCTCTCCCACTAGCAGTCTCACCCTGAACAAGTTATTCTATTTCTCACTGCTTTAGTCAAATAACTCTTTATCTTATCTAAAGTCATAGGCTGGTTTTGATATGCAACCAGTTAAAGGAGTTCCTCTACCAGGAGTATCTACAGATTTCTCAGTTTGATCAAGTTTTTGATCCTTATTCCATATTGCCTTGTTGTTCTCCAAAATAACTGAACCAGTCTGCAGTCTTACCTATAATATATTCAAATGCCTCTTTCCCTGCAGCACTGCTGACATTGTTGAATTATATCATTGTTTTTTGTGTCATTTTTATTTGGTTGTAAGTTTATATAAAACTAAGTATAGTTTTTGGGTTAATTTACAGCAACTATGTGACACATATTTGAGTGGACAATTTAGTGCAATGGATTGTCTCCAGTGTTATATAGGAAAATAATTCTTGATTAAAGTCTGAATCCAGAGAAGACATGAATATCCATAGGTGTGCTCATCATAGTACATAAATACAAAATATTAACTGTGGAATCTTATATGAAAGTGAGGCATTTTTGTTTTATGTCTTTCTATCTATAACACCAATTATAACTGTTTGGATTCAAACTGAATGTTATAGTATATTCTATCCTCATAGATTTATAGAGTGTTAGAGATAGAAAGGAGCAAAGAAGTCAGCTCTTCTAGTCCAGAAATTGAGGTCTAGAGGGAGTAAGTGACTTATCTAAGGACAAACAACTAGTGATAATTACTCAGGATTTGAACTCAGACTCTCTGCTGCCCAATCTGGCACGCACCTTCCACTGCACTATTCTGCCTTTAATGCCCCTGTTTTAGGATTCATGGTATGATAGATGTAGGTGAGATTCATAAAATCCTTTTAATACTTCCAATTAAGTTATTTTGGACAAGATCCAAAATATTCCCAATTCTGCATTATAGTATCGATCCCTATATATTTCCTAGAATTTCCAAATGTAGATTTTTAGATTAAGGATGAGTAGAAGTTCTAGTAGTTTGGTTACTTAATTTTTTTCCTTACTTTTGAGCAATTTATCCTTTAGTTGAAGAGCTTTACTTTTATTTCAAAAAAAGGGACCCTTTGAGGTCATTTTGGCCAGTCAGTGCCAGTGCAAGAATTTCCTCTACAAAATCCCCCCAAAAAGGTTATACAACCTTCCTTTGAAGATTTCCAATTAAGTAGAAACACTACCACTCTATTTGAAGAATTTATATGTAATTAGATTATCTCTAAGGTCCCCTCTAGCTCTAAGCACCCATGAATCTATGTGTTATTTGTGTTGTTCCATATAATGGTTGATATTCAGTAACTAAAAGTTTTAAACACATATACATCTTTTTGTTTGTATATATAGCGATGAGTCCATACACCCATGCATTGTTGTTATTCAGTCATTTTTCATTCATATCTGACTCATGACCCCATTTGGGGTTCTCTTGGCAAAGATACTAGAGTGGTTTGCCATTTCCTTCTCCAGTTCATTTTATAGATGAAGAAATGGAGGCAAACAGTGTTAAGTCACTTACTCAGGGTCACACAACTACTATCTGAGGCCAGATTTGAAATCGGGAAGATGAGTTTTCCTGACTCCAGGCCCAGCCATTCACTTTACTGTACCATCTACCTTCCTGTATACATACATATACACATATATGCTTATCTATATATTATATAGCTCTATCTCTATATCTCAGCTCTGAATATTTTCTCTGGCTATCATGCCTGGAATGCTCTCCTTCCTCAACTTTGACAACTTACCTTCCTCTTTTTTTTCTTTTAAGTCCCAACTAATTTCACCTTCAATAGATAGGAAGTCTTCCCCAACCTCTCATAATTCCAGTACATTCCCTCTGTTAATAATTTCCTATTTATCCTGTGAACAATAAAGATAGATCAGCAAGCCCTCACACCTGCTATAGTGTATGTAAGCAGCCAAACCCCAGTAAAACCAGGTTTAGGGGAACCAACAGACCTCAAACCTATTAGTGATTTAGGGTGATATCTATTCTAAGCATGTAAAAACTTCCCCCAGTGGAATGGGCCGATAACAATTTGTTCCAAAGCCATGAAAGTAGCTGAATCAGGGATTGTGGAGCACTTAGAGCTTGGTCAGACATTTTGACTTGTATTGCCACTGGATTTTGATAACTCTGGAAGGAAGGGTGAGGCTGTCTACTTTAGGCAACTCTGCCAATTCATATGCAAACTTACCCTATACTTATAGCTTACTTTGTTTAGACTTATTTGTTATCTCTCCCATTAGATTATAAACTCCTTCAGAGCTAGGACTGTCTTTTGCCTCTTTGTATTCTCAGAGCTTAGCACAATGTCTGCACATAGTTGGCATTTAATAAGTACCTATTTATTGATTGATAGGTTGACCCCAAACCCAAAGAACTTTTAGTTACTGGATATTATTCTGTTCTTTCTTCTATCCTTCCTCTTATTTCTTTCCTTCTTCCTCTTTCTATTCTGTTACTCTGTTTAGTGAGTTATAATCTGTACCCAACTCTGTATGTGTGTATTTGTTCCCTTCTTTGGCTGGTTCAGAGAAGAATAAAGTTCAAGTGTTGCCTCTTCCCTACTACCACCCTTTCTTTCTTGTTTTCTTCTCTTTATTCCCCCCAAGACTTTTGAATTGGTTTTAATGTTTCTCATCTTCTGGAATCATTAGCTTCCATTTGGTCAATTCTAATTTTCAGGAAATTATTTTCTTGGGCAACATTTTATCTCCTTGTTCTGTGTTTATTCACTTTCCAAATCTTTCTTCATAGCTCTCTTTTTAAAAGTGTTTTTCCTCTATCACTCTCATTTGGATTCTAAAATCTTTCCTACCCCCCCCCCCCTTTACCCTCCATCTCTCTTTAAACTCATGCTTTATTTCTTCCAGGATTTCTGGTTTGGTTTGTGCCCAACCTGTGTTTTTCTTTGAGGCTTTGCTTATAAATGTTTTAGAGACATTCCCTTTTTTTTAGGATTTTATTCCTGTCACCATAATTCTTTATGGTAGGTTTCTTTTTTGTTTGTTTGCTTGTTCTGCCATCCACCTTCCTGATTTTAGACTTTGTTAGCTCTGTGAATTCCAGGGAAATCGCTGAATGGCCATTTCTAAATTGTGCAGTGACTGAGTTTTCTGGAAGAACTGTAAGCCAAATACTGGAGAGACCAGACCTGAATTCATTTTAGGATGTGACAGAATCATAATGCCAGGTGAAATTACTGCCTGCTTAATTTTAATTTGTTAACATGAATTCTACATACATGATGACTAGGATTAAGAGAATCCAGCATTTGTTGGAATGTTTGGGAAAGTAGATAGTTTAGAAATTTGTGAATTCCCCAAAAAGCAACAACTTAGATGTAAAGTCATCAATAAATTAATTTTTTTGTAATTATTTAGATTTTTTGGATAGTGTGAATGAGACTCTTCTAAGAGTTCCAGGACAAAAGTTCTTTACTTTTAAGATGAAATTTTGTTTTCTCTTTGACTTTTTAATATGTATTTAACTATGTTCATATTCTTTCTTTGACCCTGTTGCCAATTTTTTTCTTTTTAGAAATTCAAGGGAAAGTATTGATTGAAATATTATAGCAAACTATCTAATGAGCCTTGTGATAAATTACTATTTTATTATCATTGGTTTGTACACTAAAACTCAGTTCCCTGATTTGGTGGATAGGTGAATAGTTTGTCTTCCCATTTTTCCATTACCAACTAGATGATTTTATAGGTTTCTACACAGTATACTCTTCATAACTGTAGTCAATGTAGTGATTTAAGGTGTCAGTGAATGTCTTGAATATTCCATCTGTTTATTTCTCTTGTAATATAAATTGTTATATTATTCATATGATTTTCTGGAATTGGTGCTTGCATTTTTGCATTTTTATTTTCTTTACTTTTGTTTATAAATATGGTGTTTGACTAATGTCATTTGCTCCTCAGTAAGATTCCATGATTAGCAAGTGGGCTTCCATCCCCAGAAATACCTACTATTTGGTGCTAAATGATTTGATAACTGAATCCAAACTACTCTTCCTATAACATGCTGAGATATTTTTAGAGCACATGTTTTCTTGAGAGTAACAACGTTCACATGTAGCAAGTTGCAAATAGTTTATAAACGTTTTTTTCCCTTTTGGTTCAGCCACTTCTTTGCTTGTTTAGTAGAGTTTGTAGTAAGTTAGTGCCCTTCTGAAAGGCTATTGTGTTCTCTCACAGTACCATCTCTGGAATAATTGTTTGCAAACAAAACGACTTCAGAATTTCTTTATTCTCAAGAGAACTACAATTGTGCTAGGTGGTAGTTATGCCTCATGACACAAATTTTGGGAAATCTTTGTATATGTAGTTGTAAAGGATTTACCAGTGTAACAGAAAGATTTGCTCAGGATAAATACACAGTAAGTTCGGCTGTTTCTTTTATAGGTTCTAACTATATTTTCGTGCTGATTTCTCTTCTCTTCCCCCCATCTCCCTTTCCTTAATGAGCCAATTCAATTTTACACTGTCCCCCTCTCTTGAGTCCCTAGCCCCCTTATTGTATCACCAGTTATGCTCAGTGAAGCCTCAACCTTATTTCACTCCCACCATTCATAATTTTTATACCAATATACATGCTGCTGAAGGAAGGTAGAGAAAATTACTTAACCATTCTGACTAGATCACCACACTTTTATGTTACAGTCATCCCTCACTTTATCGCTACTTCACTGTGTTGAGGGGTTTTTAAAAAATATGTATCTAATTCTGTGTCACAGAGTTTTCACTATATTGTGGGATTTTGCGGATGAATACTGTACAGTAACAATGGAAATACAGTAAGCCACTACAGCTTTTGCAAGTTTAAGCGAGATTGTACAGGCTGAGCACAAAGCAGGAGTTTCTCTATTGGCTGATGGAATGAAAGGCAACCAACCACAGTGCGGTGTTCTGTATCCTGGGCTTTGATTGGTTTAGTGTTTATAAGAGTGTGGGAAAAGTCAATAAAAGTATGGGGAAGGTTAATAAGAGTGTAGAAACGGCTTATAGAAGAGTGAAAAGGGTTTATAAAGCCTTAAATATATATAAATAATAAAATAAATATGATGCCACTACTTCATGGGTTTTCACCTATCACTGGGTCTCTGGAATGGAATTCCCATGATAGGTGAGGGATCACTCTTTGTGTGTGTGTGTGTGTGTGTGTGTGTGTGTGTGTGTGTGTGTGTATTTTTTTTACTATATAAAACCTTAACTAGGTAGTTACTGCTGCTAGGCAATTGTACTACACATCCCTTATTAACTCACTATCCCATTCCCTAAAATGGCTCTTCCAACCTTTTCATCCCTTCTCAAACTTCCTATGGCTTCCCCTTCCTACCCCTTCAGTTAAAAACCCTGCCTCATATTTTTCAGAAAAAATCACTTTATTCTCTATGAACTTCCTCGTCTTCCCTCTTTCTCATTTCCTATCACTCAAGTGCCTTCTGCTACTTTTTTCTTCCTTTATTCCTGTCTTACATGATGAAGCCACTAATGACCTCAGAATTCCTATGTATGGCTTATTTGTTCTCCTTTTCTCAAAACAATCTCAATGTCTACTTTTTAAAATGAAGAAAGAGGTCATTGTACTGAAATTAGAGTTATGAAGATTATGACCATCTATAATCACAGAATGGAGGATTTGGATGAAGCATCAGAGATCATTTAGGCCAAACCTCTCATTTTATAGGTATAGAAAATGAGTCCATTCACAGGATCTTCAGACAATAAAATCTCATTTTTGGAGTTAGGAAATACTAGAAATTGGAACCTACCTCAGGTATTTAATAGCTGCGTGACTGGGGTCTTTCCTGTCTCCAAGATCTCTCTATCCACAATGTTATCCTCACTGTCTCTCCTCTCCCTCTCCCTCTTTCCCTCCCCTTCTCCCCTCTTCCCCCCACTCCCACGCCTTGTTTCCTCATTTCTAAATTGAGAGAAGTGAACTAGTTGATCTCTGAGGTCCTTTCAGCTTCAAGATACTATGAATCTATTGCAGAACAAGGCTAGTACACATTATAGTGATTTACAACTGGAACCCTGCCAATATACTCCATGAAAATGAGGTTTTATTGTCTGAGGATCCTGTGAATGGGCTAATAAAAGGCAAGATCAGGAAAGTTCTTCCTTTCTGTGTATATACGGTAATTGAGAAGAGGGCCTCATCACTCCAGGAAGTTGTCAACTCCTAGAGTACAATGTTTTAATTCTGTTTGAAACATCGGGCTCTTGGCAGTGGACAGAGAGCCTTTCCAAAAACAATGGGATGATCAAGGATAGTGAAAAAATCTCCTTAAAGTAGTTTAAAGAAATGTTTTGACATGTTTTTTTTTCCTTTTTTTCCCTTTTACTTTATTATATGTAGTATCAGTTCATTGTAAATATTTCTCTGAACTCTTTTTTTCTGTCCTCCTTCCTTTATGAAACACCAGGAGCCTGCCTTTTAACTTCACTGTTTTCTAGATGTAAATTTGTTCCCAAAATGATTAGGATAAATATTACTGAAGTGACATTTATTGCTATTCCTACATCTTACCTGCTTTTGATAAGTGTTGAAAAGTCTGTCTTGTAAAATCTAATATTTTTTTGCATTCTTAAAGTAATCCCTTGTTCATAAGACAGTTGTCTACCCAAGTGGTTTGCCCTTAATACTTAATGCATAAATATGCTATCTATTACCACCCTTTTCAAAGCATACATTGAAACAGACAAACCAAAAAACCTTAAGACAACTCAGGTGGAACTTATTTTTAGAGTGGTGCTTCTCTTCCATTTGAAAGGTGATGAAAGTATGAACCCATCATATTTGGCTTACTTTGGTTTTCCTGAAGAGTCTATTAAGAAATTCATCTATGTCTGGGCAGAAATGATGAAATTTGTCTTCATAACTGTGAATAGTCAGATGCCTTTGTATATTGATTTATAATTATTTATTAAATAGTGAAAGTGGGTCAGAAGGAGTAAAGGCACATAATCATGTGGCCCTGGTTGCCTAGCTAACCTGAACTCCCCTTTCACCCCATGTCCCCATTGGCTAGGAAAAAGACTGCAATGGTGCCCAGCCAGGAAAGGAAAAAAAGAAAGCCCTGCTAACTCTATCTCTAACTTATACCCTGGGGTGATGACACTTTTTCTGGGTTTCCCTGGTTGGAAAGACTTGACCTCAGTCCAAGTCTTCCAGAAATCAAGAGTTGTGTGAGACAAGAGGCAAGTGTCGTTTGAGATGTCAGGGAATCTTAAGGTGTTCTCCTTATACAGATATGCCTCAGGCCTTGTTCTTAACCCAATCACAGGGTAGGGGGTAAGACTGAAATGGATTTTCAAAACTTTCCTTTTAAAAAGGAAAGAGGTATGCAGATTTATGTTAAACTCTTACAAGACTATGAGCTCCTTGAGAACAGGAACTGTTGTGTGCCTTTCTTTGTATGTATCTCCAGTGCTAATCATAGTGCTGGTACATAGTAGATAATTAATGTTGACTAACTGACTCTAAGCTAATAATTTTCCTCCCTTGTTCTGGTTGCCTATACTAAAAAGATGGAAGATTCATTTCTACTCAAATTTTTGACTTTTACCTTCCTTGATACTTTGTCACCATTATAGTCAGAGTATCCAAAGACAAATTTTAAAAAAGTATATGATATTCAATATTTTGGCATTATACTTGACTTTGTCTTAAACAGTTCTCCATCATTGCTGAAACACATATTTATGTTGATTGTTGAACTGTTTGCCTTGTGCCCTTGATTAGAATGAAAGCTTTTTTTAAAAAGCAAGTCTGGATGACTAGCCATATTATAGTATTCACACTGTTAGAGAGCTTTGACCTCTACTCTGGTTGACTTAATTTGATGGCCTCCTGAAGAATGAAGGAACCTGTAGTTGTCAAGCTAAGTTAAACAACTATTAGTATTGTATTAGTATTTTGGGTTGAGTAAAAGGGTAGGAAAAACTTATTGCTGAACTTTCATTGTAAATTTCAACAAGGAACCTTCATGGTATTAATAAAGAATGGTTCTTCTTAGAAGAACAAGAGTACCAACCCACAAAGAATTAGGAGCTTTATAGAAGGTGAATACAATGTAGACTAGGACCAGGAAGTTATAGTTACTCTTCTAGAGCTTTGATTTAGTTATACCTTTTCTTTTCTACACGGTTTCCCATTCCCAGCTGCCATGTGCAATCATTTCTAATTTTTATACATTAAGAATGTTTCTGTGGGTCCCACCACTGATTATTCTATATGAAAGAGCAATATATTCTGATCAATTCTCTCTCATTAATTTTGTTTTTTAGTATGAGAATGAAAAGCCAAAACTCTCATTTTGATACTCAAAAGCATTATTTCAACTCTCCAAGAGATCATAGCATAGCAAATAGAGTCCTAAACTGAGAATTGGAAGACTTGTGTTAAAATTCTGATTCTATCAAATGTCCTTTATATGACTCTGGGAATGTAATTTTAATCTTGCATTTCAGTTTCTTTTGCTGTAAAATGAGGATAATGGTACTTAAAGGGCTAAAAAACGCAGTGATATTAGTTAACTCATATTAAGAGATTTCAACATATATGCTGATGTTCCCTCAAATATCTTAACCTCACAGTTCATCAATCTATTATATTCCCATGATCTACATACACTCAGACCTTTGATTTTGCCATCTCAGCAAGTATTCTATCTCTGAAGCTAAAAAATTTACTTATTTCATGATTTTTTATAATTCCATCTCTCAATGCCTATTCTTTTTAATAAAATACTTCCCTACTTGTTAACTATGAGTCTCCAACAATCATAACAAATTCTTTGCTTTTTGGTGTACATATGACATTGGTTTAGAAGTCATCATTTTGGCTAAAAATTATATTTCCTATTTCCAAATGTAGTCTGCCTTTCTTATTTTGTTTTTTCCCCTTGAGTGAAATAAAAGGATATTGGCATCATGATATGTCAAATCCAATATTATTTATCCCCTTACATAAAATCATTGTGACTTACTCCAGTTTCCCCTTTGATGAATTTATCAATTTGCCTTTGGAAATGTTAAAATTAAATCTCATAAATGCATATAAATAAACTACCAGGAAAGCCAAAAGAGACAGAACTTGTAGTAGGTGCTTTGACTATGTAAATCAAATACACTAGTGGATAGAATGGCAGGCCTGGAGTGCAGAGGACTTGGATTCAAATTTGGCCTCAGACACTTTAGTTATGGACAAGCTATTTACCTCCTTTTGCCTAGCCTTTACCCTTCTGTTTTAGAGTTGTCATTAAGAGAGAAAATAGGGGTTTAAGGAAAAAAATCAAATACAGTATTAATTTATATGCATTTAGTTAAGGAATTTAAATTTGGATTTGGAGGAAGTTCCGGGATCTTACATGAAGGCACTGGTACCATGTTTGTTTTATTTGACCAAAATTCCTGGCTCAAACATGCATTATCATTAATACATATGGCATAAGATTAGGTTACAGTCTTTTGTAATTGGTAGAATGTGGACATTCATATCAGAAGTACTCATAATAGTGGCCAACATTTATGTAGTACTTTAAGATTTTCAAAAGAAGTAGTAGTACTAGTAGTTGTCATTGTCATTGTTTATTGACCTTTCTTTAAGAGAACCAAAGTGACTATGTTGGAGTCGATGTACAGCGTGTCAGACTGGCTGATCCTATCTATTATGAGTTCGGAAGGCTCTACCACAGGTGGGGTTCAAATAGCTTATATGAGTATTTGGGATAGAGATGTTTCTAAATTTGCACATCTCACATTTCTTGTGGGCTACTGCAAATCTGCTTTGTTCATAGAGCACAGTTCCTTCTTTGATGCAGGAATGCCATGCTGGATAGTTCTGTGCCAGTGTCTCCCATATCTCACAATTGAGATCAAAGTTTTTCAGGTAGACCTTTAGAGGGTCCTTATTAATTCTTCTGACTTTTTTTTGCATGGTCTGCACATTAAATCACTTAAAATGCTCTAACATCATCTTGAGTTTTAGTAGAACCCACCACACTAGGCTTTTTAAATTACAAGAAAAATCGATGTATACCCCCTTCTGACCTCCATAGAACATTTGCCATGTGTGAGTTCTTGCAGTCTTGAAAATATTTCCATATTCATCATGTGAAAGAATACATATGCTGCTTATACAAGAAAAAGACTCATGAAGGAAGCGATGTTAAGAATGGTATGCATCAGTCTATTCAGACTTCATCAGTTCCTTCTATGGAGGTGGATAGCCTTTTTTTGTCATGAGTCTCCTGGAGTTGTCTTGGAACCTTGTATTACTAAGTCATTCACAGATGATGATTGTACATTATTGTGGTTACTGTTTACAATATTCTTCTTGTTCTACTCATTACACTTTGCATCATTTCGTATGTCTTTCCAGATATTTTTGTGGTCATCTTGTTCATCATTTCTTATGACATAATAGTATTCCCTTACAGTCATATACCACAGCTTGTTTAGCCATTCCCCAACTAGTGGACATCCTTTGGTTTCCAGTTTCTTGCCATCACAAAAAAGCTGCCATCAATATTTTTTGTCTTCTCCTTATACTTTACACACATAGACACTCACATACAAGAATGATTCAATGACATTTGGTTGCACAAGTCATTCAGATTCTGGTCATTTTCACTGGCTATCTCCCATACCTACAATTCTTTTCTTCCCCATCTTCTCCTTCTCCCTTTCCTTGCCTCCTTCAAGCCAAAATTTTACTTTCTACTATAAACTTTTCCTGTTCCCTTCACTCTTAGTGTTTTCCCTCTCCTGATTACCACCAATTTAACTTATATGCAGATTGTTTGTGCACAATTCTTTGAATGTGGTCTTCCCCATTAGACTAAGCTCCTTGGGAGCAAGCACTGTTTACCTTTCTTTATATCCCCAAGCTAAGCACAGTGCCTGGCACTTAGTAAGCTATTAAAACTGTTTATTGACTAATTGACTTAAATGGAAGCTCTGAGGGGAGGTAACCCATCAGAGGGAGAGGAAACCATTGTGTAAAATTTAGACTAGAATGAGCTTTAGAAAGTCCCCTGGAGAGGAATGAGACATGGCTGGTCTGAGCATCCTTCTCAAGTGGAGATTTCAAAGTAAGAAATCCAGTTAGAGGAAGAGGCTATGGGAGTGAAGAGTTCTTCCAGTGAATTCCAGGGCTAGAGTGAGCTTCAGGATAAAGAATTAGGATATGATAGATGAAGTTTGGTGTACAATCTAGAAAAAGAATTGAGTATTTGAAGTAGTTTAAAATCCAAATAGGGGGCAGCTGGGTGGCTCAGTGGATTGAGAGCCAGGCCTAGAGATGGGAGGTCCTAGGTTCAAATCTGGCCTCAGTCACTTCCCAGCTGTGTGACCCTGGGCAAGTCACTTGAACCCCATTGCCTACCCTTACCACTCTTCTGCCTTGGAGCCAATACACAGTACTGACTCCAAGATGGAAGGTAAGGGTTTTAAAAAATAATAATAAAACAAAATAAAATCCAAAGAGATGATATTAAACTTGATCCTGAATGGAGTGCTAGGCCTGGAGTCAGGAAGAATCCTCTACTTGAGTTCAAAGTTGACTTTAGATATTTAATATCTTTGTGACTCTGAGCAAGGCCCTTACCCTTATTTGCCTCAGATTCCTCATTTGTAAAGTTTGTTAAATGAGCTAGAGAGGGAAATGGCAAACCACTCAAGTATCTCTAAAAACTCAAATGAAGTCACAGAAAGTCAGACATGACCCATATGTGATCTTAGACATAATGGAGTTATTTGAGTGGGGGGGACAGGATTTAATATGGTGAAATCTGTATCTTAGGAAGATCAATTTGATAACAGTAAAGGCTGCACAGGAGGGGGGAAATATTTGAGGCAAGACTATTAGGTTATTACAGTAGTTGAGATTTGAGGCAATGAGGGGCTAAACTAGGGTGGTAGCAATTAGAAGACAAAAGAGGAGCACAAAGGAGAGATGTTATGATAGTATTGATGGGACATAGCAACAGACTCTAGATATAGTGGAGATGAAAGTGAGGAGTCAAGGATGGCATATAGGTCGTGAATGTAAGTTACTGAGAGGATGGTGGTATCTAAAAACAGTGGAAGGTTCAGAACAGAGACTTGGGTCTATGGGCACAGGAATCAGAGAAGCAATTGTAAGACAGGTAGGAGGAGAGTCAGGAGAGTTGTACTGCAAAAACCTAGAGAGAAGAGAATATCAAGGAGAAGGTGACAGGCAGTGTCAATATTGCATAATTCTACAATTTTGGGGAGAGGGAATCATACTAAACTTCTGCCACCTTCTGGAAGGGATCTCTAGTCCAGCTCCTACATTTTATGAAGGTGGAAAATGAGCACTTATCCCAGCTCACAAAAATGTGTGAAGCAGCAGGGCCAAGTTCAGATGTGCATCTTCAGACCTTGAATCTCAAGTTATTTCCACTGTTCTGCTCTGTGTACCCCATATAACCCAGTGTTTGTCAGTGTAGGTATTGCATTCTATTAACTAAACTCTTTCTTTTACTTGTCTCTCTTCAGTTTAGTTAGGAAAGATTTTGTGAAGTCACAAAAATGTGGATTGCATCATAAACTTCTTATCCTTATACAGAGCTAGGTTGATTTATATGTTGTTCCATTTTTAGTGTGGCTGTCTCTGAAGCAAGTCATGTGTAAGAGAAATGTTTTTGACATGGTCAGGAATATGACTTGGAAATTTTTAGCTAGACATGTGTTGGCTGCTGGATTTTTTTTTTTTTCGGTAAGGAATATATTTAAACAGAAAAGAGTTCCTATTTGCCAATAACCAGAAGCAGAAAGGTTATGATACCATTTGAAATTAGCTTATTGAACTCAGGATCTAATTTTCCATTATTCTCATGCTGCATGCAAATATTGCATGTTACAGTAGAGAAAAGGAGGAAAGTATTATATACCTTAGGAATAATAGTGTCTTTCTGTTTTTGTGTGCATGTGATTAAATTTTACTTAGCATTGACAATACAATACATTCCATCCTTTCCTTTTATTAATTTAAATTTTTAATTAACAAACTTTGTACTGATTTGGTCCGATGCCTTAGAAGAAAATGTTCTGACATTTTTTGTATTAACAGCAATTTTAGAAGATATTTTCCAACATAATTTCTACAATATGGCCTTTCCAAGAAATTGGAAAAGTTCATTTATTAGGGTTAGAATCCAAATAAAATGTAATTGCTTTTCATTTAGCTATTAAATTAAGTAATTTCTTTAGAGATATTTGTTATTTTTAATACTTTTAAATAGCAATAGATACAAGAACAAGATATTTCCTTTAGTACTAAGAGGACTTTGAGTCCAATTTCTTATTAAAATGATTTAACATATTTGGGAACAGACTGGTTTTTATAATGAGAGTTTTCTTCTTTAAACTCCTTGTAAGTTAACTTAGACAAAAGCCACATAATCACTTTTTAGCTAATTGATTTTTTTCTGTTCATTTTTCTAGGATATTTTCAGTATGTAAAACCAGAAATAAAGGAAATCCTTAATGGAGATTTTTGTTTTTTCCCCAATGGAAAGCAGAATAAATGCTTTTCTTAAAAGAAGTTTGCATCGGATATTCTAACAAGCAACCTATTCTAATGGATCCCCAAATTATTATTCACTCAGTCCAATCTTATTAATAAATTCAGGGAATTTTAAATAATGAATTAGAGATCATTCTGGTCCAATTCATTTTATACGTAAGGAAACTGAGACCTATAACAAGGAAATTACTTCTCCAAGGTCAGTTTATAACCTTTTTTCAATGACTCTTTATGATAAGGCTTGATCAGAATCAAAATTATCCCCACCTCCTCACCCAAAGCATTCATGTCATCAAAGAAACAAAGATAAAAATCTTTGCCAGTTCTTATACCAACTTTTCTGAAAGGGACTAAACTAACTTGAGCTGGTCCAAACCAGTTTAGACCAGTTCTAGCTAGTAAAAACCTGTCTAGACCAATCTGAGCTGGGTTTGACCAGTTCCAGTCAGTCTGAAACTGAATCTGAGCTGGCTCAACCTAGTTTCAACTGATGTTGATGGTTCTGTCCCACCTTAACCAGTCAAACCTGGCTTGTGACAGCTAAAACTCGTTTTGGCTGCCTTGGAAAGGTTCTAGCTGGTTCAAACTGGTTTTGACCAGATGAAAATGGTCTAAACTAGCTTTTGGTCTGTTCTGTCTAGCTTAAAACTGGTTGGTTTTGGGGGGGGGGTTGCCAGTTTGAGGTGGTCTGTACTGGTTTGAGCCAGTTTAAACTGGTTTTTACTGGCTTGAACTGGCTCAGATCATCCTAGTCAGCTGGAAGCCGTCTAAACTGGTTTGAACTGGTTCAGACTGGCCAGAACCAGTCTGGACGAGTCAGAACCAATCCAGACTTGTTTCAACTGGATCAAACTGGTTCTGGTTGGTTTGAACTTATTTTTATTTTTTCAAATGTTTTCAAAGGAAACCAAAATGTTTTGTTATATACAATGCTCAGGGATTGTCTGAACTGAATGTTGCAGGGTGTTTTTTATATATGTAATTTTATGTTATTTATACTTTTATTCATAATTATATATTTCAGATCCTTAAAAAATTTTCCCTTAATTGAAAAGATCCCCCCAAAACAATGAAATTCAAAAATTGTCAGATGTTCCCCTGAAAGAAGGAGAAAGAGGAAAAGGGAAGGAATAGGAGAGAGGATGAGAAAGAAGAGGGAGGGAGTGAATGCGAAAGGGAGACAGGAAAGAAGAGAGGGAAGGATATTAGAAAAGACCTGGAGGGAGGCTGGAAGGAAAGAACAAACAAATGAACTTGCCTACCTTTTCCTCACCAGTATGCCATACTGGTATGAAACTCTACTAGTAGTTTCTTTACTTTGGCCCAAGGTACTTCTTTTTAACTCTTAAAATAAAAATGCCTCTGTAAGGGCAACAATCTAGGCATTTTTCCTAACCCATTAACATTTTAGTTTGATTTCTGTTTCAGATCACTTTCTTCCTTTTGTCACAGATAGTAGAAGCGTGTATCTTAGATGGAATGGCAGCTTTGGAAGGGTGACAAGGAGAGTGATCATTTTAGAAGGATGGGTGAGGTGGTAAGGTACTATAGGTAAATTTTCCTTTTTCATGATTTTACCTAGAGCCAACACTATTTTTATTTAACCAGAAAATTCATTTAAGCCTAAATTTCTTGAGCATAGGTTTATTATTATTATATATCTTTTCTGTGTAAATGGTTGAAGAATTTGGGGAAACAGATTGAGCTGTTTATCACTCAGCTATTTAATGGGATATTTTTGTTATATATTATATATTTGTGATATTATTTATAATAATTTTATTTCAGTATAGATGTACATATTAGCATGGACTTTAAACTTGTTCCATGAATGCTTTTGAAGTCTTCTCAATATGCTAATAATGTTAATAGTTAATCATAACAAAATTTATATAGTGCTTATTACATACCAGGCACTATGATATGTCCTTTACAAATATTATCTGATTTGATCCTCACAACACCCCTGAAAGGTAGGTGCCCATTGCAGACAAACAGATGTTAAGTGACTTCCTCAGGGTCACAGAGCTAATAAGTGTGTGAGGCTGGACTTGAATTCAGGTCTTCCTGACTCCAGGCCCAGTGCTCTTATTCACTATACTCTCTACAAGGGACATAAGCAGTTTTTCCTCTGAATAGGAAAAAGAATTCAGTGACTGAACCTTGTTTTAAGTAATCCTGGATCCATTGTTTCATAATATATGTGAAGTCCCAATATGCATTTTTGTATTCACACTTTTGGGGAATCACGACAGTGTTAGTTTGTAAGTCTTTAAAGAATATAGCAAAAGGGAGTTTGCATCATTCATATTCTTTTGAATTATTCAGAATTTTGAGAAACTTAAGGTAAAAATTTAAAACACTATTGAAATGTGGAGAAAATTGGAAAGTTAGGAATATGTGATTAGATTAAATGTGAATTTTTCATAAGCTTTAGACTGCACTCAATATGTAGACCACATCTGTCATAACATTTTTGGTAATCACTCACATTTGAAAATTCAGTTCCCTGCCAACCACATCTGGTTGTACTTTACATTACATAGTTTGAAAACATTTCTTGAATCAAAAGAAAGCAAACCATATGATAAAGGTTTTCCTTACCTGACTGAAATTTTAAGTTAATGCCAAACTTTACCAAGCTTAAGGGATCAGCAATAGGGTAAGGCATGGTTGTCAGAATGCATTAGGAATCACAAGTACTTGGAAATAAATAGGATTCTTGTGTTTATCTGTCATTTTAATTTGTTGAGACTTCCAGCATCATTCCAGATTCATAGGGTTGTCTATTGCCCCCTCAAGAGATCTTATAACTCCCGAGTTTTTCATGCTTGGAGGTTCTCAAAGAGAGTAGCCTTTTTGAAAGATAGCTTCACCATGCTAAGAAGCATTCAGGACATATTGATTGACATTGTCTTTACAAGTCCTTATAACTAGACAGCTGTTGCTAATTATATACTTAATATGCCCTGCACATGACCTTGTATGGATTTATATATATATATAATCTTTTATACCTCATTTCATATCATCAGAAGTTGGCAGCTATGGCATACATATATCAAAATGACACAAGATAACATTGAGTGACATGACACTGAAAGCAAACCTTGGCTTATAACCCCTATTCACATCCTTTCCTAGGATCCTGGTCTACCTCTCATCCTTCAGTTAACCATTCTTGATCTCATATAATTTCTTATAAGTTATTACCTAATTATTAAGCTCCTCACACTTGAATAATTGAGGTTTTTTTTAATGGAAATGACTTTAAGACCAGAAGGAATAAAGTTAAAATAGAATGAGAGTTGATATTTGGGAGTATGGGGCTTCCTATTTTACTTACTCTTTTTTCGGCTATATTCATATAACCTATGTCCTAGGGTGATAGAAATAGATATGGGAGAGAAGTTAACTTTGCTGTCTCCTTCATAACCATGTTTGCTTCAAGCCCGGAATCTGGGTCCCAGGAAATATTCTTCCAGGATTTCCTCAAGCACTTCTGCTGACAGATTTATGTAGAACCACTAATACTCTGGAGGTTTGCCTAGAAGGATATAGAGTGTCACCAGTGCCTTCATGGCTTTATCTCAGTTCTGAAGTTGTGGCAGTCTGGGAGGCAGCATGCTATCACAAAAATCCCACTATTCTCTGAATCAAGAACCTTGAGCAATCCTCTAAAGCTCTTTGAGCCTTCAGAATGAGCAAGCTGATCTAGAATATCTCCAAGGTCTCATGCAGATCTGACAGTATAATTCTAGATTTTTGTGTCATCCCCTGAGCTAGCACCTAGTAGATTGCTTTTCATGAACTGGCTATAGAGCAAGTAGTTTTAACTAATTTAACTGATAGTCTCCCAAATGCCTTTACTGGTCTTGGTGTGTGACTATTTCCATTTACAGAACATTAGGATTCCACAAAATTAGACATGTGAATCAATATGATTCCAAATAGTTAGAATATTAATTCAAAGGACAAGTCTACTAGCAGCAAATTCATTTTGGGATTTATTGCCAAGATTAGTCTCTTTGAGTCTAATCTGAACATATATCTTTCCTCCGTGAAAATGAACAGACAACTTTTCATGTGCCACCCAAGGCTTCTAACAGAATTTGCTTTCTGTGTGTAGAGAGAAAGCCCCCAAAGAGTCAGCATCTTTGTGCTTTGCAGGGTTTATCAGAGGTTAAACTGTATAAAGGCCTGACTGTATAAAGAAAGAGCTTTATATAGACAAAGAAGGTTAGAGTAAAATTATAATGGGATGGAATAAGAGTATTGAGCTAGATAAGTCTGGTATAATCCTAGGTCATGCCTTTCATAACACTGCCCTTGACATTTCTGCATTAGGAAGGCATGTGAGAAGAGAGGCCGTATGTTCTTGCTTTTAGACCCAGGAAAATAGGGTGGATGTGCTAGGAGATTATGTTCTGGAGAGGTAGGGACAGACTCTTCTGATTTACTGTTTCCATTCATGCATGACCAAGCAGATAGTGTTGACTTTTTGAAGGCAAGGAGAAAGGAGGAAGAACTAAAGAGCTAAGAATATAATAAGCTAGCTTATTGAAACTATATGGAAGTTTAGGAGTATTTAAATTTTATGGATTAGCTATTCCTTCAGGTAGAATCACTCTCCCTATATATAGAGTAATGAAGAAATTATTTCAGCACATTTAGGTTGGGTAGAAAAAGAAGTGTAAATGATTAAGGAAGATTAGAAAACCTAAACAACAATAAGAAATGAAATATACAGATTCCTCTAAGCTGTCTCTTTATGGAACCAGATAGTACATACTATCTATTAACTTTTATGATATGTTTATATATATACTCTTCAATCTATATTGAAACTATTCTATTCATGAAGACAGCGGTGGGTAGATTTCTTTTTATGGCAAATTACCTTTATTTCATATTCATCTCAGTATATCAATTATTATCCATAGAAAACTTTACTGTTGTAATGGTTGCATTGAATTTAAATATATCCCTGTGTTACTTATTAATAATAGAGTTACATGACCAAGCTAAATTGGCCTATCCTGGCATCCAATCTAGGCTTTATGGGAGTGAATGAAGAGAAAATTTTAATAGATTTTGTTACAAATTTGATTTACATACTTTTCGTTGCCCAAGTAATTACAAACTTGGAGTAATTGCTTCTTTTAAACAGTATTGAAATCAGTGTGTTATAGGACCATATTTATAATCTTTGGCTAGGAGTTTGAAAAACTAGATTCTAGTTCAAGTCCTGCCACCTGTTAGATGTATAATCTTTGACAAATCACTTCAATTTAATGAACATATTAAGTTTATTAAGGATCCTTATTTATTAACAAATATTTTGGCAAGGCACTGAGAATATAAAGACAAAAATTAAATAGCCCTTGTTCTGGGAACTTGCATTTTACTCACTGAATGAGGAATGCAGTATGCATACAGATAAATATAGTACAAGGAAAACTGGGAAAGGAAAGAAAGAATTCTGACAAATGAAAAGATCAGGAAAGGTTTTTACAGAGAAAGTGGCATCTGAGTTTAAAAACCTTTATAGGAAAGATACAGATTGGAAATGGGGAGGATTGAATGCATTCCAGCCATGGGCAACAGCTTATGTGAATACACAGAGGTAGAGGTAAATGAATTATCAAGTTTGGAGAATGGCTAGTTGGATAGTCTGGCCAGAGCATGTTCCCTTACGAAGGGCAGTAGTATGAAATAAGGCTGGAAAAATAAATGGGACTCAAGATTGTGAAGAGATTTAAGTGTCATTCTAAGGAATACATATTTTATCCTGTAGGTATGGAGATCCCTAGAAATTTTAGAACAGTGGTGTGAAATGGTTAGACCTGTACCTTAGGAAGATTATTTTAACAATTATATGGAAGGTAGATTGGAGAGGGAAGGGAACAGAAGCAGGGAGATTAATTAGTACTTATACAATAGTCTAGGTGAGAGGTGATGAAATCCTCCTCATCATTTATGTGAATCAGTGGTTCCCAAACTTTTTTGGCCTACCGCCCCCTTTCCAGAAAAAATATTACTTAGTGCTCCCTGTCACATACTATCACTTCCCCCTTACAGTTATTCACCGCCCCCAAATGCACCTGTGGCCATCACCACCTCCCCTGGATTACTGCAGCACCCACTGGGGGCGGTGGTGCCCACTTTGGGAATCACTGATATGAATGAAGATGAGAGGATGGGTGAGAGACATGTTGTGGAAGTAAAACTGACAAAATTTGGAAAATTGTAGGAGATGGGGAAAGAAGGAAAGGGAAGCGTTAGGGTTGACAGCAAAGATGTGAAACTGGGTGGCTAGAAGGATAGTGTTTTTGGTTTTTTTGTTTGTTTGTTTTGTTTTGTTTTTCTTTTTGTTTTTTTGCTCATGACTTTCAGGTAGTCAAGTGCATCTTAAATTGTCTCTCCTGGATCAATTTTCCAGACAAGTTGTTTTTTTGTTTTTTTTTAATGAGATATTTTGTTTAATTTTTTCATTCTTTTGATTGTGTTTTATTGTTTCTTGATGTCTCAGGAAGTCATTCACTTCTAGTTGCCCAATTCTGATTTTTGAGGAATGATTTTTTGTGAGCCTTTGAACCTCCTTTTTCATTTGACCAATTCTGCTGTTATTATCTTCTTGCATTATTTTCATTTCTCTTCCCCATTTTTCTTCTATCTCTCTAAACTGATGTATTTTTTTAAAAAATAAAAAAATTTTTAAAGGTCAAGTGACTTGCCCAGGGTCACACAGCTAGGAAGTGTCTGAGGCCAGATTTGAACCTAGGACCTCCCATACATATCTAGACCTGGCTCTCAATCCACTGAGCTACCCAACTGCCCCCTCTAAACTGATTTTTGAAATCCTTTTTGAGCTCTTCCAAAGCCTGAGACTAAGTTCATGGTTTTCTTTGAAACTGCTTTCACTGTCCCTTCTGTGTTTGTGTCTTGCTTTTATTTGTCCCCATAAAAAATTGATCTTAAAGGTGGACTCTGTTCTCAAGGTAGAGAAAGCAATTTCTTAAACTCCAGTTTTTCCTTGATACTACCCTTAACTCTGTTCCTGGGTTTATGCAAGTTTCTATTCTTCTAAGGTGGTATGATGGCCTACGAGCTACAATCTCTGAAAGCCACCTCTCACTGCTATTTCAGTCACCCCCTTAGACTGCTAATGGGTTTGCAGAGCTCAGAGCACTATGAGCTACCCTATGATAGGCTCAGAATCTAGGCTCAGGCTTGGGTAGGAACTTTGTCTCTATCTGGACTTAAGTAGGCCAGGCTGCCTTGCCTGTGGACTGCCTTGCTCTGGGGCTTGTAGCTTTGCCTTGAGATTCGGTAGGGGCAAGATCTGTGCCTAGGTCTGGACTTATACATGGCAGTGGGCTAGGACTCCAGATCTCACCCTGGGCTTACATAGACTAGGCATATCACACAGACTGCCTCCTGCTGGGATTCTGGACCTTATTGCAATCCTAGGTTGGGGCTTGAAACTTTATGTTTCATGTACATGGGTTTGCACTGCTCTTGGCTTAGGCAGGGTCTCAGCATCTGGACATTGGCTTGGGCCCATTCAGAACCTGGAACAGTAGATGTGGGTAGAGGGGCTTGCTATGGGCTCCTGCTGATACTCCTTGGTGTAGCCTCCTACAGACTGCTTTCCTCTCACTTCAGTGAACCAGACTGTGTTTGCCTACTTTTCAAGTTCTTCTCTGCATAAGTTGCTTCATTTCATCTCCTTGTTTTTCTTTCACCCTAGTATTCATTTTGAGGCATTATTTTAAGATGGGTTGGAGAGGATACTCATAGTGGTTCTAGCTTTCCCTGCTTCTTCTCTGCCATCTTGGCTCTGCCCCTATATTAGCGCCCTTAAAGAGAACTATAGGGACTGGAGGATCATAGCTCCAAAAGATACTTCAGAGGTTACAAAATTTAGCTCCTTTGCTTTAAAAAGACAAGGAAAAAGAGCCCTAGAAAAGTTAAGTGATTTGCCTAGGTCCACAGGCTAGTTCTTAAGAAAAGATTTGACCCTGGAATGATGAGGCAATATCCAACCTGTGATCTAGAGCTAGAAAGAGGAGTCATGCACATAGAAGGGACGCTTGAATGAATGGGAGTTAATAAAGTATCCAAGAGAGACCTATAAACTCTTTTGGTCTCTATTTCCTAAGTTCTTGTGGGCACTGAGATACTTTCCTTTGTTGCCTTTCCTGAACAGATAAGATGCTAAAATTTATAAGATTATAAACTGTAGATGCTGGGTGTTATAATCAGTCTTTTATCGATTACAAAGTTGTAAACAGACAGGTTGGATACTAAGGATAATATATTGTGCCTTTGGATTATATGACAAAAAATCCAGTGCTCTAGATGAGTGGTTATAAATGCAAATAGGAAAGTATCTCTGTGGGCTACCTGTTGACTTAGAAAACTCCAAGTTAACATTATTCTATGTTGCATTTGTATTTATTTTGTTACATTTCTCAATTACTTCTCAGTCTGGGTTCAGGTCTCACTTTGGAGTTTTATGGCAGCAGTCCCCAAGTTTGATACCTTTTGCACTAAACCAGAGTAATTAGAACTGAGAAATAATAATGTTCATGTTTTTAATTCAATTATCATAGAAGCATATAGAATATTAGAGCAGAAAAGAGACTTAAAGATCATCTAGTTAAAACAAATGAAGACAATGATATCTAAAGAAATTGACTTTCCAATGTCATACTGGAATGGAGGTGATACCATACCTAGAATCCTAGTATCCTGACTGCCCATTCTAATATTCTTTCCAGTATACCTTCCTTGAAGTGTCATAATTAAAATGGTGACAGAAAAATTAATATTGGGAACAGACTAGACTGTTTTTACTCTTTTAAATTGAAAAAGTTTTATTGATGCCTTTTGTCTTTATATCGTAATTATTTCAATACTCTGTCCCATGAATGTTCCCTTGTGACAAAAACAATCAAAGCAAAATATTCAATACAGTATACAATATATCTAATAATATATACCCTTCTCTTTTTTAGTAGTGTCCTGTTTATAAAGTATATCATGTGAATGAAGATGAGAGGATGGGTGAGAGACATGTTATTATTTGTTCTCCTAAAACTGCTAGTTTTTTAGTTACTCCGAATTTGTTTCTCTTAGTAATTTTTTCCTTCACATTGTTATATTTATTATATATGCTCTTTTTTTAGTTCTGTTTATTTTAATATTCATGAGTTCATCCTATTGTTATTCAGTCATTTCAGTGATGTTTGGCTCTTCATACACCATTTGGAGTTTTCTTGACAAAAATACTAGCATAGTTTGCCATTTCCTTCTCCAGCTCATTTTACAGATGAGGAAACTGAGCAAAATAGTTATGTGACTTACCCAGGGTTACACAGCTACTAACTGTCTAAGGAAGATGAGTCTTCTGACTATAGGTCCAGCACTATATCCACTATGCCACCTAGCTACTGCCCCTCATTAGTTCATACCCATCTTTTCTACCATGATGAATTCCCCATATTCATTATTTCGGTATTTCTGACTACTGTACACAATGATGATATTCTACTGTCTTCTTATACCACTACAACTTTTTTTAACCATTCCCAAACCAATGGCTACTGATTTTGTTTCCAGTTCTTTGCTACCATAATATGTGCTTCAAGCTCTATTGCTGTGTGTGTGTGTGTGTGTGTGTGTGTGTGTGTGTGTGTGTGTGTGTGTGTGTATTGAACCTTTGTTTCTGTCTTCGACATGGGGTATATGCCCATGATTGAGATTACTAGGTCAAAATAATTCCAAATTGATACCCAGAATAGTTGGATTAATTCATGGCTCTATTGGCAATTTATTAATAATATGCCTTTATTGCCAAAGTCATTCAACATTAGCTGTTTCTATTTTTGTTATCTTTCTCAATTTATATATAGTGAGGTCAAAATTCAGAGGCAGTTATTTATCTTGGATTCCTTTAACATGATGAGGTTGAACGACATAGCATCTGATATTTCTTCGGCTCTAGATCTGTGATTCCATGAGCCTAGTAATAGTTTTCATCAGGACATTTATAGTTTACTATTCTTCTTTTGAAAACTTCATATCCTTTGACTAGTCATCTATTGGGGAATGGGTCAGTGTTTTGCATTTGTGTCAGTTTTTTTTTATCAGACTTTTACTATTTTTCTAAAATTTTATTGAGGAAGAGATATTCCTCTATTTCCATAGTCTTCATTTTGGTGTAACTAAATATACTCTTTAAATGTTTTACATTTTTATTATGTTGTTTTCATGTTGCCTTTAAGAAATTAATTTTTAGTAACTGCTACAGATCAACATGATTAATTGAGCTGTGACAATCAATACTGATTACAAACTGGACAGAAAAAAATAAATTACCCACACAAAAGGAAAAGAACTAGAATAAAGAATAAAGAATAATTGAAAATATTAGCTTTTTTGTTTATTTGATCTCTGTTAGTGTGTATGAAGAATTCATGTCTCCTCTTGAATAGTGCCTAGGATGATGTCTTATACGTATAGACACTGAGTTAATGTTTGATCTGAATGACTTTGAACTAACACTATCAAATTCAGTTTCGACAGATTTAGTTTTCATTGAAGATATACTGTAATAAAAAATGTTTTGCTATACCTAAATTTTAGCATTTTTGGAAAATGATCGCTTACTAAAGAAAATTGCTAAGAGAACATGGTATTAAACTTCTTTGAAAATGTGTTGTAAATGTTGTTTGTAAAAAAATGTCAATAAAAGTATGTGAAGAAAAATTTTTTTTTTCATTTTTAAAATAAAGATTTATAAGAGGAAATTTTCATTCTTTTTAAGTATAGATCCCTTTGGAAGTCTGGTGAAACCAATGGACCCCATCTCAGAAAAAGTTTTTTTTAAGTGAATAAGATAAAATACACAGGATTACAAAGGAAACCAATTATATTAAAATACAGTTATCAAAATGTGAAAAAAGCAAGTTCATAGATCCTAGATTGAGACCCCCTGATTTATAGGATGAGAAAATTTCTTCAGTGAGCTCTTTTCTAATTAAAATGATCTTTTTCCTTAAGAATGAAAAGCATATAGATTAGTTTAGTCTCTAGGAAAATAATAGCATTTTAATTATACTATAATTATTTAAGTAAGTCTTGGGGGGAACTAAGTAGATGAACTTTTTATCTAGCAACCAAGATGATGGAGAATGATAATAACTTTTAAAGGACTTTTATAAATGTCTTTGATCCTGACAATAATGCCTATGAGGTAAGCAAAGCAAGAATTGTTATTACCATCTCTAAATCTAGGCATCCAATTCCAGCTAAAATTCTACCTTCTACAAGAAGCCTTTCCCAATCTGCCTTAATGCTGGAACCTTCCCTCTGTTAATTGTCTCCATTTTGCATGTGTGTGTGTCTGTGTGTGTGTGTGTATGTGTATATGTGTCTTGTCTGTCCATAATTATTTGCATGTTGTCTCTCCTACTAGATTATAAACTCTTTGAGAATAGAAACTATTCTTTTTACCTTTTTTATTTCCCTAATCTGAGACAGTGCCTATCACATAGTAGTTACTTTATAAAGGCATGTCAACTTCCCTTATCCACATTTTACAGGTGATGAAACAGTCTTAAATAATTTTAGTGACTTGCCCAGTGTCACTTGGCTAATAAATAGTAGAGAAGGGACTCAAACCAGAATCTTTTAACTCAAGGTCCAATCCAGGGAGAGAAGACTACCCATCCGTCACCAAATGAGATATTTATAAAAAACATTTAGCAGGCACTACATAAGTGTTTATTCCCTTTCCCATCACCTAACATTTATATTTATGTTCCCTAATGAATACTAATAATTTTTTTTTGTTTTAGCTTTCTATGATTTTGTTAGAGGGACAAGTAGATGCACACATATTACATGTGTATATATACATACATATATATATATAGTATCTATATATTGTATGTGCACATGTGCCAGAGCCAAATGTGGCTTCTGAATCATCACTAGGGTAGAAAACTAGAAAGTTGCATTTATGTGACACAAAGATTACTCAACATAGACAAACTGCTAAATAAATTGATAAATTAAGTGGATAAATTGAGCTATTTTTCTAACCAACTATTGTGATTCAAGTTTGGGACATTTGAAATGCAAATTCAGTCTTTAAATAATGAATATTTCTCTTCCCATTAACCAGCAAAGCAAATTATGGAGCATTAAAAAGTTTTTTTCAGCTTTGTTTTGAAAGACATGTAAATGTTGGCTTTGACTAGATGGCACAGTGGTTAGAGTGTTGGGCCTGGAACTATGAAGACCTGAGTTCAAAACCAGCTTCAGACACTTTTTAGTGTGGGACCTGAACTAATCACCATAACCCTGTTTGCCTCAATTGTTCATCTGTAAAATGAATTGGAGAAGGAAATGACAAACCACTTCATATCTTTGCCAAGTAAAACCGCAAATGGGACCCTAAGAGTGTTAGACATGACTGAAATGACTAAACAACAACAAATAAACCTTTAATATCAAAGTTGAGTTCAGGTACATTAAGGATTAAGAATCTTTGTAATTATCTTTTCATTGTAGGACAGGAGGGTTTTCAGAGACCATCATTTTTTTTTTTTTTTTAGAAAAATTTTTCTATGTAACATGATTCATGTTCTTGCTCTCTCTCCCCCCATGCCCCACCCCCCAGTAGCTGACGCACATTTCCATTGGTTCCTTCCTGTGTCATTGATCAGCCTATTTCCATATTATTGATAATTGTTCTAGAGTGTTCATTAAGAGTCTACATCCTAATTGTGTCCACATCAACCCAAGTGTTCAAGCAGTTGTTTTTCTTCTGTGTTTCCACTCCTGTAGTTCTTCCTCTGAATATGGGTAGCATTGTTTTCCATAAATCCCTCAGAATTGTCGTGGGTCATTGCATTGCTGCTAGTACAGAAGTCCATTACATTCCATTTTACCACAGTGTATCAGTCTCTGTGTATAATATTCTCCTGGTTCTGCTCCTTTCACTCTGAATCAATTCCTGGAGGTCATTCTAATTCACATGGAATTCCTCCAGTTTATTATTCCTTTTAGCGCAATAGTATTCCATCACCAGCGTATACCACAATTTTTTCAGCCATTCTCCAGTTGAAGGACATACCCTCATTTTCCAGTTTTTTGCCACCACAAAAAGTGCAGCTATAAATATTTTTGTACAGTTCTTTTTAAAAAATTTAAACATTTATTAATATTCATTTTTAACATGGTTACATGATTCATGCTCCTACTTTCCCCTTCACCCCCGCACACCCCCTACCCATGGCCGATGCACATTTCCACTGGTTTTGTCATGTGTCCTTGATCAAGACCTATTTCCAAATTGTTGGTAGTTGCATTGGTGTGGTAGTTTCGAGTCCACATCCTCAATCATGTCCACCCCGACCCATGTGTTCAAGCAGTTGTTTTTCTTATATGTTTCCTCTCCTGCAGTCCTTCCTCTGAATGTGGGTAGCGTTCTTTACCATAAATCCCTCTAAATTGTCCTGGGTCATTGTATTGCTGCTGGTACAGAAGTCCATTACATTCGATTTTACCATAGTATATCAGTCTCTGTGTACAGTGTTCTTCTGGCTCTGCTCCTTTCACTCTGCATCAGTTCCTGGAGGTCTTTCCAGTTCACCTGGAACTCCTCCAGTTTGTTATTCCTTTTAGCACAATAGTATTCCATCACCCGCATATACCACAGTTTGTTCAGCCATTCCCCAATTGAAGGACATACCCTCCTTTTCCAGTTTTTTGCCACCACAAAAAGCACAGCTATAAATATTTTTGTACAAGTCTGTTTATCTATGATCTCTTTGGAGTACCAACCCAACAATGGTATGGCTGGATCAAAGGGCAGGCATTCTTTTATAGCCCTTTGAGCTTGATTCCAAATTGCCAGCCAGAATGGTTGGATCAGTTCACAACTCCACCAGCAATGCATTAATGTCCCAATTTTGCCACATCCCCTCCAGCATTCATTACTCTCCCCTTCTTTCATTTTATTAATATTAAAAATGATAAAGGCTTGTATAAATATATATATTAGTATTTTAATTAAAGCCATGCTGATAGATAAAATCATTAGACCACGCGCTTGTAAGCATTCAAAACTGCCGCCTCCAGAAGCGCCTACTCGCCAAAGAACGAGCCTACTGGCAAAAGAGACCACTTCCTCCTAACCCAGGAGATTTAAACCCTTCCCTGTGTCAAGACGTAAGCCTTCCCAAGCCCAAAAACCGGAAACGGAAACCCGTTAGACCACGGGAAATGTAGTTTGATACATTTCCCAAATTTCACTTTTACAATTCCCCGTGAGGTCCGGCAAAAAAAAAGGTTAGTCCTTTTTTCTTCGCTGGACCTGTAAAAATAAACAACTTCTAAATTTTTCAGGAATTTTGGGGATAAAAGAAATAGATGAACAAATGGTTAAAATTAGCCGCATTGACAAAAACCAATTTGGGGGGCTGTCCCCCACTGGCACAACAGTGTACAATTTAAAACAATACATACAACTCAATTTCAACTCCCCATAGTTCAATCAACTGCACCCCAAAGTTCAAAGTTTGGTCTTCATGGTACAGTGAAGGCTTTTCAGACATCTTCATGGTGTCTTCACCAAAACAAGTTTGTCGTCTGGATTCTGGGGAGATGGCAAGATCCTTATCCTGAAATTATTCTCAAAAGAATTTAAACTTTACATTATAGATTACAAAACATACATTTTCTTCTAAGATTTATACAATTTAATATTCAATTCCCCGTGAAATTACTCCTAAAAGAGTTAAATATACATATATTTTTACATTATCGAATTTTAAAAACTTAACAGATATCCCCGTGAGGTAAATCTTAAACACACCTTTTTTCTAAAAAAGAAAGGTACCTCAGGTCAGCTAAGGATGAGTGGCTGGAGTCCTGGGGGTTATATGAAGTCAATTGGAAAAATAAAAAGAATAAAATTCAAGAAAAAAGAAGAAAAATTAACTTGTGAATGAAATGTGCAAAAATCTGGGGAAAATAAACTTAGACCTTTGAATGAAGGTCTAATTAAAGTGAATTCAACAGTGTGCAATTACCCATCCAGGGCCAGGACATAAGGAAAATGTCTCTCTCTGATCTGACTTATCATCAGCTTTTTAGGGAAGTGAGCCAAATAATTAACCAATCTTAGGTGCTTTCTAGGAATCTTAAGTCGAGGGGACCCACGTCCTCTAAAGTTTTAGAAAAGACTGGGACTCCAGGACTCAAACCCAATTTCCAAGCTCTAAAGTATTGGCATAGAACTGCTATTTTGCAGATCTTAGTCAGTCAAGTCTCTGACCATGTGCTTTCTTTAGCACTATTAATGGCTTTCATATTCCCTTCTGGAATCAGAGAGGCATTTAATCACAGTCCTATAGGCTCAGGTATTTGCTGTAGAATCAGAAAAAGGATAAATAATGATTATATATGTACTACCAGTACAAGATGATAAAAGGGAAAATCAATTTCTCTCATTAAAAAAATGTTTTAAAAATCAAAAATATATATATAGCTCAGAACTAGAAGGGTTATGTTACCCAAAAATGAGACTTCCTGTGAGAGAAAGTGGTTTTTACAAATAGCAGATTCACAATGCACATTCAGACATTATTTCCAATAGCACATTTTAAAACAATAAACAGTGATGTTTAAAATTATATACTTGTTACAACTTTTAACCCTTGGCAAATGCTGTTATTGCTTCCATAGCAAAGAATATACAGGAGCTCCTTGACTCTCTGTATTTAAAAAAAATCCTGGGTAGGAAATGCTTCTACCCATTTAAGGCAATAATCTCTTATAATAAAATATATAAAAGCTTCATCCTTTAAGACAACAATTCTTAAGGATTTAAAGTAAGAGTTAAAAAGATCTCTTGTGAAATTACAAGGTAATATTCAAAGCATGGAAAACTTTCAAGGTTCTTTGCAATTACCAAGACATGTGCTCTATAAGATGTTCATAGGTGGTACATATAACCGCATTGTTTTTGATACAGTAAGCTTTAAGTAAGATAGGAAATATAACATCATAAGCAGTAACTTCATTAGCGTAAAATGATTCAGTGCAACAGGAAAATCAACGAAATAAGCAAGATTAATTAACAAAAGTAATTAGCAATATACAGTAAGATACAGTCTTTTTAAAACAGAAATAAAGCTCATTCAGTTCCGAGGTTTTTAAAAGTTCACCCCTGGTTTCAATTTAAGGTTCTTTTGATTTTTTGATTGAGTTCTGCTGAGTTTAAGGTTTTTTTTTTGTTTTTTTTTTTTTGTTTTTTTTTTAAAGTTCAAAGTTCTGAGCAGTTATGGGGGTGAATATTTCTCCCCTGAGTTCAGTTTTTAATCACAAGCAAGTCTGAATAGGCCATTCAGCCCCATTAAGGGTAAAAGCTAGGTCCAAGTGGTGTCGGGTCATTGTAGAAAATCCCACAGGTAGAGCTTGTGTGGGTGGCTAAATTAGGTCTTTAGAGAAACACGTGGAAGGCTAGAATGTCTCCTATAAGAAAGTAGAGAGAAAGGGGAATATACCCATCCAAATGGTTTGCGGCAGAGCTGAAGCAGTCTCAGCAAGTCTGGACTGGGTTCGCTGTTGGGGCTCGGGGTTCTGGACTCCAGCAGTCAGGATCGGAGATCACAGGCACTCGAACGATGGTGTAGGCTTGTAGTCAGGAGATCAGCAGTAGGAATGGAGATCAGCAGCAGAGAGCAGCGGCAGAGACACTCTGGCTGGGCTCCGGCATTTTAGTTTAAAGCCAAAAGCCCGAATCGGCTGGCCTGACCTCCCTCCCAAGGTGGCTTGGACTGGACTGGCCGGCTGAGTCCCACTGGAGGCAAAAACGTGCTCTTGCTTTTAGCAAAAGCATGGCAAGGAAAGTCACTTTCCTTTTTTAAAAAAGTGCTCAAAAGAGCTGAGCCAGATGGCCAAAAAGCAGGCATGGCTATTGTTAGGCTATCTGGAAGATTCGCTTCTGAGACTCTGGGTCCCAGAGCCGCATGGCTTTTTCCTCTTAGACTATCTAGAAAATTGAGAATTCTATTTCCAAACTTCTGGTTGCCAAAATTATTAATATTAAAAATGATAAAGGCTTGTATAAATATATATATTAGTATTTTAATTAAAGCCATGCTGATAGATAAAATCATTAGACCACGCGCTTGTAAGCATTCAAAACTGCCGCCTCCAGAAGCGCCTACTCGCCAAAGAACGAGCCTACTGGCAAAAGAGACCACTTCCTCCTAACCCAGGAGATTTAAACCCTTCCCTGTGTCAAGACGTAAGCCTTCCCAAGCCCAAAAACTGGAAACGGAAACCCGTTAGACCACGGGAAATGTAGTTTGATACATTTCCCAAATTTCACTTTTACAATTTTAGCCAGTCTGCTAGGTGTGAGGTGATTCCTCAGAGTTGTTTTGATTTACATTTCTCTAATTATTATAGATTTAGAACACTTTCTCATGTGCTTATTGATACTTTTGATTTCTTTACCTGAAAATTGCCTATTCATGTCTCTTGCCCATTTATCAATTGGGGAATGGCTTGATTTTTTATACAATTGATTTAACTCCTTGTATATTTGAGTAATTAGACCCCTGTCAGAATTTTTCGTTATAAAGATTTTTTTCTCAATTTGTTGTTTCCCTTCTGATTTTGAATACATTGTTTTTGTTTGT
Source organism: Gracilinanus agilis (assembly GCF_016433145.1). Lineage (NCBI taxonomy): Eukaryota > Metazoa > Chordata > Mammalia > Didelphimorphia > Didelphidae > Gracilinanus > Gracilinanus agilis. The sequence goes on from NC_058131.1 coordinate 620,387,333, forward strand.
ACAAAGGCTTTTTAGTTTAATATAATCAAAACCATTTAATTTACATTTTGTAATTTTCTCTAACTCTTGCTTGGTTTTAAAGTCTTTCCTTTCCCA
>NC_058131.1:620387828-620545632 GCF_016433145.1 Gracilinanus agilis
TTTTTTTATTAGATTGACCAGTACTTTGTCTATTTTATCTGTTTTTTCAAAGTACCAGCTTCTAGTCTTATTTATTAATTCAATAGTTCTTTTACTTTCGATTTTATTAATTTCTCCCTTGATTTTTAGTATTTCTAATTTAGTTTTCATCTGGGGATTTTTAATTTGCTCTCTTTCTAATTTTTTAAGTTGCATGCCCAATTCATTAATCTCTGCCCTCCTTAATTTGTTAATACATGCACTCAAGGATATAAATTTCCCCCTGAGTACTGCCTTGCCTGCATCCCACAGAGTTTGGTAGGATGTCTCATCATTGTCATTCTCTTCAATGAAATTGTTGATTGTTTCTATGATTTCTTCTTTGACAAATTGGTTTTGGAGAATCATATTATTTAATTTCCAATTAGTTTTTGATTTGCCTGTCCAAGTGCCCTTACTAATTATTATTTTTATTGCATTATGATCTGAGAAAGTTACATTTATTATTTCTGCTCTTTTGCATTTCTTTGCAATGATTCTATGCCCTATAACATGGTCAATCTTTGTGAATGTGCCATGTGCAGCTGAACAGAAGGTGTATTCCTTTTTGTCCCTATTTATTTTTCTCCACATATCAATTAAATCTAATTTTTCTAGGACTTCATTCACCTCTCTGACCTCTTTCTTATTTATTTTTCGATTTGATTTATCTAGATCTGAAAGAGGAATATTTAGATCTCCCACTAGTATGGTTTTACTATCTATTTCCTTCTTGAGCTCTGCCAGTTTCTCCTTTATGAATTTGGATGCTATGCCACTTGGTGCGTACATATCAAGCAGTGTTATTTCCTCATTGTTTATACTACCTTTAATCAGGATGTAATGACCCTCCCTGTCTTTTTTAATCATATCTATTTTTACTTTTGCTTTGTCAGAAATCATAATAGCTACTCCTGCCTTCTTTATCTCATTTGACGCCCAAAAGATTTTGCTCAAGCCCTGAACCTTAAACTTGTGTATGTCTACCCGTCTCATATGTGTTTCTTGTAGACAACATATGGTAGGATTTTGGTTTCTAATCCACTCTGCTCTTTGCTTCCATTTTATGAGCGAGTTCATCCCATTCACATTCAGAGTTATAATCATCAGTTGTGCATTTGCTGACATTTTCGTATCCTCCCCTATTCCTACCCCTTCTCCTTAAACTATTTCCTTTAAAACCAGTGGTTTGCTATTAAGACCCTATCCCTTATCCCCTCCCTTGATTAACTTCCCTTTCTATCCCCTCCCTTATTTTTCCCCTCTTTTTGTTTTTAAAGGCCTAATGAATTCCCTCCCCCTTCTTCTCCCCTCCCTTTTTTGACCTTCCTACTCCCCTGCTCCCCTTGGTTTATCCCTTCTGACTTTCTCAGAGCTTTATGTCCCAATGGATAGTATAGCTACTCTTCCCTTTCCTGGTTGATTACACTGAGAGTAAGGTTTGATTATTACCTCTTAATGCTCTCTTCCTCTCCTTCTTATAATAGTATTTGTCCCCTCTCCTTCCCATGCCCTCTTTGTGTGTAATAGAATATCCTATTTTTCTTATTCACTCAAGTTTCTCTTGGTGTCCCCTACTATTCACCCCCTCTTTCCCATCCCCCATGTCATCTTAGATTATTTAGTGTTCCACCCTCTCCCTGTAAATTATTCTTTTGATTACTGTAATAGTGAATACTATAATAGTGAATAGAGTTCACTACAGAGAATTATACATAGCATTTTTCTACATGGGAATACAGGTAATTAGATCTTACTGAGGCCCTTAAAAAGGCAAATTTAAAAATTATGAGTTTTCTTTCTTTCCCCTCTGTTTCTTATTTACCTTTTCATGTTTCTCTTGATTTTTGTGGTTGGATATCAAACTTTCCATTTAGCCCTGGTCTTTTCTGTGCAAATACTTGGAAATCTTCAATTTTGTTGAATGCCCATACTTTCCCCTGGAAATATATAGTCAATTTTGATGGGTAGTTGATCTGTGGTTGCAGGCCCAGCTCTCTTGCTCTGTCTTGATTAAAGTGCTGGGGTGGGGGTGGGGGACGACACACCTACTTTCTGCACTGAGATAAATCTCACTATTGCCCATTTCCCTCACAGTCATTCTGAATTTTTGGGGAGTCAGAATTATGTTGAAGTTTTCATCTGTACCATAAGAATATAATGCCATCTTTTTCAGACAAATAGAATCCTACTTCCAGACCTTAGATAACAAAGGCAGCTCCTTCTCAGTTAAAGAAATGAAGGCCCAGAAAGGACAAGTACATTGCCCAAGATTACACAATATGGTGAAAGGGGTAAGATTAGAACCAAGGTCTCTTGACTCTCAACTTCAGAACCAGATTTTCCTACTATGAGATAGCTAAGTGGAGCAGTGGGCCCTGGAGACTGGAAGACCTGAATTTAAATGTGGTCTTAGACATTTACTAGCTATGTGATTTGGCATAAGACACTAAACTTCTGTTTCCTTCTTATTCCTCATCTATAAAATGAAGATAATAATAGAAGCTACCTTTTAGATATGTTGTGAGAATCAGATGAGATAATTATAAAGTTCTTAGCACAATACCAGACATATAAGTGCTTTATAAACATTAGTTACTTTACTTCTTCTGCTGCTACAACTACTAAACTCTTTGTCTATCCATCCTAGTATTTACTCTTTGACACTGGTACAATGGGAAATTTTATAGGCCAACTAAATGTTGGCAAACTATCTGATATCTTAGAAAATTAATTACATGTTATAGTTGAGTATTGTAGAATTGTTTCATAAACAAATACATATTCCTCATGTCATTACATTTACATTTCCTTAACATATGTCATAATTTTTATATGGAAATTTATAAACTAGGTTTTTTCGTTCTATGCCTTAACACTCATGTAGCAAATTCAGTTGAAAGACCACTAGGATTTCCCTGTACCAATAAAATCACATGCCTGCTGCCCTTATGCCCCTCCCCCACCAAAGTTCTGAAGTTATTGCTACCAGATTCTTCTTGAATGGAAAACGATTGAACTTCTGATATTTATAGCACTTTTAAAAAGTTTGGATCTACACCACTCGCTTATTTAACTCTGAAATAACTATCTGCACAGCCCAAGTTAGTTTTTCATCACAAGAAAAGTTTTATAGTATTGTAATAGACCAAATTTCTATACAGATAGTCAATCCAAGAGGATTGGAGAAACTCTCAAGAATTAAATTCTAAAAGCAAAGAGAAACAATCCCGATGAGTAGAAAAAAGAATTGTCTAAGGAGGGAAATAAATATATATATGGAATTGAAAAACTTACTTTAGATTTTTAAAAGATATACAGAAGATGGAAGCTAAGATTTAGCAGAATGAATACAAAAGCGGGGCAGCTGGGTAGCTCAGTGGATTGAGAGCCAGGCCTAGAGACAGGAGGTCCTAGGTTCAAATCTGGCCTCAGACACTTCCCAGCTGTGTGACCCTGGGCAAGTCACTTGACCCCCATTGCCTACCCTTACCAATCTTCCACCTATAAGTCAATACACAGAAGTTAAGGGTTTAAAATTTAAAAAAAAAGAATGAATACAAAAGCAAGACATACTTCTTTAATAAACCTCAGAAATGGTGGGTAATGAAATCAAGGGAACTCCAGATGTTGAGGATTAAGATGGAAGACCTTTTATTTTCTAACTGGTGTGTATGCGCTGTAGTAAAGATATGAAATATTACAAGATATCCAAGAAAGCCACCAAATATTGATTATTATTATTAAAGATGGTGCTGATAAACTAAAAATTGCTTTGGCTATGTGAGATTGATTAAAATCATGACTAATTATCATGCAATGCAATGATTATGTGCATCATTAAATATGTGTTAGATGATTCTTGTAAGTTTCAATTTATTACTATAGCAGATTTATACATTCAGTTATACTTTGCTAAGTACCATAAAAATGAAGTTGAACATTAGTTCTGCCTTTGTCACTAGCCGTGTGATTTTGGGCAAGTCACCGCCTTTTGGCCTTAAGTCTCATATCTGTGCAGTAAGGAGATTATAAGAGATTCTGTTTTAACATTCTATTATTCTATATTTTGGAATAGTGTTATTTTTCCTAAATAGGTTATTTCGACAGATCCTGATATCCTTAGTACAGCAATCATCACATTTTTAGGCTACCATCAACATATGGAAGGAGTGACTTATTTTGGAAAATAGTACCAGTATCTTCTGAATGTATTTTGTAGTCTCGAATGAATACTTTGCAGTTTTCTATGAATTGTTTAAATTCTATGGTGTCTTTTGATTTTTTTTTGCTGATTTTGTTTTCTTCCTGTTCTAAATACTGCGAACTAGAGAAGTTCTCTTCTGTTTGCAAAAAAACTGCAACTACAGCAGATTTTAAAAACATAGGCAATGTTAGAAGTTGATTTCCTATGGGGAGTTTTTCTGGTTATGGGATATGTGCATTGCCATAAATAAAACAATCAGAAAGATACATGTTCAGTGTTAAAGCATTCCTAGCCCACAGATCAGATCTTAATATAGCCTTTGGGAGGTGCAACATTGGGATTGACTCCAGGAGTATTTCCTAACTTTTTTTTTGTTTTTAATAAAGAGTTGCCATACTACTGAAACCCATTATTTGTTGCCAAACTTGGGTGAGAAAATACTCAATGGGAAATATTACTCCTAATCCTAGTGGATCGGGAGTATGCAAAATTTTTGCCAGTACTGAAAGGTGGTCACTATGCTTACTCATTTAAAACAGGAAGTTGGTAGTAAATGATTTAAAGTTCTAGGCCTGGAGTTAGAGAGATTAAACTTCAAATCTAGCCTCAGCTACTCACCAGCTATGTGACCTTAGGCAAGTCACATAGCCTTTGTTTGCCTCAGTTTTCCTCAACTGAAAAAATGGGGATAATAAACACCAAATTCACTGGGTTGTGAGATTCAAATGAGAAGCACTTAGTACAATGCCTAACACATAGTAAGTTCTATTTAAATGCTTGTATCCCTTTTGCTCCCTTTCTTTTCTTTCCCCTTCCCCAATTAACATAGGAAGTATAATTTCTCATATTGTATTTATATTTCTAAATACCTGGGTCTTTATGGTTCTGATTTTTTTAGTAGTCATCTATAATTAATATTGCTCATTGCCAAGTACTCATTCCTCAGTTGAAGTATAAAGCAGATGGTGTATACAGGGTTTTAGAACACCATGCACAGCTGAATATTTTAACAACTAGATCTTTAATAGTAGTTGAAAATGACAGATTTAGTCAAAAACCAAAAGTTTATGAAACCATTTAGTTAATGAATTTTTGCCTACATTTGGTTTGAAAAATTTCTCCCAGAACCTTAAGTATTCTGGGTTATTTAGAACACTCCTAAATTAGACTTTTACAATGTTTTGAATTCCATAAAAAGTTTAGAACCATCCTTGTTAATGAATTAACTTTTTTTTGGAGTAGGGTGGAGGTACTATGTTGGAATTTTTTTGTTTGTTACAAAAATTATTTGACTGGGTTAAACAAAGGAGAGAGGAAAATATATTAAGCATTTACTATGTGTTAGGCATTGTATTGAAAACTTTACAAATATGATCTCATTTGATCTTCTCATCTACCCTGGGAGATAGCTATTATTATTCCCATTTTATGGTTCAGGAAACTGAGGCAAACAAAGGTTTAAGGGACTTTCCCAAGGTTGCATGGCTAGTAAATTATAAAGGTGGTTTTGAATTCAAATCTTTTTGACTTCAGGTCCAGTGCTTTATCTACTATGCCACCTAATTCCCTCTAAAAGGTAGGGTTTCTGTTTTTATAGGAATATAGATGGGCATATACAAATGGCAGTAGACTTGATAATTAGACAAAATTTGAGTTGAGTTGAAAGACATTTGTTTTAAGTATCATATTGTAGAGAGGAAAGGCACTAGACTAAAAGCAAGGAGACCTCAATTTTTAGTCCTTTCTCTTATTTTAAATATGATCCAGATTACTTCTCTCTCTGGACTTCAGTTTCCTAATCCATAAAATGGAGGTGTTGGAGTAAATGATATCTAAGATCTCTTCCAGTGCTAAGATTATATAACGCCTACTGTATTCACTGTAATTTTGTTTCTCCTTGGAAACATTTCACAGTTTGGGTCATAATGTATAATGCACAGGCAGTGATCTAAAGAATATACTCAAACTATAAAACCTGATTTTTTTCTTATCAAATGTTACCACAAATTAGAAACAAGAGCTGTAAGTATTGCCTTTATCTATTCTGACAAAACAATTGCATATAGACTATCTCAAATATAGACTATCATCTGGATGATTGACCAAAAAACCCCACTTTTCTTCTATAATAGATTTTTTTTACTCAATCTACCTTATATTTTCTACTTTACATAGTCTCAGGAAAAATAATTAAAAGAAAAATGGATGAACACAATCTTTAAAGATCAATTCATTGATTCCTAAGATGTACTTAGCATCATCTTAAATCCTGTGTTAAATTGAATTTTTAGGACAGCAAATTTTTAAAGATTCAAAGTGAGTGCTATGACCTGTAATATTTAAAATTATAAGGCTGGCTGTAGCTTAATTACTTTATTAAATCAATAGCAGTAGCAGTAGCAGTAGCAGTAGTAAAGAGAGGAAAAGTATGATAGAGGTAGAGAGATACTTAACCTTTCTAATCTGTTGCAGCCATTGTGGCTACTAGCTATACTCCACCTGCTTCTCCACCTGATGCCAAAAAAAGGCCCAGAATTTCTCCTGGTCTGAATGTATAAGGTTTTTTCTCTATCCACTAACTCTCACACATTACATCTCAGGAACCAATCATAGTTTCTTAATTTTCCTGGGCCACCCAAGGGGGCAGTGACTATTGTTTCCTGTCTCTTGGTTCCTTGCTTCTTTAACTTCCTTTTTCTGAGGCTTATCACCTGAATTTGCTCAGTGATATTTGACCTCCAAGTCACTAAGAGATGACATTAAAAAAAAAAAAACACTGGAGAGAGAGAAATTCACTTCTGACAGATCCTGTATTTGGGATTCATCTTGGAAAAGGGCTCCAAGAAGATTTCCCAGAAGAGGACACAAGACATACAGAGGTTGAGCTTGCCTAGAACTAAGAGGCAGCTCAGGGCAATCATAGGAGTAAGGAGTTTTTGTAGAAACTGGATTCCAGGTTATGCTCTCATCACTAAACTTCTGATGGAGCTAACCAGGAAGCTAACCAGAACCATTGAAGCTAACTAAAGAGCATATCCATGCCATTGAAAAGCTCAAAGCGGTAGTATCAGCGCCTGCCCTAGGAATCCCTGACCATAAAAAACCTTTCCTCCTTTATGTTCATGAGGATAAAGGGATAGTCTCTAATGTTCTCACACAATCATTCGGGAATACCCTTAGACCAGTTGCCTATTATAGCTCAAAGCTAGATTCAGTAATCTGTGGAATGCCAAGTTATTTGAGAGCTATTGCTGTTGTAGCCATCATGATTAGGAAAGCATCTTCCTTGGATAGGGAGCTGGTGGTACAAGTGAGTCACCTGGGCCTGGGAGCCTGTAACTACAATAGCAGATTTGGGATTGTCAGTGATGTGTAGCCTGAGCTGTGAAGCCCAGTCAGTCTCCCTGCTACCTATAGGCTCCTTTAAGGTGGAGAGTGAGGGGCCCCTCCCTGCTCTAGTAACTGCCTTCCTGTTGGGTGGAAGCAGAACTCAACAGGAAGTGGAGCTTGCACACTTCCTGGATACAGTGGATGCTTGCCCAGTACTTCCTTTAAAGTCAACTGGTTGATATTCTCCCCCTCCTCAGCCCCTTAGCCTAGGGTGATGTTATAATAGTCACAGGAACTCTCAGTTGCAGGATAAGGGTTTTATTTAAACTTGAAGGGGAAACTGAGGAAAGAGGATTTAGGGCTCTTGAGAGGCTGTTGCTAGGGGTGCCTGGCAAGTGTTGGCTAAGGACCTAGAAGGTAAGGTCAGACTGAGGGAACCAGCCCTCAGCCAGAGATAACCTGCCACTGCCCTAGTATTGTATGATCCACCAGCTAATAGATGTAATAGTTAAGTTGGATTGGGGGTGACCCTATTGCTAGGCTGTCTTAATCTAAATCCTGCCCTTGTTCCACAACCCAGACCTCCCTTCAACCTCTTGGGGTCTCCAAGGGGAAGTCAGGGGTAGCTGGGTGTCTGGGTGAGGTCAAGGAAATCAGAACCCCCAGGTTGGTTCTGCAGGGGTCTTTATAATCCCAGCTCAACTGTCAGCTCCTGGGACTGGCACTTGCAGGGCCAGAGTTCCATTCTCCTAACTGACAGGATTGCCTAGTGTAATTTTGCAAATGCAAGAAACCTTGCATAAATCCTGCATTGCAATCCCTTCACTAAAATCCTACAGGAAGAGTCAGTGTAGGAGCTCTTAAGCAGGAAATTGCAAAGCAAGAAAAATAGTAATTACAATAAAAGATGGAGTTGTCCTAAGAGACCAGGATATATGCATAGGGAACTCACCAAGGTACTTAGGTTTTAAAATGGCATGTACAGAAGATAATAGTTGGGAAGGTAACAGCATGAACTGGTGAGGCAAGATAGAATTGGAGGAAATCAGAAAATCTTATTGACCAAATTCACTACAAATTTATGTTACATTATCTCAACCATATTCTCATTGCAGGAAGGGACCCCTTTTACACCTCTCAAATTGATTCCTTGTCCTCCTTTCCACAGCAACTGTTCAAATACTCTCATCTTTCCTCAAACATCTCATGATATTTTGTTCCCTCAGCCTCCTAATTGAGGACCTCATCTCATATTTCACTTTAAAAAAATTGAGACCACTCACCAACATCTCACTCCTCCCCTCCTTATCTGACATCACTTACTTTTCTTACCCCATTACCTCCTCCTTGATTCTAATCTCAGATAAAGAGGTGGTCTTTAGGTTTACCGAAGTCTGCACCTTTACAGATGCCCTTGATCTCATCCCATCAAAACTTTTCTCCATATTGCCTCCATTATCATTCTCATTATCTCATCTTCAATCTCTTCCTCTTTACTTTCTCTCCTTTTCTTAAAAAAACTGCCCCTTGACCTTAGACTGTTCACTAACTGCTATCCTGTATCTCTCCTCTTCATGGCTAAACTCCTTGAGAAAGCCTTCTACTCTCTCCATGCCTCCACCTCTCTTCTAAATCTTCTGAATTCTTGCTTCAAACCTAAGTATTCAAAGGAAGCTACCTTTTCAAAAGTCACCAAGGATTTCTTGATTGAAAACTCTAATGGCCTTTTCTCAAACTACCCTTATCAGCATCTCTGCTGCATTTAGTGGTGTTGTTCACCCTCTCCTGCATAGTCTCTCTTCTCTTGGTTTTCCTAACACTGTTTTCACCTTGTTCTTCTCCTACCTTTTCGACTGCTCCTATGACTCGTTTGCTGCTTCTTCATCCATATCATGTTATTCGTTCATGTTAAACCTACCTATTATTGGTGTCTCCAAAGCTCTATCTGGAGCCCACTTCTAGTGGGCTCTTTAACAGGAGTTCTTAACCTTTTTTTGGTATCATGGATCCTTTTGACAATCTGATGAAGTCCATGAACCCCTTTTCATAATAGTCTTTTTAAATGCATGAAATAAAGTACATAGGATTATTAAGGAAATCTTTATAGTGAAAGTTTTTTTTTTTAATTAAGTTCATAGACTTCAGGTTAAGAACCCCTGCTCTATACTATTTCAGTAGGTGATCTTATCAGCTCATATGACTCCAATTAACATCTCAATACAGAGGATTCCCAGATCTGTATGTTCTCAAGTCTCTTTCCTGAGCTACAGTCAGGCATCTCCAAATATTTCTTAGACTTCTTGACCTGGATGTCTTAGACACATCTCAAATCCATTTTGTCTAAAACAGAACTCATTATCTTTTCCCCAAAACTTTCCCCTCTCCTGAATTTCCACATCACTTTCTTATTATAGTTAAGGACTCTAACATCATTCCAACACTCTATTCATAGCTTAGAGTCTTAGAAAATTAAGAGATTGACTTGCCCAGGGTCACACAACCAATATGTGTCAGAGAGGTCTTTACTCCAGGTCTTCCCAAACAGCTAGTTTGCATAATAGAGCTCTGAGCCTGGAGTCAGGAAAACTTGAGTTCAAATATGGACTCATTTACTAGCTGTGTCTGGCCAAGTCATTTAATCTTTGTCTTCCTCAGTTTTCTCAACAGAAATAATAATGGTGCCTGTCTCGCAGGGTGCTCATGAGGATCAAAGTAGATGATATTTGTAAAGTTCTTACCAAAGAACCTGGCACATAGTGGACAGTAAATCTTGTTTGTTTCCCTCACCCTTCCCTTCTTCCTCCCTTTCTTTTTTCTATCTTTCCTTTCTTTCCTATCAGTCAGTGGAATAGTCTGCCTCAAGAGGATTTACCCCTACTGGAGAGTTCAGGAAAAGATAAGTACTTGACAAATTTTTCGCCTAGGGGTTTCTTTTTCAGAATGATTCAGGAGAGGACCATTAGCTGTCAGAGTTAACTCTGAAATTCCATTATTCTGTGATGCTACCTTTGTATTGTTTCTAAAACCAACCATTCTATAATCATATATCAGCACTGATCAGTAAGAATATCAGACAACAGCTCTAAGTCATCAGCTCATTTTTTGGTTCTGCCATGAATTTATTAGAAGGCAGCAGATAAGTAAGTGTCCAAGCCTTTGTGTGCATTAGCTTCAGCAATGTGGTACAGTAAAACTAGTACAAAAATTTAGACTAGGTTCTTTACCATAAATCTAAACTAAGGTTTCTTTTAAGAGCTTAGATAAATCACTGAACCTTTCTAGGTTTTAATTTCTCTGTTGTGAAATTAGGGGAGCTAGACAAAGTGATCTCTAATTTCTTTCCAACTCCAGATCATCTCCGCCTCTAATCCTCTCAGTTTTCAAATTGATTAACTTGGTTCACTGGGAAAGGAGTTCTTATTTGCTGTATTACTTTGTGATAACCTTAAAAATTTTAAGTAGAGAGCTGTGGCATAATTTTTAAACAATAGGTCTTTTTAAAGATTGTAGTCATTTCCTAGTTGGATGGCCTTAGGCAAGGCACTTAACTCCAATTACCTAACCCTTATTGTTTTTCTGCCTTAGAACTGATATTTGTATCAATTCTAAGACCGAAGGTAAGGGTTAAAAAAAATAGACTATAGCCATATTTTTACAGAATCAAATGCAGTGTACCAGAACTGTATGCACAATAAACAAAGTTAACTAAATGTTTTATGTACCAAAATCCCTACTTTAAAAGAATAATCTAAATTATAACTTCTAGATGGTAGTCAGGAAGTTGGGGAACCTTAGAGGTACCTTAAAGTTTCTACTTGTAGAAAGGACTGTTTCTTAAACTTGGTAGCATGAGGAATTTCGCTGTAGGCTATATTTTCATCAAATGACCTGGAGGCATTTATGGTATATAACCAGAATGAAGAAAAAACTCTGTCTCATAAGAAAAGATAGTGCAATTTAATGATTAAAACAACAGTTAATTATTCATGAATAAAAGAAAAATATTTTGTATACAAAGATTGTGGAATAAAATTTAAATGGTTTTTTTTAGAAGTTAAAATATTATATTCATATTTTCTGTATCTGCATTTGTTGGCACATGAAGTATGGTATTCCATTCCCTCTTCCAGGCTCCCAAATTTGCATTTTAGGAGTTATTCTCATTTACCCCACATATCTGATCAGTTGCTGTATTATATATTTTGCCACCATAACATCTTTCACATTTGTTCCTAAATCTCCACAGATGTAGTCATCACCCTAGATGGATCAGGCCCTCATTCTCTCTCTCCTGGACTATTGAAATAAGTTTCTTCTTTAGGATCTTTTTCTCAACTCTCTTTCCTCTTCTATCTGACCTTTACACAGGTGCCAAAGTGATATTCCCACAGCATAGGTCTGATTGGCAATGTTACTGCCCTTTAGTCATTAACCTCCAATTGGTTTACCTATGATCTCCAGGAGCAAATACAAATGGCTTTGTTTAGTAATTCAAGCCCTTTGAACCTGATCCCACCATACCTTTCCAGATTTATTGCATATTATTCAACTTTACATAGTCTGAGGTTTGTCAGCTCTTGCTGTTCTTCCCATCTCTTATTCCATCTCCCCTCTCTGCCTTTGCACTGACTGCTTACCTCACCCCACCCCATGTCTTCCTTCCTCATCTTTGCCTTTTAGAAAGCCTAGTTTCTTTCAAAGCTGAGCTGAAGTGCCACCTTCATCATGAAGTATTTTCCAATCCCTCTAGCTGCTAGTGCCTCCTCCAGAAGTAAAACTTGTATGTATTTTTACGCACGTGTTTGTGTGTAACAAGTACAGAACTAGGGAATTCCCCTCTACCTATATTTTACATATATACATTTTTTCCAATAGAATTCTTTAGGACAGCTACTGTTGAATTTTTATCTTGTGTCTAGCACAATGTATGGTAGATAGTAGGTATTATAATTATAATAATTAGTTATTGATTGAATTGCTGTCATTAATAAGAAATTGATGGGTTCTTTTTGTACTTGATTCCCCAAATCTTCCAAAAACTTTGGAGCCAATTCTAACCTCTTGGATAATACACATATAGGTGCTACTTGAACAAATTCTAATATCTACTTATCACTATAGATATTTTTCAGTAAAAGAGAAGCAATTTGACTTTGCCCTTTATCTAAAATTATTCCATAAGATTTTTGGAAAATTGTTCATCAAGGACCAGTCTAAGTGATCAAGAAGATTGATTTAATTCATTCCTCACATGTAGAGAAAAGAAAGGAATATTCTGGTTTTAGTTAGGTTTTTTTTGTATGATCTAGTAAACTTTTGGTGGTTTTTGCAAGGCCTGACTAATTTTAATATAGCTATTTGCAATGTTCCACTCCTTTTACAAGTGCTTTTCTCCCCCTTTTTGTCCTGCTATGTTTTGTACTCTTATAGAAATAGCCTATGAACAAAAAGAATCATATCCCATTTTATCCTTTGTAAAGAATGATTTCTATAATTAAAATTTTTTAAATTCAACTTTTAAGGCCAAATGTTTTAGTAATTCCTGAGAGTCTTTTAAGGAAACAAATTAGACAAGGTGCTTAAGAAATACCATTTGATTCTTTTATGCCATTTAGCAAATATATTTAATGACAGTTATATTTTTATAATAGATATGTTCAATTCTTCAAAGATAACTTTCACCTACATCTTTATGCTTTCATTTTGGAGAATGAATTTCTCCTTTTTTTCAATAAAATAATTTCCTACCATCTTTTCAGCCATAGTATATTTTTGTTTTACATATCTTAATGTAGCTGGTCTCTCTTTTCTCATGATTTGAGAATTTTTCCTACATCTTATATTTTTAATATTTCTAGCTGTCCTGCAGTTGCTTTCTAATCCATTCTTTGTTAAAAAGTTGGATAATTTAACATTTTTCATATTACTACTTCAATATAGTAAATATAAGGAATCTTTCATAATATTTTCAAGGTGCTATTACTAAAAATGAGAAATTGGGCATTTTTGGACACAAATGAAATTATTACAATTTATAATCTGTTGGGGGAAACTGTATTTGGAAACATGATCTCACATTATTCATTGAGAACAGGACAATGATTCATCCAGTTCAGTACGTATCCAGTGAGTCATTTGTGAGAAGTTTTAAGAGGCTGAGGATATTCTCTGAATACCCCTAACTCAGTAGAATCAAGAAACCATATGTACTTATTTCTGCATAATATTCAACAATAAGTTGTTGACCTTTTGTTTCAGAAATATGACTTTATACCTAGAAATTGGAATTTTCTTTTTACCTTTTTGCTTTTCTGTAAATTAAACAAGTAAATATTGTATGCTTATTTGGTTTTAAGTTGCCTTTGTACTTCATAAGTGTGTATGGGTGTATGTTACTATTACATTGCTTTTTAAACTAGAATGTTTTACTCCTAAATCAGCTTCCAATATTAATGGTTAGTGTTGTTAGATCCTGAAGCCATCTTAAATGATGTAATAATATACTGGAACAATTTGTCATTCAGCAGTACATGAAAACTCCTAGCTAGGCAGCTGATTACTTTTTCTAAGTAGTTTTGCTTACCCTGTTGGAAAGATACTGGTCCTGACACTTTGTCCAGCAGGATTATAAATGCCTTTTGAAGTGGAAAGTTGGATAAAAGGGATTATTTTATCCATTTCTTTTCATTTCTTCAGTACATTGCACTATTAGCCATCATTATAAATGGATTTGTCTAATTTATAAAATATACGAGTCACAGTTAAAAAATTTGGAAATAACAATTAAGTGTAATTTGAAAATACTTCTTGGTGTATATATGTGTGTATGCATGCATGTGTGTATGTATGTATTGCCAAAAAATTTATACAGAGATAAAAATTTGATTTTCGATTGAAAGAGAATGAATTGTGGGACAACTAGGTAGCTCAGTGAATTGGGAGCCAGACCTGCCTTACTTCTACCCTGGAACCAATAGACAGTATTGATTCTAAGATGGAAGATAAACGTTTTAAAAAAGAGAGAAATGAATTGTCTAAATATAAAAAATCGAGTCTATCATTATTATTATTTTAAAATCATTCTCATCTTCTTTAATGGAGCTGAGATTGAAATGAGGTTCATGACAAGCTACTGTCCTGCTAATATTTTTTATACTTCATATTCTATGGGTTATTGCACAGATGAATAAAAATAACTGCTTTTTGTAGCTGAATAAAAGTATTAGGATATAAACTTATCTTCTGTAGGCTCACTGAAAACATTTTCCACCCAACATCTATAACAGGCAGGATGACAGATAATGCATCCCATTTCCATATGATTTTTATTTCTTCTTCTAAATTTCTTTATTTTGAATTTTTTTCATTCCATGTAGCTTGGAGAATAAGAAATATTAGTATAGCGACATCTAAAGTATTTTCTCAAGTTTTATATATGAATCAATAGTTTGCCTGGTAAATTATTAACAGGCCATTGTGGCTTAGTGCTTAAGAACAATGGGTCTAGCATCAAGAAGACCTGAATTCAAGTCTAGTCTCAGATACATTTTAGTTGTGTGACCTTTGTTCAGAAAGTCACTTAATCTTTACATGCCTAGGTGGCAGCTAGGTAGTTCAGTAGATAGAATGCTGACCCTGGAGTCAAGAAGTTCTGAATTCAAATGTGGTCAAAGGTATTTTCTAGCTGTGACCCTGGGCAAATCACTTAACTTCTGATTGCCTGACAAAAGAAATCATTGGAGAAGGAAATGGCAAAGTACTACAATATTCTTGCCAAGAAAAGCCCATGGATAGCTTTAGTTCATTTAGTTTAGATCACAAAAAAATCACATATCTAAACAAGAAGATGATTATGAGAAGCAGTTCCAGAAACAAATTTTTGGTTGATTTCTAAAGGACATTTGTGGAACAGAAATTTGTCATTAGCCGATTCATAAAAGATAGCACCCTTCTGATTTATAATTCTGGACAATAGATCATGGCTTACTAAATATTTTGTAGGTGCCCATTTTTATCCCCAGCTTTCAATGATAATGTTGGACAATTTTAGCATTTCCTTATCTAATCTGAATTGATTGCTAAATTTATGCTTTTTAGGGATAACCCTCCTGAAATTTCTGGTTGTAATGACATAGTCCTTAATTGTGGTCATAAATCTTGCATTTTCCTAAACAAATTTACATTACTCAGCCATTTGTTCAGACCTTCTTTGTTGACATTTGTTAGCTGAGTACATGCAATGCTACCCATGGGATGCCGCATGATTACTCATGGATCTGAGCCATTTCATGGGCTTCATCCAGAGGAAAACATTGTTAACACTTGATAAATCCAATGGCATGTACTTATTATCAGACTTTACTATCATTTGTTGAAATCATATCTGTTTGTTACAAAAGTTTGTCTCTGTAGATTTTTTTGGCCTGCTTATCAGATGCTCTAAGAATATCTGTCAATCTTTTTCCTCCTTTTTGGTGAGAAAGTATTCATCTTTCTATAACTGCTTTTGAGTGGTGAACATTTTATTTCATTAATATTGTACAAATTTTTTAAGGCACTTTTCTAATCTATTATGATCCACTTAACAATTCTGAAAGTATACATGAGACTGTGTAAATGCCATTTGCTTTAAAGGTGTTCCCTTTGAGCTTCAATTTTAGGATGCCAGTAAGTTTTTTTTGTTTGTTTTTTTGTTTTTAAACCCATAACTTCTGTGTATTGGCTCCTTGGTGGAAGAGTGGTAAGGGTGGGCAATGGGGGTCAGGTGACTTGCCCAGGGTCACACAGCTGGGAAGTGTCTGAGGCCAAGTTTGAACCTAGGACCTCCTGTCTCTAGGCCTGACTCTCAATCCATTGAGCTACCCAGCTGCCCCCTAACTTGTTTTTTTAATACATTAAGCCATATTTTTTAATTAATAGCTTTAGTATAGCTATGTCTTGCCTGGAAGAGACCAATATTGTCTCATTCATCCATTAATTCAATTTGACTTCCACATTCAAGATCAAATCTTTTGGTCTCAATCTTACCTTGGTTTGTTTTAATAATTTACGCTTATCAAATCCAAATGACACAGATAAAATGGAGAAAAGCCTCATGGTATGGAAGAGCCGTTTAACCATATAGCTTGATGTCATGTATGTTCATCGTATGCTTTGGCAAGATGATCTGGTTATAGTCACTCTTTAATTTTGAAGTCACTCTTATTTTCAGGACAAATGGTAATGGACTTAAGATTAGCAGAACTGTAAAGGGCTTAATGTGTTTTCCCTTTGTTTTATATAAATTTTCCTTGACTTTATTTTGTTGGCATGTTTCAAGTAGAGAATAGCTTTTATGTAGACTTCTAATACTTTAGCTTTCTTACTATATTTACAATATAAACATGGTTCTATTTTCTGTATACACAGTACACAAATAATCTAAAATTGAATGAAAACCTTTGTAATAATCAAAGACACTGCACTTTCTGGTGGCATCTTCAGTAATTTAGAAATTTTTAGCACATCAGCATATAATGTCATATTTTGGAGATGTCATTGATGTCCTTGTTTGAGATGAGGACTTATAGCCAATATAATCTCATTTAAGATGAGAATTTATATCCAGCATATAATTAACATATAAGATATATAACTGAGGAACTTTAAGAACAATAGTAAAATGTGTCATCAAGGAAATGTGTGATAGAAAGAGATGAATTGGTCACATTGCAGGGGCAAAGGATGACAGAAAAACAGCAGGAATGCACAATGAGTATCCTCTATCCAATTGAGCCATGCTTTTGCAGTACTCCTTGAAAATTAAGGTGATTAAGTCCACTTACTTAAAACTGTTCAATATCATTAGTTTCTGATAGTTGTTTGGGGATAGTAAATAAAGCATAGTTTGTAAAATTTCTTAGAAAACCCAGGCTCTAACCTGGTACTATAACATGATACAAAGGAAAAGAGCATTGGAATTGAGTCTTCTCTGGTTTCAAATCTTGGTTCTGTTTGGGTCCCTCTGTATTACTTGGGTCAAGTCTCTTTTCCTCCCTGAGCCTCAATTTCCTCATCTATAAAATAATACATTACTTACCTCATAAAACTTTGGTGAAAACCTTTTGTAAACTAAAGAGCTATTATTATATCAGAGGGGGACTTTATTGTGAACAAAGAAACATTTAAGAACTTTGTATCATCAGTCTCATTTTGTTGAATATGATTTGCCATACCTGTTTTTATGGTTCATTTGGAAGAACATTAGATTTGGAGTCAGAGAAGACCCAAGTTCAAATTCTGCCCTGCCACTTAAATCTATAAGCTACAATAGATTCTTGAAACAAATGACCCTACTTATTTCTAATTAAAATTAAAATAGAAAAAATTAGTATTCATTTATGCAAAATCCATTGTAGAGACCCTTTTTTTTGCACTGAATGTGATGACTTTATTGATGGTACACAAGATAGGACTCTATGCTCCTCCCCTCCCCGCCACTACAGGGGTGCTTGGGGCAGGAACGTAAACAGGGAATGGGATCCCCAGCATAGGGACATTGGTTATTATGGATGTGGGCTCCCCAGTGGTGGAACTACTCTTTTTTTGGCTGGGGATGAAGATCCGTGGCTTTCCACTTTACTCCTTGGAGGCCATGTATGTCATGAGGTCTACTATAAGGTGGCTGTAACAGTACTCATTGTCATACCAAGAAATGAGCTTGACAAAATGGTTGTTGAGGGCAATGCTAGCGCCAGCATCAAAGGTAGAAGAGTGGGTGTCACTGTTAAAGTTACAGGATACAACCTGGTCCTCTGTGTAGCCCAAGATGCCCTTCAAGTTCCCCTCTGCAGCTTGCTCCACCACCTTCTTAATATCATCATATTTGGCAGCTTTCTCCAGGCGGCAAGTCAGATCCACCACAGATACATTGGGAGTAGGAACATGGAAGGCCATGCCTGTGAGCTTCCTGTTCAGCTCAGGTATGACCTTGCCCACAACCTTGGCAGCACCAGTGGAAGCGGGGATGATATTCTGGGCAGCCCCACACCCATCATGCCACAGCTTGCCAGAGGGGCCATCTGCTGTCTTCTGGGTAGTGGTAATGGCATGGACTGTGGTCATGAGTCCTTCACAATGCCGAAGTTGTCATGAATGACCTTGGCGAAGGGGGCCAAGCAGTAGTGCAGGAGGCATTCCTGATGATCTTGAGGGAATTATCATATACTGGATATCCTGGGCCTGGACGCAATGGGGAGGCTATATGCAGCCCTAAAACTAGCAGCTGAGGAGGTGCTTCCCTCCTCCCCCTCTCCCATCTCCCCCTGCACTGGGAGCCACACTGGGCCTAGGGGGAGGGGCGGGGGGAAGGAAGGAGACCTCCAGAACCTTTTTTTAAGGAGAGTCTGATTTGCTTTTTTATTTTTTTCAAGTTAGCATTACAAGAGAATGATTAGATTGATTTATGAGCTGGGAGAGGAAAGGGAGGCATTAGTTGTTGATGTTAACTGCCAGGCTTATGATTGTCCTGGTTAATCTTTAGCATTAGTAAGAAGAATCATAATTTAGTAGTCTTGCATTATAATCCTAAATGTGGCCATCCCCAAAAAATGATGTAAAAAGTTGACATTTTAATCTCTGAAAAGTTGTATTAGCTTTACTTTAAGAATTAGGAACTTGAGGGGGTTAAGTCTAAATGGATTTTCAATAAGAGGTGATGGTATCAGTACTTTCAATTAAGTGGTATCCCAAATGATTGAGTGAACTTTTGATTCATTTAATTTGAAAACTTTGGGAATCATAGAGATACAACCTAAATGTGGGAAACATATAGAAAGAATAGTAGAATTCATGTGTTTTTAAAAACCTGCCATTTACTTAGCTCAGTTTCTCCACTATATTTTAGAAATATACTCTGGTGCCTCTTAATTACTTTGCTTAAAAACAAGCATAATTGGGGTTGTCTTAACTGCTGAGCAATCTTGAGCAGATTTGATCAAAGAAAGGAATAAAAAGTCTCATCTTATAAGGTTGACTTTAGTTTGTTTTTGCTTTGGTCTAGTCTTCAAAGTGCATTATGAAAATTTTAGTTTTTGTTTTGTACAAACATGTTTAGGTTTCACTTCTTTCCCTCCTTCCCTTACTTTCTCCCCTCCTTCCTTCCTTTTTTCTCCCTTTATTACTACTGTCTTTCCATTTACCCTTCCTCTTCATTTTTTTTATCTCATTCCCTAACCCCTCTCCTCCATTCTTCTCTCTTCTGTTTCTTTCCTCTTCTTCCTTCCCAGATATAGCAAAGGGCCCAGAAAGTTTAAATAAAATAGATTGTTTTAAGGAGTTTGAATCATCTCAAGTCAGATGGCTTGAGTTTCAATACTCTTCTGGCTGTGTGATCTTTGTCAAGTCTTTTTACTTTTCTAAGCCTCAGTTTCCTCATCTGTAAAGTGAATAAAACCTAAAACCAAGAATGTGGTAGACTTTTTTGTTATTTTGTCTCCTTTATCCAAACAGAAAAGTTATAAAAGTGTTAATGATCTGGAAGAAATGTTGAGACCATCTAATATACCTCTCTTTCATTTTATAGATTAGCAGATGGATATTTAGTGAGGTTTGAGATTTACTTGCCTATAATCATTTATTTAGATCAGTGATGGTGAACCTTTTAGAGATGGAGTGCTGGGCCCTGCCCCCCACTCCAACACCCAGACCAAGTGCTTGTCCTCCCCAGAGACTGAGTGCCATGCCCTGCCCCTCCTTACCCCAGACAGGGGAGGGAGAAAGAGTTCCAATTGGGCTGCAGGCAGAAGTGTGAGTGATGAGAAGCACATGTGGAGAGGGGGAGAAGAGTAGCCTCAGAACACTGCTCCCTTCCAGCTATGTGCCATGCTGTGAGCTATGTTCCCTTCAAACTTAGCTCCCCTCTAATCACCTTTACCACAGACTCAACGGTTGCTGTCTGCAGTGCACCCTCATACAGCATGTGAGCCACACACACAACCTCTCCCCTTTGTCGTCCCCCACCCCCACCCCAGCACTTTAATCCAGACAGGTGAGGGAGAAAGCACTCCCATTGGGCTGCTGGGCCAGAGGGGCAGGTGAATTGAGGAGTGTCCTCAGGCACATGGAAAGGGGGAGGGGAACAGCTAATTTCTGAGTCCTGGCTTTCTAGTAATGACCTCTGGGAGCAACTGCAGTTATGCCCACAGAAAGGGATCTGAGTGCCCCTTTTGGCATGCATGCTATAGTTTGCCATCACGGACCTAGAGGGTGGCAAAACTAAGACTAGAATCTAGGGACCCACATTCCTTGACTAATGTTCTTTCCATCTTATTAAACTTCCTTTGCTAATAAATGTTTTGCTAATCCCATGGGATTTTTATGAGAAATAAATAAGGTAATGTATGTAAAAATCTGTATTCAACTATAAAGTACAATATAAAAGTATGGAATCATCTAAACTTTTCTTTTTTAAAATAAATCTTTACTGATATCTTTTGTTTCATAATATCTCTCTCAGTCCTTAGGAAAATGTTTTCCTTTCCCAAAAGCCAACCTTTATAAGAAAAAATAAAAGGAAAAAAAAATCAGCAAACCTACTAACACATCAAAAAGTCTGACATTATATGCAATTTTCTACCTCCCTAGTCCCACACTTCTGCAAAGAAGATAGAAAGTTATCTTTTCATGTATCTTCTTTAAGACTAAACTTGAATCTTGCAATTTCATAGTATTTATATTTTCCTTAAATTTTATTAACATTTAAGAATAAACTAAAAAAAGCTTATGATACCAGTTTTCTTAATGTTATGTGATATTAAAAAAATAAAGCATATATTATAAGACCATGCTAACCACTATAAAATCTTTTGGCTGAGATATACATTCCAGTATATCAACTACAGTAGCATGTGTATATTCTAATGACAGTGAAGTTCTTGAACTTCATAAAAAATTTGTTTCATTCTTTTAAATTTAGCACAGTTCCAAAGTTTGTAGATGGGAAGGCATTCCCCAAAGTTTAGACTTCAATGAGAATAATGTTTTTACCAAACTTTGTTTAAAGAGATTTCTCATGTTCTACGGGTATATTTAACACTTTTCAGCAATGTATATGTTACCTGTGGAGGCCACTTTTTGGTTTTCTTCACTAATAATATTTCAATCTTGGATTCAGCTGATATATTTTCTTTTATAGTCAGTAAATTATTGCTCTGTACAGTTTTCAGTATGAATAATATTTCTATGAAAATCAAAGGAAAATTATAAGTGTAACTCAGAAACAAAAAAGGGGCAAGTCGTGACTTCACTCTGTTTCCTGGGAATTGGGAGTACTTATGTGAGCAGCATCTTAAAGAAGAGCTAATCTGTCTTCTTCTTATGATGAAAAGAATAAGGCCCAGAGAAATGAAGTAATTTGCCTGTGGGTCATATAACTTATTAGTGTCAGAGCAAATTATAATCTGACAGGGTAAATTTTGTATACATACAAGTGCTATCCCAATCCAGAGGAATTCTTAGTTTTAAATGTCTCTTGTGTTTGCTTTTTTCCATATGTACAGGCCACTCCCATCCAATATCAACTGATTCTTCAAAAATAGGGCATTAGATGAAAAAAATCTTACAGGGATCAATGTAATCTAAAAATAGGTAGTCAGCCAAATATGATGATATTGTTTAACATATTAATGACAATATTGCAAAATGTCACTTGTCAAAAGATCACAATATTAAAACAGAAAGAATTCTTACAAATTATCTGGTCCAAATCTGCCATTTTAGGATTATAAGATCATAAGATTGAGAACTGAAAGAAACTTTAGTGATACTCTAGTACAGAGGTTGGCAAATGAATTAGCCCATGGGCCAAGTTTGGCCTAACATCTGTGTTTTATGAGCTAATAATGATTTTTGCATGTTTAAAAATTAGAATTTTTAAATCCTGCAGAATTTTGCCTGTGAGGAATAATTCGCTGACCCCTAATATCTTCTAATTTTTCATATTTTGATTTAGACACTTATAGTGATGAGTGACTTGCCTAAGATAACCTAAGGTTGTAAGTGGTAGAATTATTTTTAAACCTATGTTCTCTGTCTCCAAATCCAGTGTTCTTGCCTTTGCCTCTTTTTTTTTTAAACAAGTGAGATTTGGAAAGTGAATTGCTAATAAATTAGAATGATATCTCAGAAAAGGATTTGGGTTTTCCCAACCTGAAAATATAAGAATGATGACATAATTTAATTCTTAGTTTCTTTTTTTCTCCTACCAAAAATAGTCATCTTTGAATTGGAAAAGACAGAAGTTGAAAACTAATGAGAAAATATCTGGACTCTTGTTGAGTTCATATCACCATATAATACCACAGGCCAGTTAGAGGCAGGCAGACAAAATTGTTGAATCCCTTCAGTGATTTTTGAAGACTGAATAACAGACAAGGTGCTACAAGTTTTAAGAAGTTGTCCCATTTTCAAAGGAGAAGAATGTAGCATCTGAAAACTCCATTCCATTGAACTTGACTTTATTTCCTGGTAAAATTCTATAATATATTGTTAGATATATTGCTAGTGAAAACACCTAGAAAAGGAAGCATTGATCACAGAGAATCAGCATGAGTTCATCAAGAAAAGTTCAGGACTTCCTTTCCTATTTGACATGCATACTAAATGGTAGATCAAGGGATTGCTGTTGGCTACTTAGATGTCAGAAAAACATTTAACTCTTTCTTACCCTTATGAACAAGCTAGAAGGAGTAGGCTAGACAATAGTACAACTGTTAAAGAAGGACACAGAACTGGTTGAATAGACAGTACCCAAAAGTTGTCATTAATAAGCTGATATCAGTTTGAACAATAATCTTCAATGGGGTACCTTAAGGATGTTTGCACTTTGTTCTGTTCTCCATTCATGATTTGGATGTAGGTACACGTGCATATTTAAGAAATTTGCAGATGACACTAAGTTAGAAATATATTAGGTAATTAATATTAATACATTCAATGATAACCAGTATTCCAAAAGATCTCAATAGACTAGTACAATCACCCACCCAAACCTAATGTGATGAAAAATTAGTAGGTATAAATGTTGTCTTTAATTTCAAAAGGTGGATTTCACGAATACCAGATATAAAATATGAGGCTAAATGAGAGAGAGAGAGCAAGAATGAGAGAGAGCACATTTACCAAATGCTTACTATGTGCCAGTCTGTACTAATTGCCGGCAGGTCCTACCCTCAAGGAACTTATTACATTCCTTTGGAGAAAAGCATCATATAAAGGTGATCTAGAAAGGAAGGATGGAGTAATAGTGAGTAGCAACATAGTGTAGAGTGCCTGTGAAGTAAAAGAAGGATTGATCCTGGGCAAAGTAAAGAGAAAATTCATCTATCAGAGCCTGGTGTCCCAAGAACAAAACCCAAAGTTCCA
The DNA here is from genome assembly GCF_016433145.1 of Gracilinanus agilis. Lineage (NCBI taxonomy): Eukaryota > Metazoa > Chordata > Mammalia > Didelphimorphia > Didelphidae > Gracilinanus > Gracilinanus agilis. Next base: position 620,411,785 of record NC_058131.1, read on the forward strand.
ATTATAGGGGGTGAAGATGATTGCTGTCCAAAGGATTGAAGGGGGAAGGGAAAGGAGTCAGGAAATGATGATTTTACATGAAAACTATCTGGGAGTTCTGGTGGACTGGTAGATCAACATGACTTAACGGAGTGACATAACAGCAAAAAAACAAACAAAAAAACAACACCTTAATAAAACCTTATACTAGGTTGAGTCAAAAACGTAATTTCCAGAATAAGAGTGATCTTCACTCTTTTGGTAGATCACATCTGGAGTTTCTTAGCAGAAACAAGTTGAGTGTATCCAGAAGAAAGGGTTGAAGACCATACCTACGCCATTCTAATTGAAGAAATTAGGTGTTGAAAGCTGTCCAGCTCTCTTGGATTCTGATAAGGACAGCTTAGTTGATAAAGAAAAAGGAGGGACATGGAAGATAATCTTTCTGTTAGCTCATGCTGCTCGGAGGTACAATGGTGTCACAAGTTTATTATATAAGAAATTAAAACTCCCTTTTACCCAAAAGCACTGGGGAAGTTTTCACAGCTTTGAAGAATTGCAGTTTCAATGTAGACAATACAAAGAGGCTTCAGAAACTTCAAGGTATAGATAAGAACCAGGCTGAACTTTCAGCTGCCTTATTGATAAATAAGCTAAGTCTGGGAATATTTTGCTAGGTTGGGAAGCCCCTGAGTTTTTGGCCTTGGTTGTCTGAAACAACTTTTGAAACCAAGCAATTGCATTCCTAACCAAAGGGAAGAATGTTAACTTCTTGACTGTTGCTTTGCTAAGAACTTAAAGCTTTCCAGTAAGACTACATTGCTTTCTAATAAGAAAAGGTATGGATCATAAAAGGGGTCAAAGGAGGAATCTCAGATTTTTATCTTAGATAGCCCACCCTGTCTGCCTCTGACTAGCAGAGTAGCTTTAGATGGGGTCCAGATAAAAATATCTATTTGAGACTCCATTTCTCTTATTGGCCTCCCACATATTCATCCTTTTCTTTTAAATTGATTTATTATACAGCAAAACTTTTATTAATGAAAAGAGTCATAGAGTAGTTAAAACCATCAGCACCTGGATCTGATGGGATTAACAGATTATGCTATTTCTTTATGGCTCATAACAATTAGGGATATTCATCCTGAAGAAAAAAGTACTTAGTGAAGCAAGAGAGATAATTTTCAAATATTTGAAGGGCTGACATGCAAAAAATGTTCTGAGAAGACAAAATCAAGAATAATGGATGATGGATAGAAACTATATCTGAGGCAGTTTTAGGTTTGATATAAAGAAATACACTTCCTAATCATTATAATTGTCCAAAAATGGAATGAGCTGCCTTTGGAGGTGGTGGGTTCTCCCTTACATAGAGATCCATTAAGTGAAGTCTGGATGGATTACTTGTTCAGGATGTTGTAGAGGGGGGACTTGGTCAAGTAAAAATTGACCAGACTTGACTTGGTCCAGTATTAGATGACCTCTGAGTTTTCCTGCAGTAATGCAGTCTTAATGATCTCCTTGGTTCTAGTTTCCTTTTTCCAAATTATCCTTCACCCAGCTGCCAAATTGATATTTCTAAAGATATATCTAACCATGGCACTGTTGTGCTCAAGAGACTTTAATGACCTCCCATTATTTCTAGGACAAACTACAAATTCTCCTCTCTGGTATTTAAATTTCTTCACAATCTGGCCCTAATCTCCTTTTCTATACTAATTCACATATCTTCTCCTTGTGTGTCCTCTTTCTGCCCAAATTGGTTCATTGCTCCCTCTACATACATTTCATCTCCCATCTTTATGTCTAGAATGCACTTTTTCCTTACCTCTTCTATTGGATTCCCTGACTCCTTTCAGGAAATCAGCACAAGTGCAAATGAGGCCTTTCCTGATGTCTTTTTTTAGTGCTATTTGCCTATCCTACTTTGAAATTACTTTATATTTTATATTGACTTATTTGTGTACATACCATTTCCCAATTTACATATATGAGAATTATTTGTATTTCTTTGGCATTGGAAAGAGTATAGTAAATTGTAGATGTTTAATAAGTGCTTTTTGTATTTAATTGAATTCTTAATTCTGTAAACTAAGACCTAACTAAGCAAATTGATTTTCCCAACATTGCAAAGCTCATCATGAGTGGCAAATACTTGGATTGGTGTTCTCTTTCTAAGTGCAGTGTTCTTCAGGAAATGATATAACAGGTTTGCCCAAGATATTTATTTGTAATTACTAATTTGCAATTTATAATTATTAAATATTGTTTTAGCATGCTGATGAAATGAAAAAAACTTTCATATCAACCCTGAAATAGTCCTGGTTATTCACTGTTTGTCATCTGTGCAACTAAGTATAAAATTTTTTTTAGTCTTTGTTAAATTTAAAATTACAAGGTGGTTACTTTAATAAAGATGCATTCCAAATAGTGTATTAGTGGAATTTTTTAGTCTAATCTGCTTTGAGTGTATTAAGGAAAGAATTGGTTTGAGACAGTAGCATAAATTCCAGGCCTCTAAGAAAAGCCCAATGAAGAGTGCAACTATAACATACCCAAGACCCTTGCCAGTCCCCTCACTCTCCCTGCCAGTCTTCTTTTCATAGATTCCCAAGCACCACAGGGAATGTTTGGATGGTAGCTACAACCATGGAGAGGATGGAATTTTAATTAAGTTATTGTTGGTTCTTTCCAGACCTGTATCTTTGTTGGAAAGTTGTTTGCATTCCTGTGGTCCAAAGTGTAAGGAAATGATCCATATTAACAATTGCCAATTATTTCCTCAAGGGTTCCTTTATTGGCAAACTTCTTTAATGTCTTTGTTCATAAGAGGAATCTCTGTGGACCCATCTGATTTATTTTCTTCAAGTTTTTTTTTATTCAGTTCTAACACAAGATGATGTGCTATGTTCCATGATAGCTGTATCCTTTCTCATTACTCTTTCAACAATAATTTCAACAGAACTGGTCCTTTCTTAGAGTATTTCTCAGGTGTTCTCTTATCCCATTCAGAATACAGGGACTAGACAGGATTTTAATTAGTTTAGTATTTTTAGTTGTCTCATAATTCTTTCTCTTCCATGACATGTAGAAGAAGTCACTTTAAATCTTTAAAGTAATGCTATGTAAAATGGGTTAGTTTGAGTTGAGAGATATAATAACCATTACACGAAGAACAATGTTTAGTTAGCAAGAAATGAATGATGAATGATTCCTGTAAGATTTCCGTTTCTGGTGGCCAGTGATTCAAATATTAAATATTAAAACATTATCTATATTCCACTGAGTGATAAAAGAGAGAGGAAAAAACAACCTTTTGCATCCTTAAAGGATTCCCTTTGGACAAAGGATGGTGGGAGAAATTGTTATAAGGAATTTTAAGAACACAAATATAGGAAATAGTAGCTCTCAACTGTATCTTCTGAGATTACCTTTTATCTGGGAACAGCTAGAAGAGATCTTCAGTTTTATGAATCAAATTTTTGTTGTTAATGAGACTGCATAGAGTGTTTTTCATGAAAGACAATATGCTACCCTGTTTTGATTTTACAAGTTGATGACTTAATTGCTTCATAAATAAACACTTCTCTGAACATATGGAGTTTTAAGTATTTTTCTTGTTATGTTTGTTTCATTGGTAGTTTTGCAATTTAAAAAAACTGCACTATTCCTAACACCTTTTGGTTCACATCATTAAAGTCTTTTATATATTTCATTTTGTATCATATTCATTTCTGAATATCTCTCTCCTATTTTTCCTACCAACAAGTAGATATAAAAGATTAAAAATGGAAAAGGTAAGAATAAAATTTTAAAAAGCTAACTAATAAATTAGTGGAGTCTAATCATATATGTAATGCTTTGTGCAGTCTCCTGATTGTCCTAAAGGAAAAGAGGTATCTTTCCTTTAAAAAATTAATTTTCATTAATAAGCATTTATTTTCATTTTTCCTTCCTGCCTCCTTCACTGAAGAAAACTAAAATTAAACTATTTACTGTACAGTCAAACAAAAGAAATTTTACCTGGGCACCAAGCCTGTAAATGTATGTCTCATTCCATATTTTGAACTAACACCTTTTTTTGTCAGGAAGTAGATAGCAGCATGCTTCATTACTCGTCTTCAAGAAATTGGTTGTTGTATTAGTCAGAGTTCTTAAGTCTTTCAAAGTTGTTCTTTTCAGTGTTCTTACTGCATAAAATACCCTCTTAGTTTTTCTCACTACAGTCTATACCAGATTATGCAAGAATTCCTACAGTTATCCCTTTTGTCATACCTTATGCAGTAATAGTATTCCAACATATTTGTATATTTTAATTTGTTTAGCTATTAATTTAATTTCCCTAATTTCTAGTCATTTGCTACTAAAAAAGAGCTGCTATAAATATCTTCATACATTTAGGTTTTTTCTGTCTTCTTAGATTTCTTTGGGACTGTAGTTCTAGTAATGGTATTGTTAGATCAAAAGATATATACTCCCAGGGCTCACCAAGTAATAATATAGCAGATTCAGCCTTCCCTAGCAGAATTTACTTCTCTACCACCCGCCCCCCATACTCAACTAATATCAACATTCTTAACTATAGTAATATTCACTTGGTTTGTTATTTTTTCTAATGATTTTTGGCACATCTTTCCATGAAGAAACATGATATTTTTATTTTTTGAGTGATTAGTAACCTTTTCAGGAATGTCCTAAGTAATAACTGGATACCAAGGTAGTTTTGTGTCATGGTTTACAAATGTAAAACACTTAAAAAATTAAAAAAACAGAATCCATATATAATAATGATTTTCATAATATGAAAACAGGTCTTTCTCCTTTAGGTTTTTTAGGATGTTTCCTAAACCTATATACATAGTCTTCCCTTTTCCCTACCTGAATTCCAGCCTGTGTCACTTGGAATCTTTTCTTTTTTAAGTTCATTTAATTAACTAATTATTTTTGAACATTTTCCCATAGTTACATGAATCATGTTCTTTCCCTCCCTTCCTCCCACCCCACTCCTGTAGCCAATGAGCATTTCCATTGGGTTTTACATGTGTCATTGATCAAGACCTATTTCCATATTATTAATATTTGCATGAGGATGATCATTTAGAGTCTACATCCCCAATCATATCCCCATCAAACCATGTAATCAAGCAGTTGTTTTTCTTCTGCACCTCTACTTCCACAGTTCTTTCTCTGGATGTGAATAGTGTTCTTATAAGTCCCTCAGAATTGTCCTGGATCATTGCATTACTGCTAGTAGAGAAGTCCATTACATTCAATTGTACCACAGTGTATCCATCTCTGTTTACAATGTTCCCCTGGTTTTGTTCCTTTCACTCTGCATCATTTCCTGGAGTTCATTCTAGTTCATATGGAATTGTTCCAGTTCATTATTTCTTTTAGCACAATAGTATTCCATCACCAACAAATGCCATAATTTGTTCAGCCATTCCACAATTGAAGGGCATCCCCTCATTTTCCAATTTTTTGCTACCGCAAAGAGCGCAGCTATAAATATTTTTGTACAAGTCTTTTTCCTTATGTTCTCTTTGGGGTACAAATGCAGCAGTGGTTTGGCTGGATCAAAGGGCAGACAGTATTTTAATGTCATTTGGGCATAGTTCCAAATTGCCTTCCAGAATGGTTGGATCAATTCACAGCTCCACCAGAAAAGCATTAATGTCCCAATTTTGCCACATCCCCTCCAACATTCATTAATTTCCCCTTCTTTCATTTTAGCCAGTCTGCTAGGTCTGAGGAGGTATCTCAGAGTTGTTTTGATTTGCATTTCTCTAATTATAAGAGATTTAGAATACTTTTTCATGTGCTTATTGATAGTTTTGATTTCTTTATCTGAAAATTGCCTATTCATGTTCCTTGCCCATCTATCAGTTGGGGATTGGCTTGATTTCTTTATACAATTGATTTAGCTCCTTATAAATTTGAGTAATTAGACCTCTGTCAGAGGTTTTTGTTATGAAGATTTTTTCCCAATTTGTTGCTTCCCTTCTAATTTTGGTTGTATTAGTTTTGTTTGTACAGAAACTTTTTAATTTAATGTAATCAAAATTATTTATTTTACATTTTGTAATATTCCCTGTCTCTTGACTGGTCTTAAAATCTTTCCTTTCCTATAGACCTGACAGGTAAACTATTCTACGTTCACCTAATTTTACTTATAATTTCCTTCTTCATATTTAAGTCATTCATCTATTCTGAATTTATCTTAGTATATGATGTGAGATGTTGATCTAAACCTAATCTCTCCCATACTGTTTTCCAGTTTTCCCAGTAGTTTTTGTCAAATAATGAGTTCTTGTCACAAGATCTGGGATTTTTGGGTTTATCGTACACTTATCTTGCTAAGGTCACTTACCCCAAGTCTATTCCACTGATCCTCCCTTCTGTCTCTTAGCCAGTGCCATGTTGTTTTGATGACCATTGCTTTATAGTACAATTTGAGATCTGGTACTGCAACCTCCCCTCCCCCTTCACATTTTTTTTTCATTATTTCCCTTGATATTCTTGACCTTTTGTTCTTCCAAATGAACTTCGTTATGATTTTTCTAATTCCATAAAGAAGTTTCTTGGTAGTGTGATAGGTATGGCACTAAATAAGTAAATTAATTTGGGTAGGATTGTCATTTTTATTATGTTAGCTTGTCCCACCCATAAGCAATTAATGTTTTTCCAATTGTTTAGATCTAATTTTAATTGTGTGGAAAGTGTTTTGTAGTTGTGTTCATATAATTCCTGTGTTTGTCTTGGCAAATAGATTCCTAAATATTTCATATTATCTAGAGTGCTTTTAAATGGAATTTCTCTTTTCTAACTCTTGCTGCTGATATGTGTTAGAAATATATAGAAATGCTGATGATTTATGTGGGTTTATTTTGTATCCTGCAACTTTGCTAAAGTTGTTGATTATTTCCACTAGCTTTATTTTTACTGGAATTCTTTAAGTAGACCATCATATCATCTGCAGAGTGTTTAGTCTTCTCATTGCCTATTTTAATACCTTCAATTTCTTTTTCATCTCTGATTGCTACTACTAGTGTTTCTAGTACAGTGTTAAATAATAGAGGTGATAATGGGCATCCTTGTTTCTCTCCTGAACTTATTGGGAAGACTTCTAATTTATACCCATTTCAAATGATGCTTGCTGATGGTTTTAAATATATACTGTCTATTATTTTTAGGAAAGGTCCTTCTATTCCTGTATTTTCTAGTGTTTTCAGTAGGAATGAGTGTTGTATTTTTGTCAAATACTTTTTCTGTCTATTGAAATAACCATGTGATTTCTATTGCTTTGGTTATTGATATGGTCAATTACGTGGGCGGTTTTCCTAATATTAATTCATCCTTGCATTCCTGGTATAAATCCCACCTAATCATAGTGAATAATCCTCATGATAACTTGCTGGAGTCTTTTTGCTAGTATTCTCTTTAAGATTTTTGCATCTTTGTTCATTAAGGAGATTGGTCTGTAGTTTTCTTTCTCTGTTTTGGATCTGCCTGGCTTGGGAATCAGTACCATATTTGTTTCATATAAGGAATTTGGTAGAACTCCTTCTTTGCTTATTTTGTCAAATAGTTTGTATGGTATTGGGGTTGTTTGTTCTTTAAATGTTTGATATAATTCATTTGTGAATCTATCTGGCCCTGGGATTTTTTCTTAGGGAGTTCTTTGATGGCTTGTTCAATTTCTTTTTCTGATATAGGATTATTTAAGTATTCTATTTCTTCTGTTAATCTAAACAATTTATATTTTTGTAAATAATCATCCATAGCATTTAGATTAACACTTGGAATCTTGAGATCTGGAAAATTTCAGCTGGCTTATCCTCTGGATGACCTTACTATTAGGAGAAAAATCTATTGGGGAAAGAGGCTGATCTTGACCCTAACTTTTTGGTTTTCCCCTTATCCACTGAAAATTTCTTTGCATTTCCTTTGGGGCCTACTTTTCTTTTTAAAAATGTTTCATATGCTTTATAATTGAATGTCTCTCTTTTTCATTCATAGTTAAGCTTGTATTTGCAGAGAAGGTCAATCCGGACTGCATCCTAAACTGCATTGCTCTCTAGATGATATTATTCTATTACCTTCTCTGTTTTCTAATGGGTACAGAATGTTGTGTTATTTGAGTTTCCTTTATTTTTTAATATGTTTCTTTTGATCACTTGCAGAACATGTTTCTGAATTGAATTGTTAAACTTAACCTCTTCATATCTTGTAGTTTAAAGCCTTAGGTTTTTTCTGGAAGCATTCTATAATATTTCATTTTCTATGTTCATAAACTCTGGGTAGTTCTCTTTTATTATTTCCAATATGATAAGATATTGTGTTCTGTTTTATTCTTTTGGGAGACCTGTGATCCCTAGATTGTCTCTATGTACTCTGTCTTCAAGATCTGCATGTTTTACTTGTATAGTAAGCTTATTTTCTCTTAATGGTTATTGTTCTTTGATTCAGTTTTTCTATATCCTTCAGTTTGTATACTTGAACTTCTGATCTGTTGTTCTCTCTTTTTTTTTCTTTTGTAAGGCTTACTACCACAGGTTTTAATTTTTCTATTCTACACACTGTTTTTGTTGATCAGGACATAAATTCTGCTCTCATAATTCTCCACTTCCCTGGAAAGAGGAAAAAGAGACTGGGATTAGGAATTTGTTGCAAATCATTGTAGGTCAACTAGTGCAGCCTTGCTACTGATAGCTTAGATGAGGGTAAGTATACTAAGTGAGCTTAGTGTAGATGTCAGTTCATGGGTTTTGTTTTTAACTCATTTCAGATTCCAGATATAATCATCGAGACAGCTTTTTTGTCTTTACATATAATTTCTGTTTCGGAGAGAAGGAGGGAATTAGAGAAAAGATCTGATCTTCAATCTTGTCTATCACATGACTTAAAAGTTCCATCTCTTTTTAGGTAGGTGATTGGAGACTGCATTTTTATTGAGGTCTTTTTTTTTTTCTTTCTTTAGGCTTTCAGTAACCCAAAGTTGAGTTCCTGAGTAAAACTGAGAATTCATGTCCTGTGTGGAAAAACAAGAGCCAGGTAAAAATATAAACAGACAGTATATACCTCTGAAAGATCTATGTCATGACAAAGTTGTTTGAAACTCGGCATAAGGATAAATTATCTCATAATTGGGGAAAATGTTAACAATAAATGAAGGAAAATATTAGCTCAATTTAAAATCTGAATGTATTAAACAACCCAATAAAATTTAAGAGAATGACAGTTTGAATAAAAAAAATAAGACCCCACAACCTGTTGCATCAAGAAACATGTTTAAAAAAATAAAAGAGGACATCAAGTAAATACAGAAAAGCAGGAGTTGTAATCATGCTTTAAGACAAATCAAAAACAAAACAAAAAAAGGATAAGCAAAGTAATTGTGTTACTCTGAACCATTGACAACAAACCAATATTGATACTAAATTTACTTACTCCAAATGACTAGGCCAGTGGTTCCCAAACTTTTTTGGCCTACTGCCCCCTTTCCAGAAAAAATATTACTTAGGCCCCTGGAAGTTAATTTTTTTTTAATTTTAATAGCAATTATTAGGAAAGATGAATGCACCTATGGCCATCACCGCCTACCTGGATCACTGCAGCATCCACTAGGGGGTGGTGGCGTCCACTTTAGGAATCACTAGACTAGACATCAAAGCTCATAAACCACATTAACCAAACAACAAAAATATGTAGACAATAACCCAATGGTAACGGATTTTTTCAGTGTCTTACCTCTTAGTTTTGGAAAAATCTAACTGAATGATAAAAGGAAAAATATAGAATTGAACAAATTGCTGGGGAAACTAGAATTAAGAAGCATGATGTTGGGGGCAGCTGGGTAGCTCAGTGGATTGAGAACCAGGTCTAGAGACAGGAGGTCCTAGGTTCAAATCTGACCTCAGAACACTTCCCAGCTGTGTGACCCTGGGCAAGTCACTTGACCTCCATTGCCTACCCTTACCACTCTTCTGTCTTGNTGAATGATAAAAGGAAAAATATAGAATTGAACAAATTGCTGGGGAAACTAGAATTAAGAAGCATGATGTTGGGGGCAGCTGGGTAGCTCAGTGGATTGAGAACCAGGTCTAGAGACAGGAGGTCCTAGGTTCAAATCTGACCTCAGAACACTTCCCAGCTGTGTGACCCTGGGCAAGTCACTTGACCTCCATTGCCTACCCTTACCACTCTTCTGTGTTGGAGCCAATACACAGAATTGACTCCAAGATGGAAGGTAAGGGTTTAAAAAAAAAAAAAAAAAGAAGCATGATGTCTCTAACATGGACAACTGGGGCCAGTTAGGTGGCTCAGTGGTTTGAGAACCAGGTCTAGATACAGAAGGTCATGGGTTAAAATTTGGCCTCAAACACCTTGTAGCTGGGTGATTCTGGACAAATCATTTAATCCCCATTGCCTAGCCCTTGCCACTTTTCTGCTTTGAAACCAGTTCTAAGGTAGAAAATACAGGGTGTTGGTTTTCTTAAGGGACTTCTAAAGAATATACCTATTTTTCATTACACATAGAACTTTAAAAATATGTCCGTGTCTTAGGGCACAGAGATATTTGCAAATAAAGGAAATAGTAGAAACTAGAAATAGAAAAGTACATATTTTATAGATCATAATACAATAAAAATATTAACTCAGGGATCCCAAACAAATGAGACAGAGAGAAATGGAGATTTAAAAATGAAATTCTAAATAATGAATGGGTCAAAGAACAAATCATTAAAAGAAGAAACTACCAAAATTTCTTAGAATTTCTTAAAGGGAGGTTAGAAATTACATCCTTACAAATATACATTAAGAAAATAGAAAAAAGAGGAAATTAATGAACTAACACTTTCAGACCTCAAACTATTTTACAAAAAAATCATCTAGTAATGGTTAAGAAACAGAGAAGAGATCAGTGCTATAGGCTGGGCAAGGGAGAATCAGAAACAATGAAACTCAATAATCCAGTTTTTGATGAACTAGAAAACACAGATAAGTTAAGAAAGAACTCCCTCTTTGATTTTAAAAAATGCTTGGAAAACTGGAAAATAGTCTGGCAGAAATTAGGCTTAAATTAATTTCCTATACTATAGTTTATAATATGTTCTAAATCCAAATTAAATTTAATATTAAAGATTTTGCTATTTTAAAAATAAGTAGATTATACATCTCATAACTATGGATATGAATAGCCATAGAGGTGATTACAAAAGAATAGTGGCAATTACAATAGATAAAATACATAACTTTAATAACTAGTAACTGAAAAGCTTTTGAATATACAAAATTAATGTACCTAGATTGAGAAAGTAGTCAAATGAAAAAAATAAATTGTATCAAATTTCTCTGATAAAAGTTTTTTATTCAAGATATTTAAATAGTTAACACATATATGTGTATTAACTGACCACACCTCGGGAAATTATTTCACATTCTTCAATATGTTTTCAAAGTGAGAACAAATCATTCTTAAAAGATTTGTGATGAATTAGCAACATGAGAGAGTGCTCTAAATTATTCTAAATTATTTCTAATAAGAGAAATTCAAAGCAAAGAATCCTGAAGTTTAACCTCATAAAAATTAGCAAAAATGATAAAGCATTGGAATAGTCAAATATTAGGAGGAGAGATGGATAGGCGTTTGGGTGCATTATTTGTGAAACTATGAAACTCATCAGCCATTTTGGAAAACAGTTTAGAATTATATGCAAATGAAATTGCCAAAATATCCATAACCTTTGGCCCAGAGATTACTAGGTATACTCCAAGGAAGGTATACACTAAAATATTTACAACAGAACTTTTTGGAATAGCAGAAAATTGGAATCAAAGTTGATGCTCATTCACTGAATTTTGGCTAAATAAATTATGGTACATTAATGTAATTAGAATATTCTGGCATAAGAAATGATGAATATGACTAATATGGAAAAACATGGAAAGATTTATATAAATTTATGGAGTGAAGTAATAAGCAAATTCAAGAAAGAATATACACTGTAATTACAATAACATAAACACAATTAACATCCACACCCCCACAAAAAAGCAAAAGTGAGTCTTGCAAAATTATAAAGAATAATCATTGTTGAGATCAGCTAGATAGCTCAGTAGATTGAGAACCAGGCCCAGAGACAGGAGGTCCTGTGTTCAAATTTGGCCTCAGACACTTCCTTGCTTTGTGTGACTCTAAGCAATTCTTTTAACCCCCATTGCCTAGCCCTTAACACTTTTCTGCCTTGGAACTAATATACAATATTAATTCTAAGATGTAAGGTAAGGGTTTTTTAAGCTAAAAAAATTTTTTTTAAAGAAATAACTACAACTCAAAAGAAAAGATATAAAATGACTCTCCCACCCCACCTTGCAGAAATAAAAGATCTATAAGTGTTGCACATTCCACAAATTTTCAGACTTGTTTGGTAATTCTCTGGGAGAGAAAGGACTAATACTGGGGATGTAAAAAAAATCAATTAAAAACTATTTAAAAAGTAAATTATTAGAGTGTCAGTTATTGAAACACTGAGTTGTGTTTTTCTTTTTTAAGAACAAACAAGTTTCATACCAATGTTATGATCCTTATTCCATTTGGAAAATGCCAACTTAAAAAATATATTTATAAAATTTCAAGATTGAAATCTCACAGAATTCTTAAATGGAAATGTACATTCTTGCTGCTTCCTTGATATATACTGTGGAATATAGTCGTCTTGTACTATATATATGGCATAATCTATCTTAGTGAAGCCTATTTTTGCCTTGAAAACTTTCCTTAGTCTTGATATTCTCTTTTTTGTTTCCTCCAAGAGGATTATTTTCCCCCCTTCAAACAATGCATTGTCTCCTTGCTTCAGGAAACACCTTTTTCTGGATGATGCATTTAGTTGTTGTCATTTCCACTTCAGTGTGAACTATGAAGTCATCCTTTTCCTGTGAAAAGGAAATTTCCCAGCTGTTCATAAAATGTGGAAGCTTCTGAGAGAGAGGGCAAAAGCTCAGAAAGATATATTGCTTCTTCTCTCCTCTCTGTTATCAAATTGTTTTTTCCGTAGAGCTTTTTTTTTTTTTTTTCTGTTCAGATTTGTACTATCCAACAGTCAAGATAACAGTTTCTTGTGTGTTAGGTTTTCTTTACATGTACCTGAGACAGAATGCTTTGATATCTGAACTATTAGCATAAGGTTCTTACTTTTCCTAAATTTTGATTAAAAAGGAAAGATGAAAAATTTCCTATTACTTTACCTTTTGAAGGCTTAGCTGGTGTCTTCTTAGTTAAAAATACCACTTCCTCTCCCCCTCTTGACACACCCATTTAAACTTACCAACCATCATTTCCTTTTTTTTAAAACCTATCTTGTTTATGTAGTGGGTAAGTAGAGCTATTGTTTAGGCTATGTCTGGTTTATCTGAGTTATATTGGAAATTTTTGTTCTTATTTTGAGAAAGATAACAAATAGTTCCATAGTGTCTACAAAGTTATATTTTCATTTACTAATTTGAACTAGGGTTTATTTTATTGCCATTAAATTATAGTGAATGAAAAAATGTCAGTTTCTACTTTTACTTGGCAAAATGGGAGAAGTTGTTCAAATTAGTGAGATGTCAAATATGCATCTAGTATGGGCAAGTGACTATTTTGTGTCCTTCATTTAATATTAAACAAAATTTTGAGTTCCTTGTGGGTCAGAATACCATAATCTGCTCAGAGTGGGAGAGATTCAAAGGTTTGCAAAAAGCATCCTCCCAGTTACCTACATTCTCAAATTCAATTTCATCTTCAACTTCTGACTCTCATCTCACATAACCAGTTAATTACCAAATATTGGCATTTCTATCTCCATGGTAACTCTTAAATAAGTTCCCTCCTCTCTGGTCACGCAGAATTACCACCCTATTTCATTCCCTCATCAGCTTTCATTTAGACTATTTTCAGAGCATATTTGTTCTCCCTCTCTCAAGCCTCTTCCCTTTCTGTTCTCCATACACCCACTAAAGTAATTTTATTAAAGTGAAGGTCTTATAATGTCATGCTCTACTCAATCTACTCTATCAGTAGCTCCATCTTACCCCAGGATCAAATATAAATTCCTCTATTTGGCATTCAAAGCCTTTCTGACCCCTTCCTATATTTCCAGTCTTCTCACACATTGTTGTTCTTTGGGTCCAGCCACATTACTCTACTTACTCACTAGTTCGTACTCATTTAAATCCATCTCCCATCTCTATGCCTTTACACTTCCACATGCCTGAGCACACTCTGTTCACCTCTGCCTCTTAGAGGTATGAAGGCTGAATGGGAAGGTTCTTACAACTATGTAATCAGGGAAAAGTTCCTAGAGGAGGTAGCCCTTGAGTTGGACTTAAGAGGAGAGGATAGGTATTTAGTAAGCAAAGACAGGGCAGAAAGAATTTCAAACCATAACAACCTGAACAAAAGTGTGAAGTCAGGAAAGCTCAGTGCATGATAAGAGAAAGAGTCTGATTGGGAACATAGTATATAGAAACAAACATTATAAAATGAACTGAAGAGAATAGAATAGTGCCCAAATTTTAGGCTTTGAGAGACAAAGGAATTTGAATTTTACTTAAGGGAGATAGATATATTTTTAAAATTAAATTTAATTTTTAAAAATATTTTCCCATGGTTACATGATTCATATTCTTTCTCTCCCCTTTTCCCTCCATATCCCAAAACTGACTGGAGAGATTTTTATCAGAAAACTAATTGGACCATATACATAAAGAATATTAGACTACCAGCAATATGAATAAGGAGGGGAGAAAGCAAAGTAATTCAGACTTAGTAGTAGAACCTTTTAATAGGATGGGGGCAGTAGAAGAATGTAACATATATGGGGATAGAATTCACAGAACCTAGTAATGAGTTGGATAGGAGAAGTAATGGGAAAGAAGGCATCAGAAATAACATCAAATCTTCATAGCAAAATCAGAAGTCAAATCTGTTACTGACTGGTTTGAGATACTTTTTGAATTGGTTACAAAATGGTGAAGAAATTTGTTGCTAGGATGTGAAGACTTAAAGATGTCTTTTAAAAAACAGTTCTACTTCGGTAATATTTTGATGCTATGGAAACAAACTAAGCTTTGAATTTTAAGGATCATTTATACTATGTGTCAAAACTGGTTTTGTCACTGTTGCTACAACCTGCTCTTCTAGAGGAATATAATAATGCATCATTTGTACCTTATTGTTTCTTTTTAGGCAAAAGTTTAATCAATAATTACTGGCAAAATTCTTCCTATTATACTAATATTTTTATTAATATGAATTTTTGTATTATAAAAACTATAGAAAATAGCTGTGTATGTGTTAGAGTGGAATGGGAGTTGATGGGAGAGAAAGAAGTATGGTTTGGAAATCACTTAATTAGATTACTACTTCCTGTTCAGCTAAGAGGATGACTCTGTAACTTTGTCTAAATCAGCTTGACTGGTCCCAGCTGTATCCTGTGTTGTGCATGGTAATGATTTACTTTCCCACACATCCATCTGACTTTCTTTCTACTTTCCAGATACATTGAACACTACTACAGTATTTAGTAAAGCAGTCTGTGGCAAAAGACTGGATGTTTTCCCAGATATTAATGTGAACAGTAGTTAAATGTAGGGTTGTAGACAGAAAATTATATAGAATATACATTTTTCAAAAACTGAATGGCTCAATGAGCCTAATTTCTTTAAAAAGAGAGGGGACTGGAAAAACCTTTAGACATTTTACTTAGCATTATGCTATAATTAATGACTTCAAGTGATGAGAGGCACTATGGTATAGCAAAAAGAATACTGGACTTTGAGTCAGAAAAGCCTCCATTCATATCCCACCTGACATCATTGGTGTGACAATGGACAAGCCATTTAATGTCTCTGAGCCCCAGTTTTCTGGCTAGAATCAAACGAGACGATGCCTGCTTTTGCTCCTATACAAATGCAAGCTACAGAATCAAATATTAGACATGTAAAACTTAAAGTGATATATAAACTAAGCTGAGGTTTGGAGATAGCTGCCTTTGTTACTGGCAAATATGGTTCAAACTATAGTTATATAGTTAACAATTTTTTCCAATTAAAATCCCTTTAATTTGAGCTCAGTTTCATTCCCCTTCTTCTACTTTTGACTCCCTCATATTCATCCATGTCAACTCTACTTCTGACATTTCCTTATCTTACTCTACCCTCTCTTTATATTGTGCCCTATTAAATCACATTTCGTTGTTAAATTCTTCCAATCAATGGACCTTCCCTTGGAACAAAGATGAACAGTTATGCAGGAATATCAGATATAGTGACCTTGATGACAATATATACAGCAATCTGACCTCATAGATTCTCACCTTTCTAACAAGAGAAGGAAGATAGGTTTCATTATCTTTTTTTCCCTGAACCAAGATTACTCAATTTCATTTTAATTTTTTTTCCTTTACACTGTAAATGTTGCTTCTGCTTACTCTATTCTACACTAATTCATACAAATCTTTCAATGTGCATATATTTGGGGGGAGGGAATAACCCATTGGCTGAGGCTGGATTTGAACTTAAGTCTTTCTGACCCCAGGTCTGACACTCTGTCTACTGAGTCACCTAGCAGCCTTTGTCTAGAACACTGAGATGGTAAGTGATTTGCCAAAGGTCACATATCTAGTATTTGTCAAAAGAAAGACATGAACAACTTAGGACTTCTTGGTTCTGAGACCAGCTCTCTATCCACTGCAGAAAAGTGGTTTTCTGATTCTAAAGTGTTAAAACATAGTGTGTCTTAAGGTAATGGATTCTTTCCTTGGACTATCATCATCATCATCATCATCATCATCATGACATTTATCTGCCCAGCACATGCCTTAAAAAGAGTGCAAGGGTAAATTTTAATCCAGCCTTGCATGTATACTTACATACATACATTACATATAAATTATATAGGTATAGGTATAGCTATATAATATATATATACATACATATATATGCATGTGTTTGTTTTACTGAAGATAACTTTGTTAGTTTATATATCATTTACATTTATTTATCTGTGTCCAAGTTGTGTATGTACATAAACAGTTCTTACTTTATTGTACACCCTATAGACCTCTACCAAAAGCAGTTTTTATATAAATGCAAAAATTAAGTTTAAAAAGTATGTTTTGATCTACATTCAGAATTTATCAGTTCTCTCTCAGAAGGTGGATTGCATTTTTCAGCATGAGTCATTTGGAAATATTTTGGATTATCTTAAGTATTTTCCAGTTGACCATTATTATAATATTTGTTCTTGCTGTGTACAATGTTCTCCTGGTTCTGATCACTTCTCCTTGTGTCAATTCATATGTCTTCCCAGGTTTTTCTGAAATCATCCTGCATATCATTTCTTACAGCACAGTAATATTCCATCACGATCATCTACCACAATCTGTTCAGCCATTCCCTAATTGATACTACAAAAACAGCTGCTATAAATATTTTTGTAAAAATAAGTCCTTTTCCCTTTTCTTTGATGTCTTTGAGAATACAGACCTAGTAGTAACATTGCTTAGCCAAAGGGTACATACAGTTTTATAACCCTTTGGTTTATTTCCAAATTGTTCTCCAGAATTATTAGATTAGTTCACAACTCCAGCAGTAGTGCATTAGTGTCCCAATTTTTCCACGTCCTCTTTAACATTTTTCATTTTTCTTTTCTGTCCTAAGAGCCAATCTGATAGTTTCCATTTCTCTACTCAGTAGTGATTTAGAGCATTTTTATGTGATTATTGATAGCTTTGACTTCTTCTGAAAACTGCCTGTTAAATATTCTTTGACCATTTATCAACTGAGGAATGACTCATATTTTTATAAATTTGACTCTGTTCCCTATGTATTTGAGACATGAAGTTTTTATCAGAGAAACTTGCTATAAAAATGTCCCCCTATTAGCAACATTAATTTTGCTTATGCAAAACCTTTTTAATTTCATGTAATTAAAAATGTCTATTTGACTTCCCATGAATCTCTTCATCTCTTGCTTGCTCATCCATAGATATGACAGATTTTCCCTAATTTGTTTATGGTGCTTATGCTATTACCCTTTATGTCTAAATCATTTATCCATTTTGACCTTATCTTGGTATTTGATGTGAGAGATGGGTCTTTGCCTAATTTCTGCTATACTCCTTTCCAATTTTACTAACATTTCTTGTCAAATGGTGAGTTCCTTGGCCCCCTCCCCATCTTTTGTATCTTTGAGTTAATCATACACTAGAAAACTATAGTCATTTACTACTGTGTACCTAATCTATTCCATACTATTCTATTTCTTAGTCAATACCAGATTGTTTTAATGATTACCACTTTGTAATATAGTTTGAAATCTAGTGTTCATAGGTTGCTTGATATTTTTGACCTTTTGTTCTTCCAGATGAATTTTGTTATTATTTTTTCTAGCTCTTTAAAATAATTATGATAGTTTGATTGGTATGCCACTGAAAAAATAAATTAACTTGGCTGTAGAATTATCATTTTTATTATATTGGCTCAAACTGAAACAATAGTACTTTCACATAGAGTATTTTATTTGATCCTTCCAACTAGAGTGAGTTGAGCAGAATAATAGGTAGTAGATATCAGTCTCATTTTCCAGATCAAGAAATTAAGGTTCAGTAGGTGAACTTAACTTGGCCAAAATAAAATGTCAAGGAGATGGAAGATCAAACAAGAAATCAAAATTTTCTGATCCTGTTTTGAGAGGCAATGTGGTAAAATGGTAAGAGTGTTGGACTTGGAGTCAGAAGACACTTGACAGGTGGTTTAAATCCTTTCTTTAAATGTGTATTAGCTAGGTTTGAAAACAAACCAGTTGACCTCAATTTTTTCATTTGTAAAATGGGGATAATAGTACATATGCTCCTACTTTAGAATCATCATAAAGCTCTAATAAATATACAAAATAATTTTTTAAACTTTAAAAGAACCATAGACATGTTAGTTATTAAGAATGCAAGTATGTACTTTACAATATTTTATTTAGAATATGAAACTGAAATAGAAATTATCATTTACTAATATTATTGCACTGAGAGCAAGACCATCTATGAATGTCTTTTATTTTTAAACTTATGTGTAAAACCACTTTTATTAGTAAAAAAACATGTAAAAAGGAAATTTCTGCTCCCACTGCTTGGGGAGTGGTGATGAATGAAATTCTTTCCTTCCCCTTTGCCTTTTCTCTCCCCTCATCCCCTTTGCTCATCAGTGACATATCATGAAAACAGCTTTCTGCCAGCAGATAAGTTTCCATGTCACGCTGTCTGTCAGATTCCTGGGCTATGAGATAAAACAATAGTGGGCAAAAGGAGGATACCTTTAATGTAAAGTCTAACAGTAAGAAGCAGGATGACTTTTCATAAATTATGTCAAGTTTTTCAAGACTGAGATGTGTTAGCTGGAATAGGAAATTTGGAAATCTTAACCCAATGGACAGAGATGACTGAATTTACAAATAACAAAGACAAATCTTGGCCGTTTGTTTTCAGGTTAGTGATTACATGTTGCTTGCTTTTTTGCTTTACTTTTAGAAAATGTTTTTAAAAATCTGAATAAAACAGAATTTTATTTTGTAAACATATTTAAGTTGTTTTTTATGCTAGGCAGATTTTTACACTTCATTTATAGAAAAGGAGGATCTTAGAGGAGTGAAACAGTTGAATATTAATTCTTTGACACTGCTGATACAACTCGAAGCTAGTTGGAAAATAGAGTTGAGAAAATAGAGAACATGTGCGTAATATTATGTAGATATAAGCATGTATGGCATAGAGTAAGAGGTTTGTGTTAACATACTGATTTGAAAATTATTTAACTGTTAATAATATTGCATCAAGTATACTTTTAAGTATTGGGATTTGTTTTGGCTTTTTTTGGGAACAGTTTAGCATGTAACATTTGAATATTATAATGTGCTTTTCTTTCAATAGGTCCCATTATGTAACTTGCTTGATTTTATAAGAAATGTTAGCCATTTAGTTTAGGTGTTAATGTCTTCATAAAGTCAAAATCAGACCATAGAATAAGATGATATTTATATGAATGAATACTTAATACAGAAGGATTGGGGGTTGGTCCCCCAAGGCCATCTTCAAGTCACCTGCCTTCAATTTTCTTGAATATTATTATAAAGTCTAATTATTGTTATCCATGTTTTAGAGGATGACAGTCAAATTTTTTGACCTCAAAAGAGGTCAAATTTTCTTAAGTATTGGGGTCTTTATATTTATTTGTGATTTTGCATGAATGTTTTTTAGAAACAGTTATTTGAGTATCTGAGAAGTGACTTAACCTTAATGATAAAGGGTCTTGTTGTATATTTGTATGTTGACTGTAGGAGAATCCCAGTACAGTGTACTATAGTTAGTAGGTACTTAAATGTTTGTTTGAATTGAATTGGTATGTATTTATATCTTATATGTATCTATTGAGTTGCAGCAACAAAACAGCACTAAGTTAAAGATTTGGGCTATTAAAATAAGAGCTGATTATTTTTTTATTTTTCTCTTGTTTAATGTGATATAAGCTTCCAAATTACTATTAATAAGCTAACTATTCTTAGCTTAAATACTATTAAGCTCTGTATTTTTCTAAATACATCTTTACTTTGTGTAGTAGCAAAAGTGAACATTTCTTAAAGGCATATATCATTCATCCCAAAGGGCCATTCCCTGAAGGCCTGTTATGAATTCATTCTTAGGAGAAGGAGCTGGCTCTTACTAGGTTGACTTATGAAAAAAATGGATTGTATTGCATTTGAAAGGGGGAAATGATGAGTAGGAAAGGAGAGGCTGGGGTACAGTAGAGAAATTAACTATACTGTACTATGCTAGGCAACAAGAATACTAGACAAAATAAAATTTTTAAATCCCCTGAATTCAAAGTATTTACATTTATCAGAAGGATGCAATTATGACACCAAAAAGATTGTGTAACATAATTTGGGAACTGGCAGGCAGGAGAGAGAAAGAGGGAGAACTAAAGAGGGGGGGGGGAATCAGAACAGATTTCATGCAAGAGGTAGCATTTGAGTTGAATCTAGAAGGAAATTGGGGTTTTGAAAGGCAGAGGGGCATTCCAGGCACAAGAAGACAAAGAGTGCAGCCTGTATAAAGGTACAGAGGCCACGAATGGAATAATGTGTAAGGGAAACAACCAGGGAATTACAGTTTGGCTGAACCATAGAATATTTGAAAGGGGGTCTCATATGCAATAAATCTAAAGATAAACATAAATACAAAACACTTTTTAAAAAAAAAAGAAAGTAAGAATGTCTCTTTTAGAAAATGAAATCCATGTAAAATCCTGATTATCAAAATGTGGAAACATTGTTTCCCCTTCAGGATTGTAGGATGCTTCCCACACCTTTTTTCTTCCTATTCCGAGCTCCTCCCTGAGCCTTAGTTGGAATCTAGAACCTTACTGTGGAGAGTTTTAAATGTCAAGCTGAGGAGTTTTGTGTTTCGTATTAGATATAAGAGACAGCCATTGGAAATTCTTGAGCAGAACAACATGGTCAGATTTGAATTTAGGAAATTTAAGAACAATACTTCTCTTTGCCACCTTTCTTTTGTGACTGTGATCTTATGAATTTGATTTTTTTTAAAACCATTACTCCATTTTCACTATATTAAATTGGTTCTAAATTTGCAAAAATTGTAAAAATATTTAAAAAAATGTTTTTCTTTCCTCACATAAAGGAGTGTAAGACTTTGAAGTTAAACTTAACTAAAGTTGCTCACTCATTATCTTCCTATGGGTGTGCTTCTCTTATTGCCACCTTGGTTACTTGGTCTTTCTTATATCTGATCACTTCTAGTTTCTCTTGTTGTCCTCTGTTTTCTTTACTCCTCCTCTCCTCCACCCCAGGGTAATACTGTGGATGAAGGTTGTGGATGTGTGTATTTTAATCACCTCCCTCTTCTATGACTTGGAAGCATTTCTTAAGTAGCTCATATTTTTGATGGACCTCACTGAGATTTATATAATCTCTGAAGAAAAAAATTTCATTGAGGAAGTTAACTATCAAAAGTTCAAAACTCCTTTTAAAAGTAAGACATGTTTTTCAGACCAAAGTTAAGGTGTTAAATATGCATACGAAGAAAGCACAAGTGGGCCTTACCTGATATAATAAACATGTCTTTTTATTTTTTATTTTATTTTTTTATTTTTTAAACCCTAATATCTTTTATATATATATCCTTCTATATTAATTTTTTTTTATTTGTTATAGGGCTAGGCCATGGGGGTTAAGTGACTTGCCCAGGGTCACACAGCTAGGAAGTGTCTGAGGCCAGATTTGAACCCAGGACCTCCTGTCTCTAGGCCTGGCTCTCAATCCACTGAGCCATCCAGCTGAAACATGTCTTTTTAAATATACCAGGGCAACTTGTTTTTTGTTTTTAAAGTTTAATCGATGTTTAACGCCATACAAATTTCCTTACATACCTTTATCCCCACCATTTGAATCTCCCTTTTAATAAAGAAAAACACTTAAGCAAAACTGATGATGCACTTAACATTCCATGCCAGTAATCAGCCACTTTCCTACAGAGATAAGGGAGATGATATGTCATTGTTTGTTTTCTTGGACTAGGATTGGTCCTTACAATTATTATTGTTGTTGTTATCATCATTGTGATTATTGTCATTATATGCTTATATATATTATTACTATATAATATGTAGCATTATCATGATAGGTGGTGAGGATAATAATAAATAGCATTTACATAGTGATTTAAGGTTTATAAAGTATTTTACACATATTACCTCATTTGAGTTCAGGTACCTTTTAGTGAGTACTTTAGCAAATTCAGATATTTGTTGCAGGTATCTGGTTTTCTCAAAGCAGGTGAGAGAGAGAGAACATGTTCTTTATAACAGAAGAATGAATAATAGTTTATATTTTATCTGCACATACTTAAATTTTTGGAAATCAGTAAAATCTTCAGTTTTTATAACTTTTATAGAAGCTGTTATAGAAAGTATAACTGACCTGTTTTTCAGACATTTGACTTGCTAGCCTTTATATATGTGTGAACATAATATATATGTATAGTGTGTACATATATGCATTTTTTTAAACCCTTAATTTCGGTGTATTGTCTCATAGGTGGAAGAGTGGTAAGGGTGGGCAATGGGGGTCAAATGACTTGCCCAGGGTCACACAGCTGGGAAGTGGCTGAGGCCAGGTTTGAACCTAGGACCTCCTGTCTCTAGGCCTGACTCTCACTCCACTGAGCTACCCAGCTGCCCCCATATATGCATTTTTGTATACTTCTATGTGTACAAAATTTTTCAAAACCTAAAAATATCCTGGCCTTTCCCACAAATATTAGTATCATTCTTGAGCCATGAGAATTGGCATTACCAGAATAAAGTGCTGTTGGTTTTGATTGCATTTTTTTTACTTTTGCTGAAATTCATATGTGCCCCACTTGTATATTGTTGATGGAACTATTAATCAGTGTAAAATGGAAAGTAATTTGGAATGATGAGAGTAAAGTAACTGAAGCATCCATATACTTTGATACAGAGAATCTACTAATAGACATATGCCCCAAGGAGGCCATTGACAATTAAAAGCAGCTCATTTTATTAGAGCAAAGAATTTGAAACAAAGAAGATGTATATCAGTTGGAGAATGGGTAAACAAATTGCAAATATAATGAATACAGAGAATCGTGGAAAGATTTATACTGCAAAATGAAACAAGAATAGCCAAGAAAATAATACACACAAGGACTGTAACCATGTAAATGGAAAGAATAGACATAAAAAAATCAAAATCCAGTATTGCAAAATTATAAAGAACAAGCATCACTAAAAAGAAGAGATATGAGAAGACATTTCCACCCCACCCCTTTGCAGAGGTGAGAGATCCACAAGTGTTGAACATTCCACATATGGCAGAGTGACAATTATTGGGCCACTTGCCAAATATTAACCCCTGCATGAGTGGTTGTAGAGCTAGGATATGAAGGATCATGCACCTGAGAGCAGATATACAATTTATATTATATTTTAAGTTTGTCTCTTTCATCACTTAAAATAACGTTTGAAGATAACTACAGGCATACTCCCTAAACAACTTGCTATTCATTCGTTCCATAAAAACATATTGGGTAAATGATATATTAAAAGAGTAGTTAGTTAGAAAAGAAAAACAATTATGAATGTCTGGGCAGAATTATGGTGGAATTTATTTTGTAACTTTCAGTTATAACAAAAAGGTCATCTAAATGACCTTATCCCTTCCAATTTAAGATCCTGTGATCCTCTTCACAATTTTTTTAAGAAATGATATTCATTTGGGCAATATTATGCAGAATAAACCTGTATTTAAATTTTTTTATTTAAGTTCCTATAGGAATACTACTTATGCCTAATCTAAGTATTTTCCAAGAGTGATTTTTTTTCCATCAAGCATTTTCTTGGACAAGTATTTTTAAATGAAAAGCATATATTTTTCTACATTGAATAGACAAAAATATTTCATTTTTATATAGTTATTATAAATGGTTAATATTTATATAACACTTTTAGGTTTTCAGATTGCTTTACAAATATCACATTTTTATCCTCACAACAACCTTGGAAGGTTAGGTGCTATTATTATCATCCATATTTTATAGATAAGGAAACTGAGGCAGACAAAATTTAAGAGACTAGCCTAGGGTCACAGAATTGGTGTCTGAGGCTAGATTTGTATTCTTATTTTTCCAAATGTAGGTCCAATTCTCCATCTCCATTCAACTAACCCAGCTTTTCAGATGAAACTGATCAATACAAAAAGTAATATTTTTAACAATAAATTGCTCTTTGAAAAAACAATGATTCACTTTTACCTTCTCTCCAAAGTATTACTGCCACTATTGGAAACCTGTTTGTTTTTTAAATCCTTGGTTTCTCTGGCTTTGTTTTTCCTCAAGTAATAGGAATCTTGAAAAATGTTGTAAGTAATACTGTCTTACACATTTCTTTTCTTGAAGATCTCTGATGCTGCTTTCTTTAAATTTAAGAAGCATTTTACTGTTGTTTCACCTCCAGGCTGTAAATTTTAAAAAATGCAGATCATGCCCCTAATCAGAAATTAACTCATGGGGGTGAGTTTGAATACTATGATACTTATGTTGCTTGTTACCCCACACACACACACACCTTGAAAGGTTTTATTTCATGTTGGCTCTTCACCTAAAATACTGTTAATAAACTTATTGTTTTCAAATACATTTTGCCAAAGTTTAATCAAAGCTGCTTTTTCTTTCAAATTATTCTTTGCAAGTTGACTAGATGTAATGAGCCATTGATTCCTATCATACAATTCTGTCAGGCTTAATTTTCCTATTATTGTGAAGGATATATGCATATTGGCTTTTTTTTAAGATCATACAAGAATGATTCTAAGCAAAAGGCTAAAAACCAATTTAGCCATTAAATATATTTTACTGATTCATGCTGTTTCCTGCAAGTACTTCCTTCCTAAATTCCAGATCATTTCTTTTACCACATGACCATCAGACAATATAATCTTTGATCAGATATTAATGAGACAAGAGACCTTTGGCCAGAATGCCCATAAAACAAAAGTTTTGGCATCATTTCCTTCAGAATACCAAACTTCCCACAACAACAACAAAAAAAAATGTAGCATGCCTCAAACTTAAGCTGATTATTTCAGATCGTAATCCCTAACAGGCAGAGCTGTATGTCATCAAATTTGAGAACTCCTTTACATCTCCTAAAGCAGTGATTCTTAACATTATTTTTGTATCTATACGGACCTCTTTAGCAATAGTCAAAACCTATTGACTCCTCCTCAGAATGTTTTTAAATCCATAAAATAAGTAAAACTGCAAAGGAAATAAATCTTTGAAATACAGTTAGTAAAAATATTTTAAAAAACAAATTCATGGACCCCACCCAGGTTAGGAACCCATGCTCTAAAGTATCTGTTTATAAATCTGGTAATTGGCATTTGTATCAATGTGTTATCACTTGTGCATCACTTAAGAGTACAAGAATCATATGCAGGATGTGGTTAACTTAATGATCACAAAATATTTATGTAGAGCCCATGTGCAACTTCTGAGGAAGGCAATGATGATAGTGAAAACTAAAAAAAAAATGTACTGTGCCCTTAACAAGCTTACATTCCTTTATGTTCTACACTTTGTTTAGCCACAACTCAATCATTGGACTTTTGTTTTCTTTCCAGTTCTTTGCTCCCACAAAAAATGCTACTATTAATATTTTGGTGTATATAGAGGTCCCCCCTTTTTTTTGTTCAATGATCTCCTTAGGCTATATGCCTAGTAGTGGTCTCTAAATAAAGTGACATTTTATACACCTTCTTTATAATATCAGATTGCTTGGAACATTCCTCAACTCCACTATTTGTGTTGATGCTCTTCTCTCTTTACAACCTCCCAAAATGAATGATTCACATCATTTGTTATCATTGCTACTTTATTGGATGTAAGGTGAATCAATTTCTGATGCACTCTTCTTATTAGTGATTTGGAACATTATTTCATTTGGTTGATAATAGTTTCCAAATCTTTTGAGAGTCATTTATTCATATCCTTTTCCTCCTAGCTTTCTAAGGGATTTTCTAGCCCTGGATGTCCTTCTGCTTCCTAGCCCTAGAATGACCATAAGCACTTATCAGTGATTTGTGATGTAGGCTTCCAGATACCCTTATTTCCTCTGTTCTGGTTTGCTTTTTGCTAGTCCTCAAACTTTTTTTTCTTCCTGATATATTCTTCTGATGATTCCTGCCCCCCCCCTTTGTCTCTTGACTCTTTCAGTCACCTCCATCAGTTATCTAGGTTATCTCTAATCCAGAGCTTCTTCTTTATGATTGGCATTATCTTGGGGCTGTTTTAAAGCCACCTCTCTACTTTCTGACTTTTCACTCACAAATTTAATTTTAGAATTTTTTTAAATTTTATATAAACCATTCAGTTCAGCTCTCAAATTTCTTTACAAATCAGTTGGAACTACCTATTAATACAAGTAATACAATAGGAATATAATATATTTGTATTTTATAGTTGCCTAAGCACTTTTACATCTGTCTCCTTTGATTTTATCAGCCCTGTGAACAAAAGAAGGGGATGATGTTCTTTTTTATATAAAAATAAGGGAGTTAAAGTATAAAGAGGAATCAGTGACCTGCCTAAAGCTATACTCAACCACTAAAATGATCTGGCTACTAACCCAGTATCCTTCCTGGTATGCTACACTTCACTATACCTGCCAAAGGAAATGTATGGGAATTAGACATCAATCTAACAGAAGAATTATTCTGTTTAATTAGGGGAGCTTGAATCTCAGTGGTATCTTTCAGGATTAGTTCAGTACTTATACATGGTAGACTCACAATAAATATTTGTTTGTTTATTATAGTCAGAGACCCTCCCTTTACTCTCCACTTTTTTTTCCTGGTACTCCCATGCACTTCCTCAGAATTTTGTATCTCAGTATTTTTAGTTCTTGAATCCTTTGGGTCTACCTAAACAGCCACTCTTCAGACACATACAAGCAAACTCCAGGATCAGGCTGATCCTGTTCTTGTCACATTGAAGATAAGAAGGCAATAAGAAAGTAGGCGAGTCTGATGTGGTCTTTCAGGAATTGTCACACTTGTACCTGTCTTAGCAGGGCGTGATTCTGTCAGTTCTTGTTTTGATTTGAAGTTTTAAAATAAAAACCAGAAGGGAGGAGGGGCAACAAAAGAGAACTTAATAGAAATGCATTAGTTTCAGACACCTTCAGTGCCCTTTTGAAATGAAGGACTTTAAAGGATCACTTAAATTCCCAACTAATTTACATGTTTTTTGCCTTTAAGAAACACTTTTATATGGCAGAAAAAAATATTTACTAGAGAATCAGAAGGCTCTTTTAAGTAGTTGTATGTCTGTGGGTCAGTCACTTTATTTCTTTGCGTCCCACTTTTGTTTATAAAAACACAGAGATGGATTAGGCACTCTGGAGGAATTTTTGACTGGAATCTGTGATGGACATTCATGTCTTCCGATATCATTTTTTTCTGTAACTCTATGGAAGTTACGTGGAACCCCACCCCCTCCTGAGGACATTCTAAATAAGTGCTTAGTGAAGTCATAACTAAGTCTTTGATTAAGACTATGCTAAGAGCTTAGAGGCTTTTACATTTGGTAAAAGCTCCTTGTCCTTGCTGCCCATCTGCTCAGTTTTGACCAAGATGAGCTGAATTCTGCCTCACTTTCTTCTTCTCAGCTGGCCTTAAAGATTAACTTACCTTTCTTGGAGCATTTTACATGAAGTTGAAAGTCCCAGTGAATTAAGGTTTGCCATGATCTCTGATACTACTTAAGTCCTTGATGATACCAGACTTGTAGAAATATATGTGTTCATCAGCCAAAGATTAAACAATCTACTCCTCCCTCAAATGTTCCCTTGACTAGATGATATTTGATTAAGAGGGAAACACCTTTTTTCAGTTCTCCTGCTTTGTTTTCACTTTGGTGTTATGTTCCAAGAATAGTCCCACTTCTTTCTCAAAAGATAGGATTCTTTAGCTTCTGATAGCTTTAGGATCAGTTAGGAATACAGAGTTAGAGCTAGAAGATAATTCAAAGGTTCAGCCCCCACATTTTGCAGATGAGGAAAATTAATTGACTTGGTTTGAAACTTTGCAACAAATTGTTTTTGCTATTCATTGGTGTTTGGGAAGAACATTGTAATACAGTGGTGTTTTTCATTTTTTTCAAGTGTAATAAGAATCTGTTGTATACAAACAATTGTCCTAGGCATAATGGAAATAAAAATGGAAAATTATGGTCTTTGCCATCAAGATCTTTAAAGCTGAGGAGGGGGGAATAGGTCTTGTGTGCAAATAACCATGGTATATTGCAATATGCATATGATATGAGAGGTCCAACAGTAGAATGAGAGATACATAGATAGGAATTATTTTTAGCTTTGGAAATCAGGGAGGGTTTCATGGAGAAAGTGTCATCCGACCTAGACACTGGAGGAGTAAAATAATTCAATATACAAGATGGTGGGTTCCCTTCCAGGAATGGGAGTTGGGCCTACACAAATGCATACAAGAAGGCCAAAGCAGGATCAAGTGGAAAATGATGATTAACCCAATTTGTTTTTAAAAGAAAGTATGTGGCTAGGATTAGTTAAGATATTGCTTATGGTTTGTATGGAAATCCATGCAAGCTCTAATATGTCTTTTATATATTAGCAAACTAATAGTAGCTAGCATTTATATAGCACTTTAAAATTTGGGAAGTAGTTACAAATATAATTATCTCATCCATCCTCTTAACAGTCCTTTGAGTTAAGTACTTTTATAATCTCCATTTTACCTATAAGAAAATTAAGGCAGAGATTAAGTTACTTGTCCAAAGCCATACAGCTGGTTAGTTTCTGAGGTGATATTCAAATTCATGTCTTCCTGACTCCACTCTATCCAGTGCTCCACCTATTTCTTGGGTTGAAACACAACAGTTAGCCTAACTGCATCAGTCTGAAAAAAAATGGGTACCCAAGTTAACTGACTAGTTCTTTTGGATTCTTTATGAGTGCTTTCCATATGGCATACCTTGCATCAGAGGTTTGTTAAATCAGTTGTTTTGCCTGTCAACTTAGGAAGGTATTTTAAAAGTAGGAAAATCTTGATTATCTGAATCTTGGCAAAGACAGTCAAATGATCAATAAAGATAATCTTTTCACTTCTTATTATCCACATTGCCTGGCACACAGTAAGCAAATCATAGTGAATGCTTGTTGATTGATTCTGTTCCCATATATGACATCCACCTTTGCATACATACTCCATGTATAGAGAGCATTCTACCTCTTTGCACCCCTATTTTCTGTTACAACTTAATTCAAGTGTCACTTCATTTATAAGGCTTTTCCTGACACCCTATCCTCCTCCCCTAGGTGAAATGCCTCCTCCCTCCCAATTTTTTTTATTTTACATATACTTGGTTAGCTTCTGGTTTGCTTCATAAGATGTAAAGATGAGAGACTTGTTTCATTTTTTGGGGGGCCTTTATTTCCTTAAAACTTAGCCGAGTGATTTGTACAGAGTAGGCATATAATAAAGGCTTATCAATTAATTGGCTAAACGTGCCTAAGTTCCTCAAAGTAGCAGGTGTGTGCATGTATCAGAATAATGCTTCTGCTAACCAGAAGAACCTGCTTTTCTTTTATCTTGGGCCAAATATTAACTCATAGTAACTTTCATATTTCTAAGGATGTTTTAAAAGAATACATGTTGCACAAGTAATTGTATAGTCCAAAAAGACTGACTAAATTCAATATTCTTGTGTCATATGGATTCCTGAGAATGTCACACCTTCTCTGTGCTGATAAATTAGTATGTTCTGGATAATGGCTCTGACGTAGTTGGCAGATTTCCCTTATCAGAGAGGAAATATCTTTCAGTGGGCTTTTGAAAATGTGCATGTGCACTCTTATGCAAGAATATAGGTGTATATATGTTCTTCAGATATAAAATTACACTGGTAAATCCTAAAGAGAGTTAGATCTGGATTGCATTTTATCCTCTTCAACTTTTTGTGATCTTACGCACATTCCTGACATGTTACAAACAGCTTGTGTCTCTGAATTGTGCAGTATCAATTTTCAGTGGTGAAAGTCCCAAAAGGAATCTGGCTGATTCTTCCATGCACAAACAGCTGGGTAGTTGAGGATGGAATTAATTGTTGATATCTATTGGCTATGTTTTTCTTCTCTTGTCATTTCCTCTGCAGCTGGGAAAGTCAAGTTTGACTCAAAAACAGACATTTCCAGCAAAATGCAAGTAGAAGAGTACCAAGATGAGATTCTACTGAAGAAAAATTCCAACAATTGCTTCTGCATCAGTGAATTTAAGGGATTGAGTTGTCGTATGGTTATTCATTCATGCAGCCATAAAAGAGATCAGTTAATCTGAAATGTACAGCACTATAATCCTGAAACCTCAGAAACATTCTGCGTACCTGAAATGCCCTCTCTCCCTTCTTATTAGTCTCTGCCTATTAAAATCCAGTCCTTCCGTTAAGGCTCGACTCAAAGGTTTCTGTGATCTTCTCAATTATTAATGATCTATTCTTTTCCTTAGATCTCAAGAAAGCATTTTATTTACTAGGTTCTTATGTACTTAAGTGTTAATTAGTTGTGTATGTTATACGTTGTTCAGTCATATTCGACTCTCAGTGACTCCATGGAATATCATGCCAGTACTATCCATGAGGTTTCCTTGACAAAGATACTGGAGTGCTTTGTCATGAACTTTCCTAGTGGATTAAGGCAAATGAGGTTAAATGACCTAAGGTCACACAGCTAGTCAATGTCTAAAATGGGTTTGAATTTAGGTCTTCTTGACTCCAGGCCCAGAGATTTATCTACTGAACTTCCTGGCTTGTGTGTGTTGTACCTATATTATAAATCATGAATTCTGAGAGAAGTGCTTGATAAACAAATGATGAAGTTGACTAACCAGAACAAAACTTGGAAAGCCTGGAGAATCATAACAGGATATGGTGAGCATGGGACAGGGTGGAGAATTGGTGGTAGGTTGACCATAGTCTACTAAGATAAAAACGAATGGGAATTCCAATCCTCCAGGCTCCACTTTTTTTAACCTTTACCTTCTTAGAACTGATACAAAGTATTGGTTCCTTGGCAGATGATTAGTAAGGGGTAGGCAATGGGGGTTAAGTGATTTGCTTAGGGTCACACAGGTAAGAAGATTCTGAGGCCACCCCTCTCTAGGCCCTGGCTTTTTCTGCCACTGAGCCACCTAGATGCCCTACCAGGTTCTACTCTTACTTGAGTTGTGGAAAGCCTAATAAGACATCTCCCCTTCCCACAACCTACAAGGGCTTCCTCATCCTGAGCTGCTCCCCACCAGTAGAAACCAAGCAGGCATATGGTCATGAGAAGAGCCCCCAATCTTTAAACTTTTCATTGAGGATGAGCTGGAAGCAAGGGAAGAGCCAGCCTCTGATCACGCACTGCGGGGACGAGACTGCACAGGCACCCATCTGATCTGATCCGCTCTCTCCACCTTCAGGAGCTGGCAAAGGGTTGTGACCCTTTGCTCCACCCAGCCTGGAAGTGGGCCTCAATCACCATCAATCCAGTTCAACTCAATAAAGATCTACTATGTGTCAGATGCTTTGCTAATCTTTGGGGATATAAGGACAAAAATAAAAGAGGTGCTACCCTCCAGAAGCTCATAGTCTAATGAATGAGCTTAAATAAAGAGAGACGGTTGTCTGGAGCTGTCATCTATATGAGGATGTGGATAGTAATAATAGACTGAGTAGGCTTGCTTTCCCTCCCAGACCTACCATCCTGGGCATGGCACTAAATGGTAATATTAGTTTTAAAACAGTAAGCTATCTTCCCCTATTTTCCTTGGATAACTGGGTGGCACAGTAGATAAGAGTGCTAGAATCAAGGAGACATAAGTTCAAATCCAAATTCAGACGCTTTGTAGCTGTGTCATCTAGGGCAAGTCATTTAACCTAATTAAACTATTTTGTCCCAATTTCCTCAAATTAAAAAAATGGGGAAAATAAGCACCTATCTCACAAGGGTATTGTGTAGATCAAATGAGATTATATTTATAAAGCACTTAGCACATAGTAGGTGCTATATAAATACTTATTCCCTTCCTTTCCTCCTTTCACAACCAATACCTACAGAAAATCTTCTATAGTCTTTGCCATTACTCTCCTCTCATTCACACTGATCTCTCTCAGTTTTCTTCCTCATGCTTCTTTGCCATATCATCCTTATCTCAAGACTTATATTTCCATAAGGCTTTGTTCTAGACTTTGTTTTTAATTTTTCTACTTTTCTCTTTTTCTCTGAGTCTCTTTTCTTTGACTCAACTCTTTCCTACTTTCCTTTCTCATCAAGTTTCATGGATTTATGGTTTCTATCTCTTTGCAGATAGCTTTTACATCTATGTATCCAATCCTAATCTCTCTCATGAACTCTAGTCCTTCATAGTATCATAGACTTAGAGCTAGAAGGAACCTTATTGAGTAATCCAATGCCTTATTTTACAGATGAGGAAACTGAGTCCCCGAATAATTGCTTGATTGACCCAAAGTTCATACAAAGGCAGAGCTAGGATTCCTACTCTGGGCCTCTGAGTGCAAATTTAGTGTTCCTTCTTCTCTAATAATATTGGATTTCTCCAATTGGCTGTCACCTGGATATGTCGAGATCAACATGTTCAGAATGAATGTTTTACTCCTTTAAACTTCTCCAAACTTACCTATTTTTGTTTAAAGTACCACAATCCTTTTAGAAACTCAGTTTCACATCCCCATGTCTTCCTTTTTTGTCACCTACCCTAATCAGTAACCAAGCCTTATAGATTCCGTCTTCATAACATCTCTTGCATATATATCCCCTTCCATCTACTTCCATGGCCACCATCCCAGTTTACTCCCTTACTGTTGTTACTGTTGGATTTTTCATTCCATAAACTGGTAGTTTCTTACAAAAAAAAAAAAAACACGATATAGCAAAAACTTCACGATACAGAATTAGATGTATTTTTTTAAAGAAGCCACGATAAGTGAACTACAACGATATAGTGAGGGATGACTATACTATGAAAAGATCACCAGATTCAAAAGAATTGGGTTCAGTTGTGGCTCTGTTGACATCAGTCAAGTCATTTCATCCCTCTGCGTCTGTTTCCTCACCTGTGAGGTTCAGACTAACTGGTCACTAAAATCCTCCTTAACTGAAAATCTGCAAACCTATATTCTAGTCCAATACCTTCATTTTAAAATGATTGTACTGAAATGCAGAGAATTGATTTGCTAAGCTGATTGAGCCAGGCCTAGAACCCAGTTCTTCTGAGTCCCAGACTAATGATTCTTCTAACCGTGCTGCTCGAAATAGAGATGTATGGTTTGTTTCTTTACATGCTAAGAACAGTATGTTGCTGACATAATCTGGTGATCTCAAGGAAGGCTAGGTCTGTTAGATCTCCCTTCAAATATCTTCAGAGAGGATCACTTACCGGATGTTACCCCAAACACAGATGAAGCCTGATGAAGTAGGCTGGTTGTATATTCGAGTTCGCTGGGAGTTGGGGGTGGAGGGAAGTGAAAGGGGAGGAGGGAATATGATACATATGCTCTCTTCATTATTTTGTCAAGGCTTATTTTTTGGTCTCAACATTTTTGTGGCTTGTTTCTGGATATTTGACTTTCATTCTGTGGTACTTTGCAAACTACTGAGAATTCAATAATGAGTATCTTTTTGGAGGGGCGATGATAATAGACAATTATTTATTCAGTAGCCCTTAGGAAAACTAGCATGTAAGTAAAAAAATGAAAATAAGAAACTTGAATACTGCCTTTTTAAAAAAACAATTATTAGAACTTTTAAAAGGTATCTCATGTGTCCCCTGCATGGAGTGAGGTCTTGTTGGCAGGTAGAAAGTCATGGAAACAATTAAAATTCCTATGGAACATTGACTCACTTGTTTGGAGAAGTGGGTGGTGATTGTAAAATTAAAAAACAGAGCCTTTGGTATAAACAAAAGTGGTTTGCTTTGGAAGGGCATGCACTGACCATTTTCTTCAAAATGATTTTTACCTTGTATAAGTTCAAATCACAAGCCTACTAAAGCAGTATTAGAGATGAAGTAATAATTCTTTATTAAACCTCACTTGCCCGAAAGCAGCATTTTCTCCTTGTATTGTGTTTTTGTCTTGCCAGATTAGCTATATAGCATTAGTGAGGATTTTTGGTAATTTTACCATGTTCATCTATGTGGAGATTCTAAAAAAAGGGCCAAAATGAAGTATCAGACATAAGTGTAACTTTCTTCGTGCCTTAAGATAGTAAAACCTGCTCTTTCTAAACTTAGAAGTTGGCATATTCTGACTTCCTTTTTACCAGTTCTCTTCTACGTAGCATTATTTCTGTTGGTTGGTCTGCCTGACCTATCTTTCATTCTTCATTTAGTTCACACAGGTACCTGGGGAAATCTGTCCTCTAAGGTAGGGAGGCTAACAGAGGAATATAAACTCCCCCCCCCTCTTTTCTTTGAGAATTTATAAACAAGTGTGACTGATAAGCACTTGAAAACTTTGTTATTAATGTGCAAAACTTGGTTTAGCAAAAGCTAGGAGGGGTGTGTTATTTCCCCCAGAGTGTGCTCCACCCTTGTTCTAACCACATTTACTGGGGATATCTTGCTGTTTATAACAAAGTTCATTTTTAGGACAGCATTGCATCAGAATTGCCACACACTAACCAGCTTAAGAAATGTTCAGCAATCTCGTTTCTTTTTCTTTCCCCCTAAGTAGTGGGTTTTCTGTTGCAACAATTATCAGTGGATGAAGAGACAGAGCTTATGATAATTCTATTCTAGCTGTTGATAGATGGCCAAAGTATTATGCTTAGGATGAATCACTCGGCCTTACCACTCAAAAAATCCTGGAAATTTTTCCTTTCCAAATGTTGAAAAGTTACATAAAAACACAATACTAAATCAGTTCTTAGTTTGTACAGTAACTAAATGTAGGGGATTTTTAAAAACCAAATGTTTTAGATGACATTAACTATGAAAACAAAGCAAACAATGGTAGTTCCCTGAGCATGTTCAATACATTATAGTCATATAGTACTTCATGCAAAAATTGCTTAATTTTGCTTTGTGTACTTAACTTATCAGACCAATTAATAGCATACTCTGGCAATACTGTGTTTCGAGACATCGTGGCATGAACTTTGTGTGTAAGAGTGGGTTCATTGAATAAAAAAAGGCAGCATCCAAAGAGCCTTTTATTCCTTCTATAATGATGCTTTGTCTCTATTACTGCTGTGTATTTGATGGAAGAGTTCGAAGGGGAGGGAGAGAACCCAAAGTTCTGTTCGTTGCTTTGTCTTTTCTATGCCTCTGTGCTCTCTAGCATTAGTGACGTGAGTGGTAAGTGGAATTACAGCTGAATTATTGTGGTTCAATACTCTTCATATTAAAGTCTTTTTTTAATAGAAGCTCACCATTTTTCTTTATGTATTGGGATTTTGTTTTGTCACTGAGCTTGAAATTCACATTAGTTGCTTTATTATATGTTCCTTTAATAAGGGTCTGGTTAGGACAGGCTACTGTTGTGATTTGCATGGACTATTATTGCCTTTCATATTTTTATTTGAAATGAAATAATGATGCAGTCACCATTTGTAGTAAGAATTTGTGCAACTTGTCCCCACTTACAAGAGTAATGTTACAGTTCAGTAAGTAAGGTGATTCTGATGGCCAAAACAGTAGATATTAAGTAATGAAAGGCAGCTTCTCCAGCCAGCTAGGTGACTAAGTAGATGGATGATGTGTTCAAATTTGGTCTCTGACACTTCCTAGCTGTATGACCCTGGATAAGTCACTTAACCCCAACTTCTTAGCCCTTTTCGCTCTTCTGCCTTGGAATTGAAACTTAGTATTAATTCTAAAACAGAAGTTAAGGATTGGGGAGGTGGTTCATTAATAAAATTTATTTACAAATATCTCAGCTCCTCTCTCCCTTCTCCACATCATTGAAAGCATCATTCAGAAGACAAGATATGTATATATAAATTATGTCTTTCATGTGTCCATTTTTCAGTTCACTTTCTGGAGGTAACATTCTCATGTTATTCTTCAAGTATGAAATCTAGCTATGTATAATGTTCTCTTGATTCTACTCATTTCACTATTCATTATCTCATGTGTTTTTTCCAAGTTTTTTAAAAACTAGCCTACTCATTATTTCTTATGTCACAGTAGTATTCCATCACAGTCATATAACACAATTTGTTTAGCCATTCCCCAAAGGATGGACATCCCCTCAATTTCCAGTTCTTTGACACCACAAAGACAGCTACTATAAATATTTTGGATCACATAGATTCTTTTCCTTTTTCCCTGATCTCATTGGAAAACAGACTCAGCAGTAGCATTGCTGGGGTGAAGGATATACATAGTTTTTTAACTCTGCATGCAATTCCAAATTGCTCTCCAAAACTGTTGGGTTAGTTCACAGCTCCACCAACAGTGTATTAGTGTCCCCATTTTTCCATATCCCTTCTAATTTTAGCCAGTCTTATAGGTATGAGATGATATCTCAGAATTGTTTGGGTTTTTATTTCTCTAATCACTAATGATATTAGAGCTTTTTCATATACCTATATATGGCTTTGATTTTATCATCCAAAAATTGTCTCTTCTTATCTGTTGTGCATTTATCATTTGAGAAATGACTCTTATTCTTATAAATTTGACAAAGTTCTCTATATATTTTAGATATGAGACTTCTATCTGAGAGGCTATCAAAAATTTTCCCCAATTTTCTGCCTTACTTCTAATCTTGGAAACATTTGTTTTATTTGTACAAAGCTTTTTATTTTAATATGCTCAGAATTGTCTATTTTACATCTTACAATGCTCTCCATCTCTTGTTGACTCATAAATTCCTCTCCTCTCCATAAATCTGATAGGTAATGTATGTTCCCTATTCTAATTTGCTTATGATATCTCCTTTTATATTCTAGATCATGCATCCATTTTGATCTTATCTTAGTGAATGGTATAAGATAGTGGTTTATATTTACTTTCTGCCAAACTACTTTCCAATCATTTAAACAATTTTACCAAATAGTGATTTCTTATCCTAAAAACTTGAAACTATGTTTTTGTCAAATACAAGATTTATTATAATCTTTTATTACTGTTTGTTGTATTTCTGTCCTCTTCTACTGATCTACTTTTCTATTTCTTAGCCAATGCCTTGCAGTTTTGATAGATCTCCTTCCTTGACTTTTTTCATTCATTCTTTTGCTATTGTTGAACTTTTATTCTTCCACATGAATTTTATTATTTTTTCTAGTTCAAAAATTTTTTTGATAATTTAGTTGGGATGGCATTGAATTAGTTTAGTTTAGGAAGGACTGTCATTTTAATTATATTGGCTCTGCCCATCCATGAATTAAGGGTTTTTAAAAAGAAAGAAAGATGGCTTCCCTTTGGGGCTCCAATTTATATATTTCACTTTCAGGTCCATTATCTGCAAATTAATAGTTATTCTCTTTTATTACTGCTTCTCACAATAGAAGAATGTGAAGGAAAATAAGATAGAAGCATGGTCTGGCAAAGGAAACACTAGCATAGGCATCAGACAAAGGGCTCTTTGGTTTTACTTTTGCCATTGACAAGCCACATGACTTTGGGCCTCATTTATCTTTTGTACTGTTTTCTCATCTATAAAATGACAAATTTGGACCAGGTTATTGCAGGGCTTGACATATAGTAAGTATTCAGAAAACATTTGTTAAATGAATGAATGAATAAGTCTCCAAGCCTGGGGTTCTTAACTTTATTTGTATTAGGGACTTACCACCACCACCTTTGGCATTCTGGTAAAGCCTGTAGACCACTTCTCAGAACGATGTTTGTTGCCTACATTCATGATTGAAGAAAATACAAATTCCAGTTAGAGGCTGGTAAAAATAAAGGCATATTTTTTCTTACTCAAAATCATAGAACCACTTTGAAATTTACTCACTTTGAGGTCTGTGGACTCCAATTTAAGAACTACTACTACCCCATAGTATCTTTCAACACAAAAATTCTTTCACACTTTTTCTGTTTTATAAAAATGCTTGAGGTTTCCTGAAAATCTCCTTTTTTGGATTCTTTAATTTTTGTATTTTTTTAGAAAATAGTACATATGATTATTTGTATATCATTAAATTACAAATGTTAAATTCTCAATATATCCACCATGAAATTGACTATGCCCAGAGCATCTTTTGACCCCAACAGGGCTTTGTCTACCTTCACTCCTACCTGCACTTTTGTAATTCAGTTTTCCCAGAAGAGAGAGGAGGGTATCAATAAGAAGATTGGTAAGTG
This sequence comes from Gracilinanus agilis, assembly GCF_016433145.1. Classification (NCBI taxonomy): domain Eukaryota; kingdom Metazoa; phylum Chordata; class Mammalia; order Didelphimorphia; family Didelphidae; genus Gracilinanus; species Gracilinanus agilis. Next base: position 620,450,744 of record NC_058131.1, read on the forward strand.
ATATAGCTACTCCATATTCTAACTGGGATTTCTTCTCTCATAGTAAAGGATAGCCTTCAATATCCCCATACTACATACTACTCAAGGATAACTTTTGAGGAAGGTTTGTTTGAAAAGACAATAATTTCTCAGTTTGGAAATATGCCTTCATTTTTTTTCTGGTTAGTAAATTATTTCTTCATTGAATCAGCTGGTGTCCTAATGATCTGGGAAAAAAAGCTTTTTTAACCACCTAAGAAGGGAGTAATTCATGTGCCTTTCAATAGTGGATCTGGTCCAATTTTATCTTCTTAGTTTAATTTAATTTAAATTATGGAAGAAAATCCCAAGCAATTGTCCTTTATTTTAATCTTATTTGTATCTACCTGCATTTATGCGTGTGTATGTGTGTAAATATGTACAAAAATATGTCAAAAAATGTGATTACTGTTCTACCACATTTAAAATGATTTTCTTATTTTTTTCCATTTTCATGCATAGTAAGGGGTTTCAAGCCCTATGTACAAATTTTATGAAACTCATGAAGACTTCTGGGGCATAGGCTAGAAAGCTGGCTTGCAGAGCCAAGGAGAGCTAGGTTCATGTCTTGCCTTTCACAAATACTGCTAAGGAATCTCTTTACACTTCTGAGAAGGTTTCTGCATTAGCAGAGAGGATTTCCTCGTTTGAGAGTTTCCTATATCCGTGAAATTACAGGTTGGTTTCTTATACCTAAGAAAAAACCTTATTTCAAAACTTGAATACAGGAAAGGGAGAGTATGAGCAAGAGTAAGTGTATTTGTAAGCTGAGTTTGAGCATGTTTAAATGGATCCTTGTAATTTTCAGTGAAACCAGCCATACTCAGTTGAGCTAAGGGCTTTGGTACTTGGCTTTAGTCTCCCTGTTTAATATTGTTTTCGTATTCTAGCCCTTTAATCCATTTCCTTGCTTCATTGAATACCAAAACTGACATCAATGAACTTAACTAGAGCTTTCTGATTTGGTGCTGAGGAAGCAACCTGAGTGCTGAACTTTAACCCACCATGCTGCCTACAAAGTTATAAAGTTACAGAAATAAGAATTTATGCTGCTCTTCAAAAAGGGTGTTTGGCATTGTATATTTCATAACTTCATTCTAGTTGTACCTTCAAATGACAGCTGGCAGTATTAGAGCTTGGGTTCGATTTGCTTAATTTCAAGAGGACAACTAACTAAAGGTAGGACTTTTTAAAAAGTAGTTTAGGGAGACTTCTGCTAAAAATTAAAGCATTAGATCGTAGACAATAAAATGTTAGTAGGAATTGACCTTCAAGGTAGTATAATCCTAAACTTGTACTTTTTTTTAATGATGAAACTAAGGCCCACAAAATCCTTTCTTATGTCACACAATAAGAAGTAGAACTAAAATTTCAATTCAGATTTCTCAACATCTTTTCTAGTGCTCCTTCTCCTGTTCGATAGTGCTCCAACTTTTGAGAGAGGTCACATGAGATAGTGAAAAGAACACTAAGCATAGCACCAGATGGCCTAATTTCTAGAACTTTCTTGTCTTTTTACTATTCACATGACTGGGACAAGCGATCTCATTTCTTTGAGCCCCAGCTTGTGCATCTATAAAATGAGGGTAACAATATTTGTACTACCTTCCCCACAGAATTGTGAGAAAATAATTTTATAAGCCACAAAATGCAGTTTAATTGGGAGCTGTTATCAGTTGAAGGCTGACTCATTTTGAAGAGAGTGTGATTTTCAAAATCCCCAAATACTAGGATGCAGCAATACAGCTGGTATTGTATGTTGATTCTGGGCCATGAATTCCTTATGACAACCACTAAAATAACATTCACTTTTGCTTCTTTCAGTGTGGTAATTTTCCAGGTCTCCTTTGGCCAGTGGTGCTCAGCAGAAAGATCTCCCTATAAGCTTTAGTTTAAGAAAACTGATTAAAATGAAACATTTTTATTATGAATTGGCATAGATAATAATCCTGATGTCCTTTTAGGACAACATAGATTATACCAGAGAGACATTCTTGTCTTTTTCATTTGTATTTTTAAATTACATTATTTTCTCTCAGCTCTACTTTTTAAAAGAGAAATAAACAATTAAGTGAAGCTTGGGTCCACTTACTTGAGTATCATCTGCTAAAATTCATTTTTGAGATTGAAATTTTGTTGTAACAGCTTTGTCTAGTATGTTTGATTTAAAAAATTATTGCTTTCACTAAATAGTAGCTTGCAAATGGTTGTTTGAGGCTTTGATGACACAATCTGATAATGCCTTTGTTGTCATTCTAGCCTTTGTGGTATTAATACTACAGCTGAGGAAATTCCCATCCCTTACTTAACATATACAGGATACTGCTGTCTGCAGGATGTTGAACAATCTTTCTCTAAAGTATTTGAGGTTGTTAAAAGAAAATAGATCAGTAAAATCAAAGTCTTCTAAATAGACAGTAGCTTGAGTTGGAGTGAAAAAAAGAACTTTAAACAAGAGAGAAGAAAAAAGTCCCATCATTCCTCTCTTCTATTATGCAATCCCCAAAGAGGACTGCTATTCCTCTTATAGTGAACAGCACTTGGCCAGGGGCCTATGACACACAGTGGGAATTCACTTCCTCCCAGGAAATGCATTTTTTTAATGTATTATCTTGCAGAGGCAACTACAATGAACAATAGGTTATTAAAGTATTAGAACAACAAGTATCATAACTAAGCTAACATTTACTTTGCTTTAAGTAGTATCCTAAAAGAAAGTTTAATCATTCATAACTGCTGAACATAAAGCCCTTGACAATTTTCATTGTTCTTTTTAAAATAAGGTGCCCTGAACTGAACTCAACTCAGTTCTCCAGGCGCTTTCTGACCAAAGCTACTCAGGTCTTCATTCCAGACATTGCTTTTCCATAAATGTAGCCCAAGGTTTCTTTAGCTTTTTTCAGTACCGTGCCATACTGTTGACCTATTTTGAGCTTATAAGTTCCTATGCCCTCCAAATAATTTTCAGTAACTGTTTAGCCATCACATCCTTCATGTTATATTTGTGTTATTGTTTTTTTTAATTAAGGTTATTATGTTCCTCTGGATTTGGACCTTTGTTCTAGCCTTTCCTGATATCTTTGTTTCTTTATTCTGTCATTCAACTTGTTAGATGTCCCTCATAATGTTATATCATATGAAAATTTGATAAGCTTGCTATCTATACTTTCATCCCAATCACTGATAAACATATTGAACCATCAGTAACTGCTAAACATGAAGCCCTTGACAATTTTCTTAAAGGAAGGGCGGGGGGAGTACTTAAGTTAATGATGAACTTCAAAAGGCCTACCAATTTTATAACTATGGAGGGACATAGAACCCTGGAACACTCACTAGAGACCTCCCTCTATGTTGACATGACTATTAGCCATCTTTCATTAGATTTAATCATTCAACTAAGTTTTAAATACATCAAATTGTACATATAGCCTAAATCATCTACTTTATCTGCCTTGTATTTCTAACATATTGAGCTTAAATCTTTGTCTTTGTCTCCAACGATACCATATAAAAATTATTAAATTATTAAAGCTCTTATTGAAATTCAAGTTTATGTCTATGATATTTCCCAAGATATACCCTTTTAGCAACTTGCTCATTGTCTTGTCTTTAAAGGAAAAAAAGTATGACAGTAATTTCTTTGATGAGTCTGTCATACCACAATTTGAAAAAAAGTGGCTGAATGGAGGATGCATTGGAGTGTTGAGAGATTTGAGGCAAGCAGACCCACCAGCAAACTATTTCAATAGTCCAGGTGTGAGATGATGGGAGCCTGAACTAGACTGGTAGAAGTGTCAGGAGAGAATGAGTCATATATGAGAGATATGAGATCTTACAGAGGTGAAATAGGAAGGCCTTAGCAACAGCTTAGATATGAGGGGATGTGGGGCCATGAGAGATAGTGAGGAGTTGATAACTTTTGGGTTGAGAGCCTAAGGGACCTGGAGTATGGTTTTGCCTTCTACAGTAATAGTAAAGGGTGGAGAGGAGGATCAAAGAGGCCAGATAATTAGTTTTGTTTGGGTTATATCTAGTTAAAGATATCTACTAGATATCCAGTTATTTGTACTAGTAAGCTTTTTATAACCTCCATTGTGTTTAATAGCAAAATATTTTATTTGGGCTTAGAAATCAGCTAAAGAGATGTTGTTGTAACTATTTCATGTTTTAGTGAACCTCAGAAAAGCAAAGATTCTAGTTCAAGTCTATATAAAAGAGATAGCAAATCAGATTCCAGAGCTGTGTTAGTGGATATAAATAGCAGTCACAGCATATTTTCTCAAATGAATGACTAGAAAAGCTTGAGAGAAAATCATTCACGTTGCAGTAAATATCTTAAAAAGTAGTCCAAATTTTTGGAATAGTTAACCCTACTTATTAAAAAATGTTCATGAGATATGCTAGGTTGTTAGTTAGCCATGAATATGCATCTGTAAAATTTCTAAAAATAGGAAAATGTAGCCATTTAAGTAGAGATATAAGCTAAGTTCATTTAAAAATATTTATGTGCCAGGCAGAACTTTTAAAGGTTAACACATTTTCCAGGTATTGCTAGGGAACATTCATTCAGTTATTATAGAGTCACATACCTAGATAAGAAGGGTACAGGAACACATGCAGAAGAGTTCTTCCATCCAGTCCACTTTTCTTAAGTCTAGAATTTTAGTGTAGATTCTTTAGCAAATTTAATTTAATGAAGGAGTTGTTTTAAATGAGCTTTCCCTTTTTTTGGACTGTTTTAAAAATATATTTATTTATTTATTTAGAATGCTTTTCCACGGTTACATGATTCATGATATTTTCCCACCCCTCTTCCATCCCCCCTCCTGGAGCTGACAAGCAATTCAACTGGGTTATACATGTATCATTGTTCAAAACCTATTTCCATGTTACTCATATTTACAATACAGTGATCTTTTAAAGCCCAATCATATCCCCATTAAACCATGTGATCAAGGAAATGTCTTTCTTCTTTGTTTCTACTCCCACAGTTCTTTCTGGATGTGGATTGCATCTTTCTCATATGTCCCTCAGGATTGTCCTGGATCATTGCATTGCTGGTAGTTGAGAAGTCCATTACATTCGATTGTGTCACAGTGTATCAATCTCTAGATATAATGTTCTCCTGGTTCTGCTCTTTTCACTCTGCATCAATTCTTGGTGGTCTTTCTAGTTCACATGGAATTCCTCCAGTTCATCATTCTTTTCAACACAATAGTATTCCATCACCATCAGATACCACAATTTGTTTAGTCATTCCCCAATTGGTGGACCCCACCTCATTTTCCAATTTTTTTGCCACCACAAAGAACACAGCTATAAATATTTGTGTACAAGTCTTTTTCCTTATTATCTCTTTGGGGGTACAAATGAGCTTTCCCTTTTTATATTAATTTGCCAAAGTCTTACCTTTGCCAGGCTACAAACCTACAAATGTGCCTCATTTTTAGGAAATTTAACATATAAAAATGCAAGCTTTACAAAGGAGATAAATTGTCAATAATTAATAACTGTAAAAACATCCTTTGCTTTATAAAAGTATTAATCATAGATATTCCTTGAAGAATTCTCCTACAGTGGATCAAATTACAATATTTTGGATTTTAACTTTTAGTCACATATTATGTCTTTATATACTCAGAATGAGCATAGAATCTTGTACTTCATGGATGCTTAATAACTTATTGAATTCTATTAAAGAAATTAAGTAATCTGCATTAACTTTTGCTCAGGTCTGTTTTTATTTTTTCCTTTCATAGACTTCATACCTTACATTATAACTCCTTATATATCTTCTCTGTATAGCACTCTAAACTTAAAAGTGCTTTTGCAGATATCATTTGATACAGCAACTCTGTAATAGAGGAAGTGCAAATATTTTTGTATCCATTTTATGGATGAGGAAACTGAAATTCAATGAGCTTGTGACTTCATGAGGTTAAGATCCCAGGTTTTCTGATTCCTAGTTCATTGCCTTTTCTATTGTGTTACTGTACTTCTTCCTGAATAGTGATAATTTTTTTAGTGAATCTCCCTGAAAAATATAAGTGCTTTTTTAAATCTATGGTATTCATCTTTCTGTGTTTATTATTTGGAGGGACAAATTTTTTTTCAAATTGTATGTAAACACAATTTTTAATTTTTGTTTTTTAAATTTCTAAGTTCCAAATTTTCTCCCTTCTCTCCATGATATGACAAGTAATTGATATAGATTATGCACATGTGGTCATGCAAAACATTTCTATATAGCCAAGTTGCAAAAAAAAAAAATACAGACAAAAAAAAGTTTGTTTAAATATGCTTTGATCTGTATTTGAAATTCCTATCAGTTCTTTCTCTGGGGGTGCATAGCACTTTTCATCATGAGTCCTTTAGAATTATCTTGGATTATTGTATTGCCCAGAATAGCTAAGTCTTTCACAGCTGATCATCATGCAATATTACTTTTACCATTAAAATGGTCTGCTGGTTCAGCTCATTTCACTTTATATCAGTTCATAGAAGTCTTCCCAGGTTTTTCTGAAAGTATCCTTCTCATCATTTCTTATAGCACAATAGTATTCCATCACAATCTTATACCACAATATGTTCAGTCATTCCTCAACTAATAGGTATCCTCTCGATTTCCATTTCTTTGACACCACAAAAATAGCTACTACAAATATTTTTGTATACATATGTCCTTTTCCATTTCCTTTTATGTCTTTGGGAGGCAGACCTAATGGTAAAATTGCTCAGTAAAAGAAAATACACAATGTGATAGCCATTTGGGCATAAGTTCCAAATTGCTCTCCAGAATGGTTAGATTAGTTAATTCACAGCTCCAGTAATAGTGCCTTAGTGTCCCAGTGTTTCCAAATCCCATTCACCATTTGGCATTTTCCTTTTCTGTCATATTATCCCCTGTGATAGGGGTGATGTGGTACCTCAGAGTTGTTTCAATTTTCAGTCTTCATTAATGAAAGTGGTTTAGGCAGTTTTACAATCCTTAAGGCATTTCACATCATTTTGATTTTCAAGAAAGTTTGATGAGAGCCTAGATTTTTGTCTCTTATGTACACATTGAAGTCCCTTTGAAGTACTGCTGCTTCAAAATTGTCAAATTGTGTTTTTATTTGTAAATCTCAAAAGTAGATTGGTGCGCAAATCCATCTCATAAGGGTCATGTTTCAACTCTTTTGGCCCTTCTAGACTGTCCTATTCAGGTATTTTTGTCATTCAGCTTACTAAACTACTAAATCATTCAGTTTACTAAACTAAACATTAAGTATACTAAACGTTTATGTGTGCCTCGTATTGTGCTAAGGTCTGGGAATACAATGAAAGGCAAAAACCCAGTCCCTACTTTCAAGGAATTCACTTTCTAAGGATACAACATGCAAATATTGAGGAACCTGCAAGATATATACTGTATAAATGGTGGAAGGTAGTCTCAGAACAAAAGCATTGAGAATCAGCAGCAATCATTGGGAAGGTCTAATGCAGAAGGTAAGATTTGAACTGAGTCTTGAAGACCATGGAAGCCAAAAGGCAGAGGTGAGAAGAAAGAGAACATTGCAAGCCTGGGGGACAGTTACTAAAAAGGCACTGAATCAAGAAATGGGGTGTTATGTTCGAGAAAAAGCTAAACAGCCAGTGTAGTATATAATTTTCGTAAAATCCAAGATTTAAATATTTTTTAAGAAAAATGTTAGGAAAAGAACTCACTAACTCCACAAATCAAGAATGTGAACTGTTTGGAGAAAGTGTCATAAAGAAACCTGCAGAAACCACATACTGCATCAAAGTTCCAGAAGGAACTTTGGGTATAATTAATTGAACTAAAGGGGATTGAACACATTTATTTTGAATGTAAAATCTTATGCCAAAGGGGGATTACCCCCCATTTGGCTTTTTGTCAATGCACTTAGGCTGGTAGGTTAGACAAAGCTCTGTCTCCTTCCTACATTTCCCACTTTTAATATCTCTACCTTGTAAATAAAGCTGCTAACAGTCATTTATGATTTAAGAGCTAATGTTTTATAAAAGGCAACCACAATCTCCCTTTTATAACTCTCATATTGAGTCAAACCTAATTTGAATTCTTACAGTAGTTAAGCCATAGAGTAAATGAAGGGAAGTAAAAGTGCAAGGATACTGGAGAGGTAGAAAGGGACCAGGTTATGGGAGGGATTTAAACACTAATCAGATTATTTTAGATTTGATCTTGAAGATAACAGAAAGCCATTGGAGTTTGTTGAGTACAGAGATAGTATGATCAGATCTGCTTTTTAGGAAAATCACTTTGGCAGCTGACTGGAGGGTGGATTTGGGGATGGGGAGGGGTGAGGCTTAAGGGAGACCAGAAGGCTATTACCTGAAGTAGAGAGAAATTGCACTAGTATGGCTGGTGGCTATGTTATTAATGGGGAGAAGGAAAGTCTTACACTAGAGATATTGTGAAGGTTAAAAACAACAAGGTTTGATAATATATTTAGATATGTGAGATGAATGAGAAGATGAAGATGATGCTAAAGTTGCAAGCCTGATATGTTATGAACTCTTAAACAGACATCATGCTGACTTCTAAGAGAAGCCCCTAACACCAGACCCTATTACCCTCTAACTAGCTACAGAAGAGAAGGGCAGTTTCAAAACTCTGAAAGAACAGTTTGTCTAAGTTAAATATTACCTTTTTCATGCCAGAAGCTCAGTGAAGACTGTTAGCAAATTTAGGCATAGTATTTTTTAATTTTGATTAATAATTTAATTCTAACAAATGAGCTCATATTTGTATAATTTTAGAAAGTTTATAGGTTCTTTCTTCAAAACAGCCCTGTAAGATGGGAAGTATGCATATTTATTAAACTCATTTTTAAAATCATGAAATTTATACGAAAGAATTGAAATGAATTGTCTGTGGTTCACCTAGGAAATGAAGACATTAATAAAAATGTGTTATGACATGCTGCTTTAGGGCTATTTGTTTTTCATAGATTTAATATTTTAGTTATTTCACTTTTGTGTTGTTTACACTAAATAATATGCAATAGAAAAGCTTTTATTCTTTTACTATTGCTCATATTTAAATGCATAATATTAAGCAGTGCAGAGTATTTAAATCAGGACACCCTACTTTAATTTTGTGATATCTGTACATTTTGTAGTAGTTTTAGGTTCATAACAAATCCCGGATAGTAACTAAATCAAAAGAAACATTCACATTTCCAATATGATGTCGATGGAAGAGGCCATCCATCACAACTTGGGTATGTGGTTGGCATTCACTGTAGATTTTCATAAATTTTCACAAAGGAATTTTCTGTTCAAAAATCTGATGCGACAAGAACATTCATATCTGTTTGCTTCAGATTTCCATGGAAACTTTGCTTCCCAGTCTAACATTGTAGTTTGCAAAGGTCACACCATTGTAGAAGCCATCTATGTTTCATTGCAATTAAACATATCAAACATTTAATCTCTGGTTTTGATTTTTTATGACATTTCTATAAAATTGATTTTGGAAATATCTACAAATACATTCTTTTTACCTCATTGAATGAATGTTATGTAAAATATTGATGAGTAAATTATATTAATATTATAATGAACATCCTTTGACAGAACCACAAAATTTAGATTTTAAAACCAAATTGATCATTCACATTTAAAAAATAGTATTATAATATATGATAATTCAAAAAGAGGAACTCTTGAGTCTGATAGATATCGCTTTCAATGGATATTTTATAACCATTTTCACATTCCTAAAACACATTATTACAAACATGGTTTTTTATTTATTTTAGTGGTTTAAAAAAATCCTAACACTCTTTGTGTTTCCTAACAAATATCAGTATTATATAAAATCGAGTGTTTGAATTTTCAGGATTTGGCCCAGGATAATGGCCTTGAAATCATCTCTGCCAGTGAAAGTCTAAAGGCTGGAACTCCTTTTTAAATAAAGTTGGTAATAAAATTGTTAGTTACCCATAGTTTCATATTTGATCCTTTGCATTGTATTTCACAAGATAGAACTGTGAAAAATAAATTCTTTAGCAAGGAAACCTGAAATAGGAGATTAGGTGGATGCTTGGCACTTAATCATGCACTGTATTGTTTTATTTGTTTAAATTATATTTCAATTCACCCAAACAAAAAACCTCTTAAAGACAAAGACAATCCCATAAGCTTCTTCTCTCCATAATGCTCTGCATTTAGGAGTTACTCAGTAATTTATTTAGTTAAGCATTTTGGTTTCTCCAAACCTATTGCCTTCGATAATCCAGTTGGTAGCATCTACAGTAAAAAAAATGGTTCCCTATACTCTCAGGCCAGAGTGCTTTATTTTCTAAAATGATCTTACTCTTAATATTGATCTTTTCTTGGAATTGGTCTTTAGATGATTCCCCAACTGGCATCATATTGCCATATTGGAGTAGAATGTTAGAATAGTCATAGGATCTTTGTGTCAGGCTTTAGGAGAGACAGCTTTTCCATATTTATTTTTCTAATTATTCACTTTGGCACAGTTTTCTTTGAGGGTTTATAGGGCATTTTCTTAGGATTAAGTTTTAAGTACAAATGTTGGTCAAGAAAATTTAACAAATGAATTTTGGAGGTTCAAAAAGAGACTTCTAACATTTTAAAGTTTAGTCTTGAACAAATGAATTTCTTTATAAAACAATGAAAGGTTTGCACTTCCTAGTAAGGAATAGTTTTTTGCCCTCAAGGACTATCAAATAGTAAAGAAGTAAAGATTTAAGATATATCCAGAAATTGAAGGCAATGACTCTCCCTTTAAAAATAATAATCCTTAGTGAGTCACTTTAAAATCTCTCATTTATCATAAGCCTTCAAGTTCTGGATCATTTCCTGGATCTCAGTTTTAAAGATTTCACTGATACCTAGGGATTCAATAAGAGAAACTAAATGTCTGAGAGGTACATTTGCATAATCAATCCACTAATCCCTACCAATTTTCCCTATTAAAAAATCCATTTTTTCTTTCATATTTCCAGAGAATCAGTGTTTATAGATAAGCAGCACTTGTCATATTTAGGAGGAAAGGAGGCAAAAGAGTACTGTGCTAGTATGTCTTTGGAAACTACAACAGACTTCAAAGATTGCATTTCTATCATTAATTGTTTTATCCATTATTGTATAAGATTGTATTTTTTTAAAGTTCAGTTCAAGGAGGCAGCTGGGTAGCTCAGTGGATTGAGAGCCAAGCCTAGAGACAGGAGGTCCTAGGTTCAAATGTGGCTTCAGACACTTCCCAGCTGTGTGACCCTGGACAAGTCACTTAACCCCCATTGCCTAGCCCTTACCACTCTTATGCCTTGGAACCAATACACAGTATTGATTGCAAGATGGAAGGTAAGGGTTTTAAAAAAGAAAAAGTTAAGTTCATATTCATTTTCCCAAATGATTCATATTAGAAATAATTGGTGACAATTACGGGTCAAGTTTAGATGGCAAGAAAACATACTTCTTTAGAAAATATTTTTGTGTTCTAATATTTATAGGTATTTATTCCCCATAGGTGCCTATCAATTAATTTTAACTTTTTGTAATATGTAAATTTTGAAGTTAATAAAAGATATTTCCAGATATGCACAATTTTCCTCTAAGGCTTTAACCAAATTATGGTTTCTTTATTTTGTTTTCCTATTCCCCAAATGGAGGAGATAGTACTTGCTTCTTTTGCCCATGCGGAAGTAATGAAACACTCTTTAGGTCTACTTGTAAATTAAGAAAAAGGAGGATGAATAAATCCAAGATAGTATTCAGAAGCTAGTATCCTTTTGACTTTGAACCAGCTGGATAAATGCCTTGGAGAATGCACCATGATTATATCTTACTGCTAACAGACCTTTATTCATTTCTTCTAGGATATTTGCTGTCAAGTAGCCAGTAGTCTTCCTATTCAAGAAAATCTATATTAAGTTGAAATCTTTTCATGATCTTCTCTCATGTAGATAGTCATGTCTGTTTTCTTGTAGGTTTTGAATGAGTAGTCAGTTTCAGCATTTACAAGATGATTAATAATTTAATTGTGGGAGGAGAGGGGGGCTACAAGTCCAGATTTTAACTGAGTAGGTTTAGGATTTGCTCATGCCATATGGAATAATGAATACTCTTAATCAGGTATGTCAATGTGTTAAGAAAAAAGGGTTAGATAAGTCCATGTTGTCCAGATGCTAATGCTCTTTTCGAAGGACTATGGATTTCAACCTGGAGTAAATAGTAAGTATTAAATAGCAAATACTAAAAATCTAGATTTCATATTATAAAATATATACATGTGGATAATGTTACAGAAGAGCAGAGGTCTAAGAAAAACAGATATTTAAATTGCTGATATAGAAGGGGTAGTGACTGGATGAGACGGAGCTTGACTTCACTACTTGTAACAATTTTTTATCCCAATCCAGTGGGCTAAAGATTATTTTCAGAAAGTGCCAGATGCACAAAATTTTGCTTTAGGACCAAAAAAAAGAATCATATTGCCAATATCAATCTGTGTTATTTTGACAATTTTTAAACAATGAAAGCAGTGTATAAAATATTTACTTTAATGACAAGCATCAGCATAGTCTCAATCTTCTGATTGGGTCATCCATTCATTAGCCCATGAGCATGTCCTCAGAATATAAAGTTGGGATTTTGGAGCTGGAAGAGGTTGTAGAGATATAAATAAAATATCTCATTTTACAAAGGAGAGAGCTAAAGTTTTCACATCGAGTGACTGCCCCAAGACAAAATGAAAAGCAGAGTCTAGATTAGAAATTAAGTGTCCCAATTCTCATGTTCATTTGAATACATCTTGTTATCTATCCTTTTATATATTATTATGCCCAATGTTCTACCCATGTTCCTTGCTATCTTATTACCTCTCTTCTCCCTGAACATCTTGCTCTAAATAATTTTCTAATATCGGTGATAAAGAGGACCACATGGATAAAAAAAAATCAATATTTTGATATTGAAATACCATGGTGAAGTGGGCAGAACACTAGACTAAGGGAGAGTAGATTTGGGGTCTCTTTCAACCCCCAAAACTGACTTGTTGCAAAGTCATTTTCCCTCAGCTGTCTCATCTGTAAAGTGAGAATTTGAACTAGAGGTATCCAAGGACATTTTTTTCCATCTCATTTTCTGAAATCTCAACTTCATTTTCTAAAAAATTTGAAATCGATAAAGTTTAACATTGAAATAAATATATCTTAAAGAAATGGAGTAAAATAAGAGGGTTGATTTTTGTTTTGATATATTCCAATTATTTATTAGAAATAGAATGGTAAATAACTTATAGAAATTAGATGTAGAGAAATGATAGAAATTATATTAGAATTAAATGAATTAATGACTATTATAAAAATAACCTAGCATTTAAAGTAGTGTTATCTAAAGGAGGACCATGGCTTGACCCCAAAAGGGGAACGATCACTTATTCAGAGGATGGAGAGATGAGTCACACTTAGTTTTTTGGTGGGAAACAGAATAAACAGTCACAGATACATTATCTTCTCCCCAGATTCATTTCTTTTCTAGACTTTTAATTTCTGTGGAGGGAATCATCATCCTTCTAATCTCCTAGGTTCTCAATTTCATTTTTGTCTTTGATTAGTAATTTCTTTTTTGTCTGATTTTTTCTTAATATTTACTCACATTTCAACATCATTTGAACCTGTTGACCACCCTCTCTTCCTAAATACTTACTTTGTCCTCTCTGGGGCATCCAGATACTGCTCATTCTTGGTTTTCTTCCAATCTGTATAAACCTTCCTCAATCTACTTTGCTAGATTACCATCTATATCATGCCTCTTCCTGTGGGTGTGCCCAAAGTCTCTTTTCTGGGCTCTCTTCTTTTTCCATACTTCCTCACTTGATAATTTCATCAACTCTTATAGAACTTAATTATCATTTTTATGCAGCAACTCAGTTCTAAAAATTCAACCCTAGTCTCTCTCCTGAAATTGTAAGTAAATAAATATCAGTGAGTTGGTGGTATAAAGGTTAAAAGGGGTAACATGATTTCTAGGTTCTTGATGTAATAGTCCTTGGGCCAGTTATTCACAATCCTTTAGATTTGGGAAAGGATTCAGGGAGACACTGACAAGGTAACAATAAGGTGATTAAACAGGGTTCTATTATAAACTAGGACAGGTAAGGAAAGGAAATGCAATGATCTAACTGGGGTAGAATTAAATTCCTCCCACCAAGGTCCAACAGGTTTCTACACTGATCTCTACCTAAATTTACCCAGCTGCCTATACTCTGTCCTATCCAGAATCCCCTCCTTTGGTAGTATTTAAGAGTAAGGGAAAGGTGGAAGGTAAACAGGTCCACTGGAGTTATAGCGAGATCTCACTACTGTTGTCTTTCAGGGTCTGTCAGGAATCCAGTAGTCTCAAAACCATGAAATCCAAAAGGAAGGAGAGTAAGGATCTAGCTACACAGTCCACCCATGTAGCTTACTGAACTCAACCTCTTCCTGGCTGGTGAAAAGCTTGATGGATGATCCACATAAGCAGGGTATCCAGAGAGAGAGCCAGTACCTCCAGAGTAGAGTAAGTCCAGGGACTAACTGACACCAGAAAGTCACTGACCCTAGAGTTCTGGAATCCTTTCTCTCTGCCTCTGCCTGTCATTTCCCACTTTCTCTGATTTCATTATAACACTCCTGAGCCCCCATCTCACAATATGAACTTCTTATTGGATATTTCTGAGTGTTTCATAGACATTTCAAACTCAAAATACCCAAAACAAAAAGCATTATCTTTTTCCTGAAAATCCATCTTCTGAACTTTCCAAGTTTTTTTTAGGGTACTATCATACTTTCCACCACTCATCGTCTCAGTGTTGGTATTATCTTTTTCTCCTCATCCCATATATTTGATTTGTTATCAAATATTGTCATTTCTACCTCAGCAATATCTCTGACATTTGCCCCTTTTCCTCAGTTCAACCTAGTTCAGGCCCTCTCACCTAGACTATTACAATAGCCTCCTAAATAATCTCCTTGCCTCAAGTTCCTCCCTACTTCAATCTATCTACACAGCCATCAAAGTGACCTTCCTAAAGTATAGTTCTAACCATGTCACATCCAAGCTCAGTAAAATCCAGTCGTTCCTTATTAACTATTAAGTTATTGGGGACAAAAAGGGAGCTGGGTGACTCGATGGATTAAGAACCAGACCTAGAAATGGAAAGTCCTAGGTTCAAGTGTGGCCTCAGATACTTCCTAGCTGTGTGATCCTGGGCAAGTCACTTAACCTCCATTGCCTAGCCCTTACTGCTCTTCAAAGAATGTAAGGGTTATTAAAAAAAATTTACTGGTAGGTGTGCAAATCAAAACAGAAATGACATCACTGAAAAAAAGATGAATGTTTCCATTTGGTCTTAGAGAATGTGTGTTGTTTTATCAGAAATCTCTTTTATGTTTGTCATTTGTCAATTTCCTTAGCTTTCTCCTTTGTGCCTAATTTGTTAGTAATATTCATATAACTTGCAATAATAGCACATTAGTAGACATCAGGCATGAGCAAAATTAAGATTGTGTTGAAATTAGATGTTAGAATATCATTATGTTTATGATCTGCTAATATCCTCAAGTACTTCTGATGATATTCATTAAAAATTCAGGGTTGTTTTCTCCATATATTATGATATTCTAGCCACTGAATACCTTAATTGCAAGATCTAATGACCTTTTCTCAAATTTCATCCCTTTTGAACTCTTCAATATTTAACACTGTTGAGCATCCTTTCTTTTTTAATTCTCTTATCTTCTTTGGGCTTTTGTGACACTGCCCTTTTTAAATTTCTATTTTCCTAGTTTACTTCATTTCAGTCTCCTTTTTGGGAACATAAACTATATCAAATTCCCTAGGCCCTGTCCCATTACCTCTTCTTTTATATATATATATATATATATATATATTCTCACTTGGGGATCTCCTCAGCTCCCATAAATTTAATCATCACCTCTATACAAAGGACTCTCAGATTTATATATGTAGCTTAGTTTCTCCTGAGTTCTAGTCCCATATTACTTAAAGATATCGCAAACTCAACATATCCAAAATAGTTCTTTTTTTCTCTTCTCTTCGAACCTACCCTTCTCCTAAATGTCCTTATTTTTCTCAAGGGCCCGCACCATTATTCTATTCACCTTGATTCATAACCTTAGTGTCCTCCTCAATTCCTTATTCTCCAACGCCACATAGTGAATTATTTGTCAGATTTTGTCAGCATCTCTCCCATCCAGCCCCTTTTCATAATTGCCAACCCATTTCTGAGCTTGATCAAGTAACTTATCTTCTGGACTACTGCAATAGCGTCCCAATTGGACTACTCACCTCATGATGTCTCCTTACTCCAGTCTCTTCACACAGAGGCCCAAAACGCAAAACAAAAAAAGCAAGAGCAATGAACGAGTTCTCATGCCTTTCCAGTGGGAATTATGGCTATGCTTTCACTCAAGCTCTGATTCAGTGAGTTTTATCTTATTCAGTTCTTAATGATCTCTGTTGTTACCTCATTCTCCTTTGCTATAATTATATTTGAAAGTAATGATTAGCAACTGGAAAGTATTCTATATCTGTTAAGATTTGCTAAGTTTTAATTAACCTTGGAGATGCAACATTTTGGTTAGTACAAAGCAGGTTAGAATAATTTTCAATGTTTTCATCTTTTCACAGTTTTATGTGAGGAGCAACTCAGTAAATCAAAATTGGGTTTTTAAGCTAAAATATGCTGCTATTACATTTTGGCATAACTGTATTGTTTTATATGTGGAACAATAGACTTGGTAATTAAAATAATGACCATTTCATTGCGTATATTCCAACTTGAACCTGCCAAGAATTTTAAATTGAGAAGACTTTTCATAAGTAGTAACTTTTCATAAGAAAGCTTAGTATTCACATTCTCAACCCAGCCATTTTACATACCATATTCATTTGGAAGGAGCTTTGCTCCTTCGGATAATAGGATAAGTTAAGAGGGTATCCTGTGGTTACCAAAGACATTTCACACACCTCAAAGATATATTTCTACTCTAATCCCAAAAAGAGAAGCTGAGGTAAAAGCATCTTGCCATTGTTTTGGATAGTCCTCTTCCTTGAAGTTCATCCCTACTCATTGAGAGAGCAAATATGTCCTTTTTAAACTTCCTGCTAAAAATAAAATCTGTTGCCATATTCTAAACCTTTTTTCTGATTTCACTCAGGTTGGTTAGTTCTCTCCCCCTCCTCAAATTACCATCTATTTACTTCTCTGTATATAGGCTGTATCCTTGTTCATCTCCTCCTTTCCTTTCCCGAAGTAGAATATAAACTCTTTGAGAGGGGCAGTTACGGTTTTGTTTTTGTAATTTCTACTGTGATTTTCACCTAGTCGAAAAAATAAAATTTTGTTTATTTGATTAGTTGGAGGGAGTTTTGAATGTAAGAACGAATATATGATAAGTGGAAGAAACATCAGAAAGTCAGAAAACCTGGAACCAAATCTGGGCTCCATGACTTTCTTCCTAGGTGTACTTGGCAAATACCTCCCTGTCTCCAGGCCTCCATTTCTTCATCTGGAAAATAATATCCTTTCCAGACTTAGATTCTATTAAATAAGAACTTCTGACTCCCTAACATCTTTATTTATGGAAGAAAAGGGATAGTATTGATTTTAAAATAGTAAAAGAACCCTCAAATTTACTGTCATTTAGAAGGTAGAAAGAAAGAACTACTTTTGATTTAATTAATGCTTCTAGAGGTTTTTTGTTTTGTTTTGTTTTGTTTTAACATTTTTAAACCCTTAACTTCTGTGTATTGGCTCCTAAGTGGAAGAGTGGTAAGGGTGGGCAATGGGGGTCAAGTGACTTGCCCAGGGTCACACAGCTGGGAAGTGTCTGAGGTTGGATTTGAACCCAGGACCTCCCATCTCTAGGCCTGGCTCTCAATCCACTGAGCTACCCAGCTGCCCCCTAGAGCTTTTCTAAGCATTTACCTAAATAAGAACTTCCCACATCTGGAACATGAAATTATTCAGTCAAGGGCAAAATGCCTGAGAAATGGTCAGAAACCTTTCAGAAAGACAAATCTCAACTATATATTCATCGAATCATAACATTTTATTGGTTGGAAGAGATATTAATAGAAAATGTAATCCACAATTTAATTAATTTAAATTTAATCTAAAAGTCTCCAAACAGTCAATCTTGAAAGCAAACCAAGTCATTTGGAGGCTAGAAACCACTAAAATGGAGCCCTCCTTGCTAGAAATATCCAAGAGATACTGGGAGGAAAATTGTGTCAACAGCATCATAGCCTTTTCCCTATCACATGCAAAGTATATTAGCAAATGCTTCCCAGTAGTATGACAATCTGCCTTACTGATTTATGGATAGTATCAACATGGAAGGGTATTAGTGGCAGCTTCTAATTTCTTAACCTTTTTTGTCAGATACTGCTATTCCTTTTTAATTATTGTTCTATATATGTACTGTAATAGGAAAATAGCATTTTAAGAGTAGAAAGCAAAAGCAGGCAAAGACTGACAGGTCTGGACATTCCAAATTTGGAATCCAGCAAGGGACTTCCTCTCAGTGGACTCTCTCAATGGCAGTTGGTTTGGAAGAACTGGAGATATAGCCACTGACCTAAGAGCCTGGGGATTTGGGGTTATCTCTGTGCCTTGGGAATATCAACATGAACATCAAGACCATCATCTAGAAAGTTCCAAAAGTGCAGGTTGAGATTAGAAGGTTGTCTTATGTGGTGGCCATATTAAGATACATATTTCTCTCTGATTTTCCCCTTTGGATTTACTTGACTGTGTATCTGTGGTCGTGGGACAAGCTGACTCATCTGATCAACAGACCAGACTTGCCTTGTAGCTGTAGTGTAGTGATCCCATACCTCCTGCCCTTCTAGTTATTCCATAGTTGTTAAGAGTAGCTTGACCTTACTCCCTCATCTCCTTCCCTTAATTTATCTTCATTAAATAGTGTTTTTTACCTTCCTGTGCCTTCTTCAAAAAACCCCAAGTTGACCAGTAATTCCCAATTGTCATTCCTTCAGTTTTGTGTTATCAGATTTTACCCATTTTCTAAGTTATTACCCTACCTTAAGGGCTGGATTAGTGACTGACAGTTGCTGAAAACACACCTACTGGTCTCACTGTAGACTTTATTCCCTTGCAATACAGAGGTAGGTTTGTACCACCACTGTCATTTGTCTCTCCCATAATTGCTCAGATTTTTTCACTTTACTAAAATGATGTTAATCTCCCCAAAGAAAAAATCTGATCTGGCATAGCTACCTTAAATGAAAGAACTGAAGCCTGAAGAGTCAAAGTGACAGTGCTAAGTTAGCAGCAGAGCTAGAATTTGGTATGTAATTATTGAAGTCATATAGATTAGAGTAAAACACAGTCTTTTGACAAAATACCCCACCATTTATAATACTATCAAGCATAGGAATAAATGGAGCTTTTCTTAAAATAATAAATAATATATAAAAATAAGAGCATTCTTTTGAAATGAGTATTAATTAGAAGCCTTTCCAGTTAGAAAAGGGATGAAGCAAAAATGTCCATTATGATCATTGTTATTCAATATTGCACTAGAAATTCTAACTATAACAATAAGAGAAGAAAAGAAATTGAAGGAATAAGCATAGTCAATAAGGAAACGAAGTTAACAGGTTTTGCAGATAAGATGAAGATATTCTTAGAGAACTCTTAAAAAGTCAATGTTAAGAAGCAAATGAGCATAGTTGCCCTAATGTTTCATAAACCCAAAGATTTCAATTATTGGGATCAAAACTCACTATTTCAAAAATACTGGTGGGAAAATTTGGAAATATTCTGGTAGAAACTAGAGATAGATCAACATTTTATGCTGTATGCCAAGATAAACTCAAAATAGATTTAGACCTAAAGGGAAATTAGGGGATTATAGAAGAAATTACCTGTCAGATCTATAGATAAAAGGAAGAATTCATGACCAAACAAAAGACAAAGAGGTTCCAGTAGGTAAAATGGATAATTTTTATTACATAAAATCAGAAAAATATTTTTTACAACCAAAAGCAATGCAGCTAAAATTAGAAGAAAAGTTGGAACTGGGGAAAATATTTTGCAGCAAGTTTCTCTGATAAAGGATTTATTTTAAACTATAGCTCCAAAACATTCATGATGTAAAATGCTATCTACCTGCATAAAGAGAACTGATGGGCTCAAAGTGCAGATTAAAGCAATTTTTTTCGTTTTAAAAATTTTCTTAATTTTTTTGCCTTCTCAATGGGGGGTGAAAGGAGGGAAAAAATATTTTTAAGAATAAAAATAGTCATTTGAAATAAGAAAATAACCTCATAACACTTGGATGGTTTTTGTTTGTTTATATATTTAAGACAACTTATTTCAGTACTTCAAGATAACCTTACTTTAAATGAAGGAATGAAAAAACATATATAGCACTTACTATGTATTAAGCACTGGAATAAGCACTAAAGGTAGAAATATAAAAACTAGACTGTCCCTGCCCTAAAGGAACTTATATTCTAACAAAGGGAGACAATACATATAGAAAAGTGATGGCCAAGAAGGAATATTTTGGTTTGGGAAGTTGTGGGAATGGTGAGCAGAGCCATACATCAGGGAGTTGACTGACACACCCTTTGCAGTAGCAATTTGGCATGAGATTAATTGGTAAAATAGGATTATATTTTGAGCATATCAGAGTAGGGTAAGTCTAGTGATGGCACTGCAAAATTTAATTGAATTTAAATGTTGTCCAAAGTAAGTTGAACCTTAGTCAAGTCAAATACAATGTGCCTTAATTTTCTACCCATTTTAATAGCGTTTTGCTAAAGAGCAACTTTTTTGGAGTCTTTTAGCTTTCCCATATTAAGTATAGGTCACTAAGAGTAATGACCATTCCGAATATTCATATATTAATGATTCTCAAATATTTGGGTTCTGTCAACAAGAGTAAGGGATTCTAGTAACCACCTTCTTAATCTGCTAGTTTTTTGCCACTAAGGGAAAAACTCCATAACAATGGAATGATATCTAGATTTTATAAAGTATCATAAGTGCAGTGACAAAACACAGTAACCACAAATGTATTGCTACTTTCTATTTTAATTAACTCTTCAAAAGAGATTACAGAGGAAGAATGGAAACTCAGATTCTAGAATGTTGAGATACATATGAGGCAGAGTCACAGGGCTTAAACTCAAGTCTCCTGATTTCCAGGCAGATGTTCTTTGTACTCTATGTTGCTCTCTGGATTACATTTAGATTATAAGGATAGATTGATGAGACTTTCTTTTAGATATGAATAATAGAGGACAGTCAGAAAATAATAGAGCATAATCAATTGAGAGCATAATCTAAAGGTAGATAGAGTTTAAATAACATCCTCAGTAAAATTATATGTTAATATTACATAATCTAATTTAGGTTTGTCTTAAGCCGCTTTAAGGAAAACCCGATAACTTTTCAATAGCTGAAGCATATGAAACAGCTTGCATACAACAATTTAGTTTCTTCAATTCTTCATTGGGACTTGGTGACAAAATTCCTTAAGTTCCTGCTTATAAATTATCAAAGGCAAAGCATTAATTTATATTGCTTCTCTCATTTCTTTATTCCTTCCCTCCTTTTTTCCTTTCTTAAAAAAAACATTTTAAAAGCAGTTTTATTTGAAAAATCTACAATGGATATTATCAGTTTTCATGTAGTTTTAAAAAAAATCAATGACTATCCACCAGATGAACATTGTCCCTTTCAAAATGTGACATTGGAAAGATTTCACAGTAAATTATTTCTCATTCTCATTCCTTTCCTCCCTCTGTCCCTTCCCTTCTTCCTTTTTTTCTTCCTTCTTTCCATCTTCAAGGAGAGTTGGTTCTCATCTTCACAGCATTGTTCTGTTCTGTGCAATTTTTTCTGTTCCTTGTACTTTATTTCAGCTCAAATAAAAGCAATTACTGCTCTCTGTGTGGGTAAATAGGCAGGAGGCTTGGAACTGTGTAAAAACTAGTATTGATCTTTACCAATTAAGAAATAGGTACAGTATAATCTATCATAACAATACATTTAACCTAATACAATTCAATTATATCCATTGGACCAAAAAAAAAGAGCAAATAATAACAATTTAACTAAATAAATCAAATCCCTGTCATCATTCCACTCAGAATATGCCCCAGAATGTGTTGATAATAGAAATGAAATCTGCTGTTACTTCCATCTATCTCATTTCTTATATGCCTCTCATGGTGTTCCCCCAGTAGTGAGTATGATTCTAGAATGTCATTTTCATCATACTCACAAATTCTGTTCATTCTGTATAGTCTAGAATGGCCAATAAGAGGGATAGCCTTAGTTGACTTTTCTAGCATTCCTGGTCAACTTGAAGAACTCCATTATGTTCCCATTCACTTTTATGTCCTTTCTTGCCTGATGGTAAACCAGAAAAAAAGAAACATTTATGTGATAGTTTTGGCATCCTTTCATAGAAATAGTTTTGTATAAAGTTCTATCAAGAGTATTTTTCCTTAATACTTGGTTTTCCTGACAGCTGAATCTTTGCTAGTTTTTGTTTTTTCTTTTTGAATAGAAATCTTGGTTCCCAGCTCTCCCCTGATCAATAGTTTAGCGGGATGTTGTGCAGAAATAAAATTTGTATTCAATTCAATTTCTAGAGCAACCATCTCAAATCTATTTGTATTCTGCTTTAGATGGCCTTCTTTTAAAGAGACCTAGATCCTTTCTAGCTACAAGTGTTAAAAGATATTGTAATTTAATAATTATAATATATCATAATATTATATAATTATATAATATAATTTAAGGGATTTTTCAGAGCTAATTTTGACTAAACATGGACTTTATTATTAACTTTAGATCCTGGTCTACTAGTCTTCAGTTCTGTTATTGTTCAGTCATAACTAACTCTTTGTGACTCCATAGACCATAGCACACTAGGCCCTTCTATCTAAGTCTGTCCAATGTCATGTTCATTGTTTCCATAACACTGTCTATCCATCTTATCCTCTACTTTCACCTTTTCCTTTTCAGAGTCTTTTCTAATGGTCCTCTTTCTCATATATGATCAAAGTATTTAAGCTTCAACTTTGGAATTTAGCCTTCTAGTGAACTGGCAGGGGTGAGGACATGAGGGGGGGTTATGGTGGTATTCAATCATTTTAGGTGTGTCCAACTCTTCATAACCCCTTTTGGAGTTTTCTTGGCAAAGATACTAGGGTGGTTTGCCATTTCTTTCTCTAGTTCATTTTATAGATGAAGAATTGAGGCAAATGAGAGTTAAGTGAGTTGCCCAAGTTCACACATCTAGTAAGCCAGATTTGAACTCATCAAGTTGAACCTTTCCAGACCCAGCAATCACTGGACCACCTAGTTATCCAAGACTATTCCAGTGAATATTCTGAAGTAATTTCTTTAAGTATTAACTAATTTGATCCTCTCGCTGGCAAGGGACTTTAGAAGTCTTCTCCAGCACCACAATTCAAAAGCATGGATTGTGTGCATCACTCATCTTTCCTTATAGTCCAACACTCACAGCCACACACCAGTAGAAAAACCAGTTTGTCTAGTTATTAGCCTTATTATCTCATAACTCTCATGCCTTTTCATTCCAATTTAGTTTTCTTTTTCATTTTTTTAAAACCAGCTTCTATTGATTTCCAGTAGTTTTATATCCTACCATCATCAAATGTTTGCTAACCATCTTCTATGTCCAAGGAACTGGAAATTAAAAAAAAAATCCAAGTTGTCTGTTTTGTCTTCAAAGGGCCTTATAGTGTAGTTAGATGGATAAAAAGGCAAATAACTGTTGAGAATAGCATATGTTAATTGAATGATTAAACCCATTCTGCCTTTTCCTTTAATATTTCTATGGGTGGGTAGTAAATGCTGTGTTACAGAATAATCTCAGTAGCATGCTATATTTATGGAACTAACTAAAATAACAAAAATTCTTCCTACATGAAGTTTTCTTATGAAATGTGTTAAACCTCAAACATCTTATGAGATAAAAATAATTTCTAACTATGGCACAGGCATACCTTATACAATATCATTGATTGATTTCAAAAGCAAATTAGGCAAAACAGCTTTATGAGCAGCATTTTTATCAGATAGAACTCAACTTGATAGAACCAATTCACTTTGACTCAGCATATATTTATTCCATCCTCTATTCAGAAAAGCAAGAAACATTTGCCAGTTACCTAGATTGTGAATGTGAAATATGAACAGATAATAGTGTATTAGAACAGTTGGTAACGCAGGGAGCTAGATGGATAGAGAGCCAGGCCTAGAAGATTGAAGGTCCAGCATTCAAATTTGACCTCAAGACACTTCCTAGCTATGTGATCCCAGGCAATTGCCTAGCCTTTACCACTCTTCTGCCTTGGAATCAATACCTAGTATCAATTCTAAGACAAGACATGAGTTAAAAAAAAACAGTTGGGAACAAAGTGTTATGGCATATGAAGTTTTAGGGGGAAGGTTTGAAAGAATTGAAACTTTTCTGGATAAGGTAATATTGAGTTAAATCTTTAGAGGAGGCTAGAGAAAGAGGGATGAAGGATTTTTTACAGATAGGGAATAGTATGAACAACACTACCAAAGCAGAAAAGTAGAAAGCATGTTGAAAGAACATAAAGCAGTCCAATTTAGTTTGACTGTAAGATGAATGGGCAAGAAAAACTAAAAAATAATATAAACAGTAGATGGCACCAGGTTTGACGTTTGAGTTTTATTCAGGACACTACTAGGGTACCAAGCACAGAGCTTGGGTGGCAAGGAGATGGAATGAATAAATGAAGAAAGTAGTTATTAAGTTTTTGGTTATTAGATGCAAAGTGCTGGAAGTACTCCTAAAAATAAGACAATCCCTTCTCTGAAGGATCTCATATTCTAATGGGGGAAGGTTTCAGCTCCAAGTCAGATAGAAAGGTCCCGTGGGGATCATATCTACTTCAAAAGGTTATGTGAGAAGAGTTCCTGGTTAAGATGGCGGCAGAGTAAGAAGCAGCACTTAACCTCTCCTAACGGAAACATACAGGACTCCTCAAGAGGACATAAAAACTAATCCAGATGAAAGGAGGGACCCCACAACAGGGCGCAGTGTGGAAGGTACGTGGAATCGGGGCATTTCCATGCTATAAAGGGGTGAAACAGCTTTCACTAAATCGCGGGCTGAGCAACCCCACACACACACCACACCACCTACAATGCCAAAGCCAGCTCAAGAGAAATAGAGCAAGTTTGGGGCACCCATTGAGTCATTGGCAGCTCCAGGGCCTGTTCCTGAGAGCAGCAAGACTTAGGACCCCAAAAGGCTAAAGAACGCGCACAGACTTTGAGCGCGGACACAGAGTGCAGGCGCGAGCTCAGGCGCACACAGGCGCATGTGAGCAAAGGCTCTGAAACCCTGAGTGGGCAACCAGTGCAGACAGGTATACAACTGTGGAAGCAGCACCCTGAGACTTGTAAAGGAGCCTCTGGCAGAGGATCAAGCAAGGGGGTCCAACAGGGGGCTTGAACTTGAGAAAAACCAGACCTGAGTCAGCATGAGGATAAACCTGAGAACGGGCTGGCAACCCAGAATCAGGAAGGCCAAAAGAGAAAGATTAACAACAAGAAGAAGAAATCTTTAACACTAGACAACTTTTACACAGAGAAAATCCAGACAACCAAGCAAACAGAAGAGGAGAACAAACAAGCATCCGGACCCTCCCAAAATAATGAAAACTGGTCACAAGCTCTTGAAGAGTTCAAATATGAGATGATGAAAAAGTTGGAAAAGATTTGACTAGAAAAATGGGAAATAGCTCAAAAGGAAATCAGGCAAGAAAATAACAGTTTAAAAGGCAGAATTTTGCAATTGGAAAGTGAGGCTAAGAAATCAAATGAACTGATAAGCAAATTGAATACCAGAAATGACCAGATTGAAAAGGAAAACCAAAAGATTATAGCCGAAAACCAGTCCCTAAAGGCTAGAATTGAGCAATTAGAAGCTAATGATCTCTCAAGACAACAAGAACAAATAAAACAAAGTCAAAGGACGGATAAAATAGAAGGAAACATGAAATATCTCAATGAGAAAGTGACAGACCAAGAAAACCGGTCTAGAAGAGACAATTTGAGAATCATTGGTCTTCCAGAAAAACCAGAAATTAATAGAAACTTGGACTCCATACTAAAAGCAAGGTCCCGTGGTCCTTAGGGTACAGTGGCAAGAAAGATGTTAATGCTACTTCTTTAATGTCATTTCCACTGATTAAAATCATATTGTTGAATCCATTTGACCAAAGACTTTGGTGGCAAGACTTTTCTTTTCCAGGTCTTCAGTAGCTATGGTATCTATAGAAGCAGTTGCCATGTTGAATCTCCACAGGGGTTGCTGAGGGTACTGGTCTGGAAGCACTGCTATTCCCAAGACTATTAAGTTCAAGGTTTGATGCTATTTCCATCAGGGTCTGAAGAGATGAGGCAGTCAAAGTGATGGTAATGGTTGATTTGACTTACCTCTAAAATGCTTTCTTCTATGTCTCCTTTGGGGGTCTTGCTGTTTCATCAAGACTGGCCAGTCTGCTTTGTGTACATCGGTTGATTGACTGTTGGTGATAGTAGACACACTTCTCCAAGGAGTTGCTTCCCCAGATGAATACTGTGTGGGATGGGCTGGAAACGGGACAGATGAGCCTGTGGCAGGGAGGGAGTGGTGCTGCCACCATCATGGCTCTCATGCTTATTTACCTTTAGGTGGCTGTTGGTCAGCAATTATCACTGGTTATGAGGTGGGCCCTTCTCTACAATGACTTCTCTTAATAACATCTGTGGAAGTTGGGCTAGAAGCAAGTCTAGTTGTGAAGGGGGGGACCCTGCTGTTTTTAGGGTTCTTGAATTTGGGGCCCTGAGTTATCTCTATCAGAGTCTGAAGGGGGAGATGATTGAGATAATTGTGGTAATCAAGAATCAGAAGTACCCAAGCTGGAGGGAGCCTAAATACTTCAATATTAGCTATGGAAACTAGAACCAGAGATATCTAGGCATAGAGACAAAAGATGTTCCACTAGAAATCCAAGCTTTACCTAAGCAGTGGATGACATTTTAATGTTACTGTATGACCACATTGGTTGGAGCAGCACTAGACATCTTATTACCAGTATCCAATTTAAAATATTTATAAACAAGAAACAAATTATTACATAGTCTATTTTTTAAAGTTTGATAAAATCAATCTAGACCAAAGATATTATGGTCTAATTTTCTGAAATCACTAGATCTTCTTATATTTTATCTTTGAAAAGCCTTTGAACAGACCCTTAAAAGAAATAAATTATTTTTATTCTATGAGTGAATTTTAAAATTCATCTAACAAAATTCATTTTGATAAACATTAAATGCCCCCTCTCTCCATGTAAGACTGTGTGCCAGGAACCAGGTATATAAAGATTAAAAAATAGAATAGCTTTGATTTAAAAAACAAGGTTTATATTCATAATGGAGTGGGTGGAATATCATGGGTACATGAAAGTATATGACATGTTCACATATAAGAAAAATACAGATAGTGTGTGATGGGGGCAAAGGAAAAAATCATATTTGAGGAGAAAGAATACTTCGTGAGGATCAAAGAATGTTTTACAAAAGGCATATGGAATCTGAACTAAGCCTTTAAGGAAGAAGATTCAGAAAGGCAAAGATGAAGAGAGCTTGTACAAATTCAAAGAAGCAAGAGATGGCCTGCTGAGTTCTTGGAACAGCTAGTACTTCTTTTTAATTAGGACTATATAGTGTCTTCTTCAGAGTTCCATTTAAAGTGTCCTGTGCCTTCTCCTAGTCCAAAATGCTTAAATTTAGCCTGGATCTCTCTTTCTTGTTTCTGTTATTCTATTATAACTTTTAGGCTCATAGATTTAAAACTAGAAGGGACATCAGACTGATCCAACTCCCTCATTTTACAGATGAGGTAACTGAATCCAGTCGATTAATTGTCACCCAAATAATGTCAGAGATGAGATTTGAAGCCAGGTTCTCTGACTTCAGAGCCAGTTGAAGTCAATATTTGTAATTAACAGTAGTATAAAACTAGAAGCCATATATCAAATAATCACCAGAATATATGGGCACAATCAGTTCAAAGAACTCTTATTCTAGTCCTTAGAAATAGGGTACAAAAACAAAAATGAATCAGTCCCTGCTTTCAAGGAGCTTACATTTAATTTGGGGAGACAAAATATACATTTATAAGTATATACATCCCATCTCTAGGCCTAGCACTCAATCTATTATGCTACCTAGCTTGTCTTTGAGATAAGTTTCTAAAGAAATTAGAGATTCTAAGAGGCATAAAGTTCAATACAGGTACATACAGAGATCAGAGGGACAGTTTTGGGGTACATGTGACAACAAGAAGGTAAATTTGATTGAACTAAAGAGCATGTGGAGAATAATATGTACTAAGGCCAGAAGCTTCTGGTATTGCTTATCCATTGCATTTAAAAAGACATTTGGGGTGTTAATGTCAGTGGAGTTGGATTTTTGAAATTGTTTTCTAGCTAGGCATTATATGGCATAAAAGGCTAGCCATATGAAAATTAACAGTTTGCAATCCTGATGTTGCCTGTGATTTTTCATTCTGTGGACATATTCAGTAACATTCCTTAACTTCAGACAGTTTTGAAATACAAAAGGAAGGCATGGTTGGAAATATCTTAATTCCATTTGAAATCATGCTTCTTTTATTATATTCAGATCCCTAAAAATAATATATTTCAATAACTAGCCATCTTTCATTCATATTTCTAATGTTGGTTGAACATACTTATACTTCTGAATGATGTGCATTTCTTCAGGAGGGAAAGAAATTTAAGACTTGAATGCATTCTTAAGAGTTTGAGTTTAGGATTTAAATGCCCAGTTTGAGGATGTTTTTGTTTTCATCAATCAAATAAAAAGAACATTGTGCTCTCCATGTGAATAATACAGAGATCTATAGAAAGGCCAAGATCTACATGATAACCTTGAAAAGCTTAAAAAGGCTTTCATCATTCTTTAAAGCTGACATTGATATGTCCTTTATATGACCTCCAATACTAGTCTATCATCAAAGTCTTCCTTTGCTTAGAACAGTGGTTCCCAAACTTTTTTGGCCTACTGCCCCCTTTCCGGAAAAAAATATTACTTAGCCCCCCTGGAAATTAATTTTTTTAAATTTTAATAGCAATTAATAGGAAAGATAAATGCACCTGTGGCCATCACCGCCTCCCTGGATCGCTGCAGCACCCACCAGGGGGCGGTAGAGCCCACTCTGGGAATCACTGGGAGAAAGTAGATAAAATATAACATTTGTCTAGGACCATTTAAATTTTTCTTAACATTCAAGCTTATTAAGGTCTCAATTAAGTGTAATCATTTTAACCATGTTAACTGACTTTGGACTAAATTGTATTTGTGTTCATCAATTCTTTCTTAATAATTTTACAATTAAAGTAATTTAGATAATTTTTTGAAGCTAGCACAGTAGCTGAATCCTGTCTTAGCAAGGTGATAATATGAATATATTAAATATAACTTTCTATGGAATAGATTCATTCAACTTTGTAAAATATTTGCATAGCAATACTAATAGTTGACTAGCAAGACTAATAGTTCATATAGTACTCTAAGGAGAAAAAGTGATTTCTATTCCTTCTAATTACTTTACTCTCATTTATACTCACTGTTTCATTTTATAATTATCTTATTTGATCTCTACAACAATCCTATATAGTACAGATTTTTATCAGCCCCATTTTATAACTGAAGAAAGCCAAGCCTAGGCCTCATTGAGTAAAGTGCTTTTCTTATAGTCTATGTGTAGCTGGTAAGTGATGAAGCAAGGTCTCAAACCCATAGCTTGTGACTCCAAGTCCACTGTGTTTTATATTACATAGCACTTCTCTGTTAGAAAAATCTAAATATGCAGTGAACGTATCTGAAATATTCCTTCCAATTTCTGTCTCTGCCCATCACTTTCTTTGTTCTTTCCTCTTTTCACTCCCCCAACCCTCTAAATGACTTTTTGTCATAATTTTGAATTTCCAGACTGTTTCATCCATTTGTATCATAAACTTATGATAATTATAAATACTTCTGGAGAAGATTTTTTAATAGGCTTTATTTAGGTTTTAAATCTTTTTCTGTAAAATAACCTCTCTTTAGGAAGAAGTTTGTAGCTTCGACAAAATATTTTCTGACATTAATGCCAAAGTCTTTTTTTTCCATTTTCAATTCAAATATGACCATATAGAATTTCTTCTGAACATAAAATAGAATGATAGTGATGGTTAGTTCTTCAGATGTGCCGTTAAAAAGAAAATCAAATCCAGAATCTAGGCCATTTTGGTGGGTATGTTTGGGATCAGTGGTTTGAGGTAAGATTCCTAGAATCTCACAGTTGCTTTGTAGCTAACAAATTATGACAATAATCCCATATCAAACTCTTCACCTTTACCCAAAGCAAGTGCAAATATTATTCTTAGAATGTTTCCAGAGACAATGAATATGACTACAGATCAGAATTACAAATGTCATGCATCTATTTATTTACATGTGTCTTCATAGAATTTTAGAGTTTGAAGGATTTTCAATAATCCAGCCTACCTCCACTGTACAGATGGATAAAGTAAAGTTTAGAGAGGAGAGCAACTTAGACAAAGTCACTCAGTTAGCTAACAAAAGACCTGGGGCTAGAACCCAGCTCTTCTAGTTCAGTTTCCTCAAAAAGCATTTTGGTATTGTGGCCAGAATATTACAACAAAGATGTATAAACTTGAAGATTAATGATGTATCTCTGCATAACTCCTCTGTTCCTTCTAATCTTATGGGTTCCTATTAATGTTTTCTGGTAAATCTTCCATAGAAAGTCTTATTCTGGGTGTTAGAAAGATTTCTTTTGTTCTTATAGTGTATTAGAGATACCATTGTCCCATTAGGTCTGTCTATCATTGTCTCTCATTCTCATTTAGCAAATGGTCCATGTTCTTTTCCAGTCACACGTAGATTTCATTTGCAAATCATTGTTGGTAGTTTGCAACAGTCTTTTTAATGCTCATCAATCATTTTTCCATTGCTGTTTAGATACTACTTTTTGTATCCATGGTCCAACGATTCAGACCCACGTAGCATCAATGAGAGAATATTAATGTTATTAAGAAGAATTTTTATAACATATACAGTTTGAAATCATTGAAAGCACTGCAAGATGTCCGAATTACAATACCCTAATCTCTTCCTGCTTCTCAGTTTTAGGATAAACTCATCTTTCCACTTGTCCAAAATATACATATTGATGTACCTTTTCGTTTTAAAAAATAATTATTCAATTACTTTAGTTGCCCATAGTTTGAATTTTCTAGGAAACTGATTTAATTGCTCTTCTCCCACCCTTGCATTTTCATTGGCTGTTCCCCCATGCCTGGAATGCTCTCACTCTTCATCTCTGCCTCCTGGCTTCCCTTGTTTCTTTCTGTTCTCACCTAAAATCCCAACTCTTACAGTTCCCCTTAATACTAGTGTCCTTACTCTAAAATGTCTTCCAATTTACTCTGTATATATTTGGCCAATACATAGTTGTTATAGGTTGTCTTCTACACTAAAATGTCAACATCTTGAGGTCAGGGACTGTTTCTACTTCAATTTGGTCAACATGGTCAGGACTTATTTAATAAATACTTGTTGACTGGCTGACTGAATTGTTTCTATTCTTGTTCAACTTAAATCTGGCTTCAGCAATTAATTTTAAAAAGGAAAAAATTTCTCAGTAAATGTGAAACTTGAGTTAAATATTTCTCCTTGCTCTTTCCACCATGTATAGACTAGTATTCTGCTCATGACCAATGGCCCATTAAAAATGTTTTTATAAAGTTTATTCATGTCTCCCAGGACAACTTCCCATTTTACTATCCCTGATTTGGAGAAATTGTTACATAAGCCCATTTTGTGTTCCATAACTACTCCCAGATTGCTCACCATGAAAATGTTTTGCAGTTACCATTCAACACTAACAGAATCCTTTCTTTTTTTTTATTTTTCAGAAACAATCTAGTTACTTCAGTTAAACTACTTAAAATATCTCCTCTGGAAACTGAGATTCACAGTGTGTTCAGAAAGATAACAAGAGGATATTCCATGCACATTTTATTATTGATATCTTTACATTTTGCGCCAAATCAGCATTTTTGCCATTTCTGTTGCAGTATAGCTTAGGACCATGTAACCTATGGCATGGATGCCTCTGTGTCCTTCCCCATTCCACACACGCACCCGAAGACATTTCTCACATGACCCACTCCTCTGTCCAGTAGCCCAGTGGGAGCACTTCCTCCCTCCCCTGTCTAGGGCAAGGCAAGGGGCTCTCATGCAGCAGTTTGAGCACTCAGTCTCCAAAAAGTTCACCATCACTGGCTTAGGGAATAGGAACCATGTTAAATAATGTCAAAGGCCTCAGGGAAAGAATAATTAATTAGATCATCCATGTGTACCATGTGTAAAAGATCTAAAGAAATGGTTAATTTTTTTAAAATCTATGAAGAATTGGTAGTAAAGAATTATAAAGTTATTAGACTATTGGAATTTAGTTACAGATCCTTTTACAAACTGCAGGATTAACATCAATACTAATGGCAATTGTTTTATCTTTGTAAAAGCTAAAAATGAACAACTAGTGAAAAAATCGTATTATTTCTTCAGCTCATCTGTATATGTGAACAAGTTCAGGGGACCTATAGTGACCTATTTTTTAAAAAAGATACTATTTCAGAAAATTTTGCTTCTAAGGACTAGATGCAAAACTGAATTTGTTTCAAAAATCTTATTTTTTTTATTTTGAACATAAACACAGATAAAATGGGCATTCCCACACATAGAAAAAGAAAAAAAGAAGATAATACTTGGGACTGCAAATCTCCATTATGTACAGCTTGCTTTTTAAAAGTGTATAAGAAATTCCAACTATTGGGCAGCTGGGTAGTTCAGTGGATTGAGAGCCAGGTCCAGAGATAGGAGGTCCTAGGTTCAAATCTGGCCTCAGATACTTCCCAGCTGTGTGACCCTGGGCAAGTCACTTGACCCCCATTGCCTACCCTTACCACTCTTCTACCTTGGAACCAATACACGGTATTGACTCAAAGACAGAAGGTAAGGGTTAAAAAAAAAAGAAAAGAAAAAAAAGAAATTCCAACTATGGCTTTCAAAGCTGTCCTGCTTCTTTCTGCTTCTTTCTGACCTTTCTCTGTTATATAGATTTTAAAAGAACCTTCAGTGACTCTCTTCTTTTGTATTTTTTGTTTTGTTTTATTTACTTCTGGCTCCTCACCCTTTTCTTCTCTGTGCCTCTCAAAAAGAAAATGAAAACAAAGACATTATAACAAATATTTATAAGTGAAACCAAACAAATTCTCTTGTAAATTGACTGGCTGGAATTGCTTTGTAAAGCTACCTACTAAAGAATGTTTTTGAATGTTGTTGTTATTGTTGAATTTATTCAAACTAGCTTGAAAAAGCTTACTGGGAGAGCTATTCTAGGAAGTTAATTTGGAAAAATTTGGGAAAATAGACTTTCTCAAAGATAACTGACTTAGCTACTGAGGTTTTATCTCATTCCTATAATATTTGATAACTATTTCCTACCTCCTGCATCTCACTCCACACTTCTTGGATACTGAGACTGTTATCTGGTGGAGGAAAAATCTTTGTTTATGAAGTACAACATGTCTGTTTTAACAGCAGTGGGGAACAAAGATGAGATTTCCCTCTCCGATGCGTACTTCAATACAAAATCCTAGTAGAAAAACACCAACAGATGCTAGTCTAACAGGATAACTCATAATTCTTCATAACTTATTCTTGATATATTTGCTGGTAATTCCAATAATGCTGAGATAGGATGACTCTCCTTTAGTCTCTGAAAATTATTCTTTCTGCCACCTTCAAATACCTCTAATCCAAGGGCACAAGCCTAGCTTCAGAACTATTTCCCTGATTACTCTCATAGGAATAGTAGCTCTTAGCTTTTCCTTCCCAGCTCTTCCCTTCCCACCCAATACAAACTATACAAAAAATCCATCATAAATAGTAGTAAAAAGTGAGAAAACTCATTTACCCAAGCAAAATAGCAAATAGAAATCAGAGAAGGTTTTCCCAGATTATATAGTATTCCAAAGAATGCACAAATGAGCTCTTCGTTTGAAAGCAAGATAAAAATCTCAGTTTAGACTAGGAGAGAGAGTGGTCTCACAGAGAAGATGTCTGCTTTCAGCAGTCCTTAGAGTTGCAAACTCCAGAGGTCTTGCAAGGGACATGATAGAGAAAGCTTTCCATGCATATCCACAGCTCCAAGGACTCCAGCCTGCTATTCAGAAGTTTGAGCCTCATCTTCCTCTCACCTGCCTATGCTTTTTTTTCTGTTTTTTTAAATTTATTTGTATTATCATGTAAAACATACTTCTATATTTGTCATTGTAAGAGTACACTCATACATAACCAAAAGCTCAAAATAAAACCATAAGTACATTGATGTGAAAGATAGTATGCTTTGATCCACATCCATCTGACTCCAGCACTTCCTTCTCTGGAGGTGGACAGCATTCCCCATCATAAGTCTTTCAGGATTGTCCCAGATCATTTGTATTGCTGAGAGTAGCCACGTTTTCACAGTTGATCATCATACAATATTGCTGTTACTATGTACAATGTTCTCTTGGTTCTGCTTGTTTCTTCTGCATCCCATTCCTGTAAATCTTTCCATCTTTCTCTAAAATCATCTTGCTTATTTCTTATAGCACAATAGTATTTCATCTCTGACATGTGCCACAATTTGTTTAGTCATTCCCCAATTGATGGACATCGCCTCAGTTTCCAATTCTTTGCCACTACAAAAAGAGCTGCTATAAATATTTTTGTACATTACTTGTGCTTTCTTGATGTGTTTCTGCAATCAACAGAAGTCTCTTACAGCAAGCAGGAGGATCAGGCTAGGCATTCTCTGAGCCAACCAAGAGTTATGTTTCTTTCTGGGTATATAGCACACAGCACAAAGCTGTCTTTCTCCTATCTTACTTTGGTGAAAATAACTTAAACTAGTATCTAAATACTTTGAATACTCTGAAGTTCTTCACAATGGCACCACATATATGTGGGCCTATGAGATTTATGCCTAGGCTAAGGATATGGTCAGAAAACTTCTGGGAATCTCAGAATCCAGTGGCCCTTGTATTAGTCTTCCAAAAATTTATTATTAATCCCTCCCTATCCCAGGCATAATACCACATTTCAGTGGTCATGCTTTCTTCTTCACTCTAGGCCAGTGATGGCAAACCTATGACACATGTGTCAGCACTGACACACATAGTCATTTTCGATAACATGCAGCCACATACTGCATAAAGAAGGATGGGGCCATGTGCTGAGGATGAAACATTTGCTGTAGTGTAGTGTAGACACTCTGTGCACTATAGATGACAATTCTACCTACATTAATTTATCTATTTTGATTTATTAAATACAATTATGTTACAATTATACATTTTTGTTATTTAAACTATAAATATCATGAAATTATGGTGTTTTTTTTCTCAAAGTGACACACCACTCAAGTTATGCTTGGTTTTTTGGTGAATTGTGACACACCAAATTCAAAAGGCTGCCCATCACTGCTCTAGGACCTTCCACTGGCCACCTGACCCCATACTCTTAAGAACACTGACCCAAGTTGGTCTCCTGTTTTGGATGGGCCACAATGAAGTACCAGTGTCTCTTTGTAGCAAGGTAGAGCAAACAGATCAATCATGCTTGAAAGCAGTGCTTCCTCTTTTTCATTTCCCATATACAGGATAATTATATACCCCTACTCCCCCACAATATTATTTCCACTCTTTCTCATCTTCCCTATTCTTCCATTTAAAAAAAAGAAAAAAAAAGGTGTTTCACAAGTGTATATAGTTAAGCAAAACAAATGATCACATTGCTACTTCCAAGAATATATATTTTATTCTGTTCTTAAGTCTATCACTTCTCTGTCAGGAAGTGGGCAGTATGACCTATCATTGATCCTCTTGGAATCATTGCTGGTCTCCACGTGGATTAGAATTCCTAAGTCTTTCAAAGTTTTTGTCTTTACGGTATTGTTGATATATCAATTGTTCTCTTGGTCCTATTCACTTTACTCTGCATCAGTTCATAAAAGTTTTCTGAAACCATTCATTTCTTTAATGCATATATCAATTCAGAACATAAATACATACAAAACTTTTGTTATAATTCAGTGAATCCCATGCTACTTTCTTGGTCAATAAACTTCAATGACTCCCCCCCTCTCCACCCTAAAAAAATTCAGTCAATCAAGCATTTATTAAATACTACTATGTTCCAGACCCTGTACTAGTTGCTGGCTACATGGATAATGCATTACTAATTTCCTATTAATTTTCAGTGTTTCTCTTTACTTATGAGACTATCAATATTTTCTTTATAAATTTAA
This sequence comes from Gracilinanus agilis, assembly GCF_016433145.1. NCBI lineage: Eukaryota > Metazoa > Chordata > Mammalia > Didelphimorphia > Didelphidae > Gracilinanus > Gracilinanus agilis. Next base: position 620,487,310 of record NC_058131.1, read on the forward strand.
TCACTATTCTCTGTATATATGTTCAAAATCAATATACTCTCATTATTAGTGGTGCCTTTAGCACAGTGCTTAACACATAGTAGGCACTTAATAAATGTTTATTGGTTGATGTAAGCATGATGTAGTTTCCTTTTTTAATTCCTTTTAATGCTTTCTGATATGAATTCTAATTCAAGTATAATCATTACAAATCAGAAAGTTCTCTTAGGTTAACTAAAGCATGATAAATTTTTAGGCTACTTTTTACCTGTCTCAGGGTACATCTTTTCACATTCAACAGATTTCCTGAGTCCCATGAATGAGCAAATCATGCAAGCCCACACAATTGGCTCTGTGCATTTTGTTTTCTTCTCCATTAGCTTCCCTGTGAACCTGGCTGGACCAGACATTTGTCTACTCTGATCTGAAATCTCTGCTCTGTACCTCTTCATTGATGACTAAAACTTCCATTGACTTTTGGTTGCAGCTTTCCTTTCAAAAAGGTGGGACTCCTAACTTGTTATAAATACTGCTCCCTGCTTTTGTAAATTTTTGAAGTTACTTAACTAAAAGAATCAAGTCAAAGTGTAGCATATACACATACCACAAAAGATTGGGGCTACCAAGTACAGAGAATCCTAAGACCAAGAAATATTGTAATTATTCATGAAAACACATATACTCTTCTAGAGCTCAGAGTTCATCCAACCCTTATCTGAACACTGCTCCTCACTGCTAAGCCATCATCCAGCTTTGATTTGAAAGAACTCCACTGAGGAGGAAACCATTACTGCCTGATGCTACCCTTTGCATCAGCCACACTTTGAAATGTTTCCTTTTCATCAGACTTCAAGGTACCTCTGCAACTTTCACTAATTCCTCTTAGTCATGTTCCCTGGGGCCAAAAAGAACAAGTATGGCCCCTTTTTATATGATAGTCCTTCATATACTCAAAGAAAGTTATCACATTCCTCACTAAGTCTTCTCTTAAGGTCTTGCTGAAGAACTTTGATATCAATTGAGAGACATGGACAACATTAGTTGCACAGGACCATCCTGCATTGCATACCTGCATCAAAGAAGGCACTGAGCTCTATGAGGAAAGTAGAATTATAGTAACTCAAAAGAAATATGAGAAGCACAAATTTAGAGACATCTCTATCCCAAATGTTCATATGGATTATTTGTATCCTACCTGCAGTTGAGCCCTTTGAGTTTATATTGGTATGATTAGCCACAGTTGGACACCCTATTCATTGACTCCAAAACAGTGAGGTCTTTTTTGGGGTCCCATCAAATACAAAGGATAACAACCAAGTCTTTTCTTCTCCATTACTATTTCCTTTCATTAGTCCTCATGCGGCATGATTTGAAGGCCATTCATCATTTTGGTTGCTTTCTTCTAGATACTTTTCATATTGCCAAAATATGAACTTTTTTCAGCTGAAGATTGTGCCAAATTTCTAGGCTTTCATAGTAAAAAACCAGATCTTTTCTCATTTTTTTTTAACCCTTGTACTTTGGTGTATTGTCTCATAGGTGGAAGATTGGTAAGGGTGGGCGCAATGGGGGTCAAGTGACTTGCCCAGGGTCACACAGCTGGGAAGTGGCTGAGGCCAGGTTTGAACCTAGGATCTCCTGTCTCTAGGCCTGACTCTCACTCCACTGAGCTACCCAGCTGCCCCCCTTTTCTCATTTTTTAAAAAAGTATTAATGTTGTGTTTTATTTTTATTTTTAAAATATTTCTGGATTACCCCTGTTCTATGAGAATCTCTAATAAAAAAAGTAAAACAATTAAGCAAAATTAGTAATATGATTACCTCATCTTTATCACCCCTCAGTTCTCATTTCTTTTACTTAAAACCTTCTTTCCCTCCCACTGCTCTATATCCTAATGAATGAAAGGGAAAAAATAAAAATATTTTTGTGACAAATATGCATAAGGAAAACATATTATTTCATTCAGCAAATGCACACACACACACCTTTTAATCTGCCCACAAGTTTCATTTTCCAAGAAATTTGCTGAATCATTTGAAAATCCTAAAATCATGTTTTATTCTCATGTGCTAGCAAATTGTCACTGTGGAATGAAGTGAACCTGTTAAATAAAGCCAAGGTTTTAATCTATCAAAAAGACAAAAAGCATTACTTTTTATCATGACATATGACATTTTGTTCAGATCAAAAAATACCTATAGATAAACATCATAAATTATCTACATATGCAACTAAAATGTGATATTTTATCATCAAAATGATATACTAATTTCCCATTTTGTAATCAGTGTTGGCTTTTACAATTTTATTACATATTTATTTATAATACTAATTGATACCATTATCATGATTTAGCTATTCACTTTCATCAGCTTTCAAAACATAGTTTTCAGTTTAGTGTTATTTCCTAGGAGATCTTCACAAAGATAGAACTTGATCTGATTTCATTTGAAAAACTGCTCTATTTAAGAATATTTCTATTATTACTTGAAGGGCAAGAAGTATTCCATGCATGTTACTCTTTAAGTCAAATTTTATAATGACCTTAATAGCTTCCATTTCTCCTTTTCATGCTATAGGTAACAAGAAGAATTGAGAACCTGGAAGCATGAGTTCAGATGCCAATCCAGAAGTAATCACTACTCCTCCCCCTCCCAGCATGCCTCATAAAGAGAGATATTTTGATCGCATCAATGAAAATGACCCTGAATACATTAGAGAGAGGAATATGTCTCCAGACCTAAGACAAGACTTCAATATGATGGAGCAAAGGAAGAGAGTCACTCAGATCCTGCAGAGTCCTGTGAGTCAAAACATTTTTAAGAACTATAATTTTTCTTCCTTTGTAGGAACATTGACCTATAGAGGTGTGATTCACTCAAAATGCCCCATACAAAAAAGCAAGTCAGAATGAAGATAGGAATGGAGGAAGTTCCATTTTCTCCCAGGCCTTTCAGAGAAGCAGACAGCTAATTTATATGTTTGGCTTGTAAAGACTTAAGAACAAACTAGCATTCACTAGGCTTTACTTTTCCTTGTGAATTTTCTGGGTGCTATGCTTCATTAGAGAAGTACAAAAGCAACCAGGGAGCTGGAGGACATTGAGTTCAGACTGGGAAATCACAGAAGTGCAGAAAGGCATGACAGAACCAAGAACATGGTTAGATGCATCTTATATACAAATGTCATCCTTCCTGTGGGTTACCTACATGTTTCAGAAGTGTTTAAGAAAACTTTAAGGGTTGGATAAAGGCATGAGAGAGGGGAAGGAAAGGATAATTATGCAATTATGTTAAAAAATAACTCAAGCCTGACTAAACTGATCTTAAAAGCCTACTAAACTATAATGTGACAGTGGTATAGTCAATAAAGAGTTGGGCTTATAGTCAGGGAGACCTGGGTTCAAGTCCTGCCTCTGAAACATAATTGGACGTATGAACCATGGCAAGTCACGGAATTGCTCAGTGCTCTAGACCAGTGATGGACAAACTACAGCCTGGATCTGGCCCACGGGGAATAGTTTGCCCATCACAGCCCTAGGCTGTTCCCTAAGACTTAAAATTGCAGAGAAAATAAAGACCTGCATTAATTTGTCTCTCTGAATAACACTATCACCATGAAATCATAGGTTCAGCCACTCTCATTAATGGGCCATAGTCCTGTCTTGGAGACATCTAGATTCTTTAAATGATCTCTAAAAGAACTATTCCTGTTGCTCTAACCTAAGAGTACAAATCACAAAGGCCATGTGTTGGTTGTGGAGGTTGAAAGAGCAGCTTAATTGAACATGATTGAAAAACCACAGTGGTGCTGAGAATGCACATACTTTCTCCACAGGTGATAGAGAGATCATAGAGTCTCAGCATGCTTTCACTACAGGCTCCAACTCAGCTCAGGTGGCTCTTGGATGAACCCTTTTTTTCTGGATAATAATATCCTCAAATATTTAAACTCTCAAGTACTGTATTGCAAAGGACTGATCAAATTTGTTAATTGCAGTCAGACTTTCCTATTCTCATTCTCTTCAGTTTCTTCTTTTTTAAATTGCTATAGCTAGCATTTCTAGAACAATATTGAATAATAATGGTGATAATGAGCATCCTTGTGATCCTAATCTTCCTGTAAAGGCTTCTAGATTATCCCTATTACAGATAATGCTTGCTGATGGTTTTAAATAAATACTACTTATTGTTTTAAGAAAAATTCCATTTATGCCTTTGTTCTTTAGCGTTTTTAATAGGAATGGCTGTCATATTTAGTCAAAAGCTTTTTCTGCATTAATGAGATCATCATGTTTTGTTATAGATATGATCAATTTTGCTGATGTTTTTCCTAAAATTGAACCATCTCTGCATTCCTGGCATAAAGCCCACCTGGACATAATGAATGATCCTTGTGATATATAAAACACTGTAATCCCCTTGCTAGCATTTTATTTAAAAATTTTTATTAATATTTATTAGGGAGAGTGGTCTATAGTTTTCTTTTTGTTTTTGCTCTTCCTACTTTCAGTTTTAGCACCATATTTGTATCATAAAAGGAATTAGTAGAACTCCTTTCATTATTTTTTCAAATAATTTATATAGTTTGGGAGTTAATTGTTCTTTAAATTTTTGGTACAGTTCATTTGTAAATCCATCTGGTCCTGAAGGTTTTTTTCTTGGGGAGTTCATGATAGTTTGTTTAATTTATTTTTCTGAGGTGATATTGTTTAAATATTTTATTTCCTCTTCTGTCAATCTAAGCAATTTACATTTTTGTAAATATTCATCCATTTCACTTAAATTATCACATTTATTGGCATATAATTTGGTAAAATAACTCCTAATAATTGCTTTAGTTTCCTTTCCATTGAATTCACCCTTTTCATTTTTTATATTGGTGGTTTCATTTTCTTTCTTTTTTTAAATCAAATTAACAAATAGTTTGTTTTGTTGGGGACTTTTTAATAAAACCAGCTTTTTGGTTTATTTATTAATTTACTGGTTTTATTTCAGTTTTATTTATCTCACCTTTGTTTTTCTAGATTTCGCTCCCATTCCCGTTAAAAACACTAAAACTTTCAGCAAGTACAATCAGCAATGGGGTTAAGTTAGAATCCTTCCTGATAAGATCAGGGTAAAGTATTCTAAATTAATTAGTTAATTAAGATTTTTTAAATTAAAAAGAAAAATAAAGATGGGGTGAAGCAAGGATGTCTATTGTCACCACTATTATTTAATCCTGTATTAGAAATGCTAGCCTTAGCAATAAGGAAGGAAAGAGAAATTGAAGGAATTAAAATAGGGAATGAGGAAACTAAACTATCATTCTTTGCAGATGATAAGATGGTATACTTAAGAGAACCCTAGAGAATCAACTATAATACTAGTTAAATAATAACTTTTAGTTAAAAGTATATAAATACTTTTATATATATGCGTATATATAAAAGTATATAACTTTATATATAAATATATAAAGTTAAAAGAAACAAAATAAATCCACACAAATCATCGGCATTTCTATATATTACCAACAAAGTCCAATAGCAAGAGTTAAAAGAGAAATTTCAATATTTTGATTCTTTTCCTTACTTTTTTAGTTGCATGCCCAATTCATTGATTTGTTCTTTCTCCAATTTACTGATGGAAGCGTTGAGAGATATAACATTTCCCCTAAATACTACTTCAACTGTATCGCAATAAATTTTGGTATATTGTCTCATTGTTATCATTCTCTTCACTGAAACTATTTAAACTATTGTCTCTATCATTTGTTCTTTGACCTACTTAATCTTTAGAATTAGATTATTTAATTTCCAACTAATTTTTAATCTCTTTCCATGGCCCTTTATTGAATGTAACTTTAATTGCATTGTGATCTGAAAAAGATGCACTTAAAGTTTCTGCTTTTCTGCATTGGTTTTGAGAGTTTTATGCCTCATTTTTTGGTCATATTTTGTGTGTATGCCATGTACTGCTGAGAAAAAGATGTATTAAAAACATATTCTCTATTCCCATTTAATTTTCTCTAGAAGTCTATCACACCTAATTTTTCTAAAATGCTACTCACCTCTTAAACGTTTTTTCACTAGATTAACTAATTCTGAAAAGGAATTGAGATCCCCAACTAGTATCGTTTTACTGTCTATTTTCTCCTATAAGTCATTTAACTTCTTTAAAAATCTGAATGCGGGGGCATCTGGGTAGCTCAGTGGAGTGAGAGTCAGGCCTAGAGACGGGAGGTCCTAGGTTCAAACCCGGCCTCAGCCACTTCCCAGCTGTGTGACCCTGGGCAGGTCACTTGACCCCCATTGCCCACCCTTACCACTCTTCCACCTATGAGACAATACACCGAAAGTACAAGGGTTTAGAAAAAAATCTGAATGCTATTCCATCTGGTGCATGTATTTAGTGGAATTATTCATTGTTTATGGTAACTTTTAGCTAAAAATAATTTCCTTCCTTATCTCTTTTAAATAGATCTGTTTTTGCTTTAGCTTTGTCTGAGATTATGATTGCTACTGCTGCTTTTTTTTTACTTCTGTTGAAGCATAACAGATTCTGCTCCAGCCCTTTATGTTTACTCTGTATGTGTCTCCCTGCTTCAGATATGTTTCTTGTAGATAGCTCTTACAGGATCCTGTTATCTACTTCTATTTTATTGGTGAGTTCACATTTACTATTATGATTATTAACTGTGTCTTTCCCTCCATTCTTCATTTACCCTTTTCATTCTTCTTTCTCTCTCCCTTCACTCCATTCCTCCTGATAAATGGATTATTTCTGAGCACTATCTCCCCAAACCCATCTTTCCTTCTACCCATCTTCTTTTATCCCTGTCTCTTTTTTTACTTCCCTAAAGAGTAAGATTGATTTCTACTGTGCAGGGTTGCTAGCAGAAGCCTTTTGCTTTTGCAAATTCAACTGTAAGCAGCCCTGGCAGTTAGGAGTTTAGAATGTTCAAAAAGGCAGTTGGAGCCTGAGGCTATAAATAGTGCTGAAGTTCCAACTGAGGGACTTTTGCCTGTTGGCTTGGGCTTTGACCTTTTGGCTTTTTTGCCTGCTGGCTTTGAGCTTTGGGCTTTGCCTTGGCCTGTGCCTTTGTCTTTGTGGGCATTTGGACCTAGCTGATTTCTCTGGACCTCTCCCTGATCTCTCCATCTACATCCCTGCTATTTCCCTTGAATTTCCCCATTGGGCCCGGGTTGGAAGGGTGGGCTTGGTTATTGGACATTGTGGGTTTAGTTTCTGTAGGCAAGTAGGACATCCTAAATCAAGCCACCCCTAATTTAGTGATTTGATAAATACTTCAAAGGCAGTCAAACCTTCCTGACTGGGACAGGCGGCCTCTCTCAGTCTAACCCTCTTCCTCATCCCCCAGCACCAGCTTTCTCCTTAGCAGCAGTTATAAAAACCTAAAACCTCTTTCCCTCTGATTATCCCTGACATTAATAAATCCCCTTTGTTACCTATACAAAGCCTCTGGTGAATGATTGTATTGAAGATTAAGGCAAAGACTGAAGAGGGAAGAATTATTTTCCTTTTATTTTCTTGGGGGAAACCTAGGCATCCATCTTGGGCAGGAAGTACCCAGTGGAGACTTCCTGCAGACATCAATTTCACTGGCAGGGAGGAGCCTTTGACTCCTCCCTCAAAGGACTTTAGAAACTAACAAGAGAAAACCCCAGCCTTGATCTAAACATTTCTGACTGGCCCAAATTCCTCTTGTACCTTAGAGATACCTTCCCTGCCTGAAGGATCCAGTCTATTTCCTCCCAGTACTCTCTGTCTCTAGCCTCAGTGAATAAGCCTGTTTGAGTTGCCCTACTGTATACTCCCTTCCATTCCCTTACCTTCTTATATACAGACCTCATTCATCCCTTCCCTACACTCAGCTATCCCCTCCATTCCTCCTCCAATCAATCATCCCCTTCATTCCTCATTCCTCTTCCTAATCACCCTATCACCTTTATATCATTTTATCCCTCCTCATACCCAGATTGCCTTACTTCTTCATAACACTACATACAACTTAATGTGCATGTTACTCCCTCTTTGGACCAAATCTGATGAGAATAAGATTCAAGTATTACTTACCATACCCTCCCATCATCACTTCCTTTTTAATAGGTCTTTCATGCCTCTTTTATTTGAGATAATTCACCCTATTCAATATCTTCCTTCCCTCTTTTCCCAATGCAGTCCTCTTTCTCATTTCTCAATTTTGTTTTTTTTTGTATCACATTTCCTCTCTATGTATATTCCTTCTAATTGCCCTAATAGTGATAAAGTTCCTAAGAATTACAACTATTTTCTTCCTTTTTAAGAATATAAACATTTCAGCCTTATTGAATCTCTTGTGATTTCTCTTTCTTGCTTACTTATGCTTCTCTTGAAACTTCTTTTTGAAAGTCGGATTTTCTATACAGTTCTTTTCATTAGGAATGTTTGAAAGTTCTCAATTTCATTAAATATCCATTTTCCCCTGAAATATTATATTAATTTTTGCTGGGTATATAATTCTTGGCTTTTATATTATCTCTTTTGTCCTCTGGAATATCATATTCCAGGCCTTCTGATCTTTTACAGTAGAAGCAACTAAAACTTATGTTATCCTGACTATAGCTCTATGATGTTTGAATTGTTTCTTTCTGGCTGCTTGTAGTATTTTCTCCTTAACCTGGAAGCTCTGAAATTTGGCTATAACATTCCTAGTAGTTTTCATTTGAGGGTCTTTTTCTACAGATGATCAGTGAATTCTTTCAGTTTCTCTTTACTATTTGGTTCTAAGATATCAGGGCAATTATTCATGATAATTTCTTTCAATATGATGTCCATATTCTTTTTTTGAGCTGGCTTATAGATACTCCAACAATTCTTTTTTTTGTCCAATAATTCTTTAATTATTTCTTTGTGATCTATTTTTCCAGGTCAGTTGTTTTTCAAGTGATAAATTTTACATTTTCTCCTTTTTTCCATTCTTTCAATTTGATTTTATTGTTTCTTGATGTTTCAAGGAGTCATTTAGCTTCCATTTGCCCAATTCTAATTTTTAAGGAATTATATTCTTTTAATAAATATCTGTGCCTCCTTTTCCTGATTCTACTTTTTAAGGAGTTGTTTTCTTTCAGTGATTTTTTGTATATTACCATATTTTGTGCTTCCTTTACCAAGCTGTTGGTCTTCATTTCATGATTTTCTTGCATTATTCTCATTTCTTTTCCCAATTTCTCTTCCAACTCTATGATTTTTAAGGTTCTTTTTTATCGTTTCCAGAAGTTCTTTTTGGACCTGAATCCAATTCGTATTTTAGTTTGAGGTTTCACTTGTGGCCTTTTTAATATTGTTCTCTTCTAAGTTTGTGCTATGATTTTCCCTATAACAATGTCCTAGTTAGGTCTTTTACTTTTTCAGTCTGTTCTGTAACTTTTCACTGTATATCAAAGTTCTGTTCTTGGTTTTGAAAAGTCACTGTCCAAGTTTCTTCTTGTGGAGTTTAACTTCTAGCTTGTGAGAGTCTTAGGATCTAGTTTCTGGCTTGACCAGATGGTGGGGCAGGACTCACTGCAGGCTTGTACTGGCAGAGAGTCTCATTGCTTCCTCTCACAGGAGAGGAATCTTGCTGCTTGCTTGCACAGTAAGGAAGCTTAACTGTTTGCTTGCACATTAAGTAGTCCTTACTGATGTGTTGATCAAGTTGAGAGTCCTTACTGCTGGCTTGACCAGAGGTGGGGCTTGCTCCTGACTTGGCCTGCACAGTTGCAATGAGAGGGTGTTTGCTGGGTGTATTGCTGGGGGCAGGGTGTTGCTGTAGGCCAGTGTCCATTTGAGACCTCCCTACTAATGTCCACTCCGCCCAGCCTGCTCCTGGCTTGCTCTGGGTTGAGGATTCTCTGTTTTGAGGCAGATCCTGATCCTTCCCCCACTTGGGTGCTGCCTGCCCTGTGGCTCAGGCTGCCTGCTCAGGACTGAGCATCCCTCCCACCCCAGGGAGCCAAAACATCTGCTAATTCTCTGAACTCTTCTGCACATAACTGTTTCCACTGCTCCAAAATTCAGTAAGAGGCTTTGTTTTGATGTGATTTGGAAGAGAATTTGGGAGAGATCAGGCAGGTTCCTTCCTCACACCACTATTGTGGCACTAGAAGTCTAGAGCAGAGTTTCTTAAGCTTTTTTTGTGTGTCATGAACCCCACTGGCAGTCAGTGAAGACTAAAGATTTCTTCTCAGATAATGCATTTATGTGAATAAAATTATATACATATGATTACGAAGGAAACTAATTATACCAAAATATTTTTTCAAAAATTAAAAAAAAAAAGTTTGTGGACTCCAAGTTAAGAATCCTTGTCTTATAGAAAAGCCTTCAGGGATGGTGACAGTAATTGTGGATGTATGGAGGTATGAAGAAAAGAAAACCTGCCTCTTTGTGACAATGTGGATTTCTAACTCCCACAATAGTTAGCAACAGCTTCCTTTTCTATTATTTATTCTCCATACAAGGGCCACTCTATTCTCTAAAAAGCATAGAATCCATCTTTTCACCATTTCTTCACATTTTGCAATTCTTCAAAGTTTTTTGATCACTTGAGTCAGTACTACTTAGTAAGGACCTATATTTTCCTTCTCGTACCTACCTTTTTTTTTAAATCAATTTTGAACATGATGCTGAAAAGCAAAAGGAAGGCATTATCTTGGACAGATAAAATTAGCTTATAGTAAGTATTCTACTTTTGAGATGAGCTAAGATTTCATTCTCCCAAAAGGGTTGCATTTTGTAACCTTGTTTAGAGATTCTGAGTCTCTATGTATATCATAAACAAGAAAAATCAAGGTTGAAAACATATAGTACTTGTAAATAGTGTATTTATGTGTGTAAAAAAATTCATTGTTTTCTATTCATCTATCTTTTTCCATATTCCTTTCGTACAGTCCTAGAAATGTTTTGAAAAACCAGAAGCTTTGAAAGGATAGTGCTGTACTAAAAAGCTCAGGTCCTCATCACCACTTACCTGGATTATCACAATGGCCTTCCCTGCCTCAAGTCTATCCCCTCAGCCAAAGTGATTCCTCTAAGCACACATCTGTTTCACCATGTCACCCCCCTATTCAGTAAATTTCAGGAGCTCCTTAGTGTCTCTAGGATAAAATATAAATTCCTCTATTTCACTTTTTTTTTAACCCTTGTACTTCGGTGTATTGTCTCATAGGTGGAAGATTGGTAAGGGTGGGCAATGGGGGTCAAGTGACTTGCCCAGGGTCACACAGCTGGGAAGTGGCTGAGGCCAGATTTGAACCTAGGACCTCCTGTCTCTAGGCCTGACTGTCACTCCACTGAGCTATCCAGCTGCCCCTCTATTTCACTTTTAAAGTCCTTCTCTTCCTACACTCTACAGTCCAGCCAAACTTTCTCTCTGCTATTCACAAACCACTCTATATCCCCTGGGCCATCAATGATTCAAGAATACACTCTTTCCTCACCTGCATAAAACTCTTCTCTTCTTTTATGACATAGAATAAGGTACTACCTTCTCCATGAAAGAAACTTTACTGATTCTAACAGCTAGTGCCCTCTTGCCCCAAATACTTCATATTTATATGTATTTATTCTTCTTACAATTATTCTGAATATGCTTACATATGCACCTATAATCTCACCTGTTTGAATTTAAGCTTCTTGAGAGTAAAGATTATTTTATCCTGTGTATTTGTTTTCCCAATGCATAGTGGGGACTTAATAAATCTTTATTGCTTCATTAATAGGAAGAGCTATGGGGATCTATCACTAATCCATTTCAAGACCTTGAATAAGTCATTTTGCTTACATCTATTTTCAGTATGTAAAATTGACAGTTTAGACTAGTTATATTTAGCCCCTTCTAACAGTAACATTCTGCAATCCTAAATATGAGTGACAGAAACATAAGCAGTATATATACATTTTACCACTTGATTATACTTTTTTTTATCAACCTTTACCTTCCATTTTAGCATCAATACTGTATATTGGTTCCAAGGCAGAAGAGTGATGAGGGCTAGGCAATGGCAGTTAAGTGACTTGCCCGGGTGTGTCACATAGCTAGGAAGTGTCTGAGGTCAGATTTTGTTACAAATATAATTAATATAGAAGGATATAATTTAAAATATTATGGGTTTATTAACAGCTATATTGATAATTAAAAAGAACCACGTGCCGCTAAGATCTAATTCAAATGGCCTGTCATACCTTCCCCTTGGCTGCTTCCTAGGAAAGAGAGAGTCCCAATCAAGTTCTGAGACTTTATACCTTTGTCTATGTAATCACACTTCCTGCCCACCTGTATTACACAAGAGGAATCATGGGAAATATAGTTTTCAAGTCCTCTAAACATCCACAGGAAGTTTATATCATGGATCTCAATATTAAGTTCAAGGAACCCCAAATTTCCAATATCACATTCCTCCCTGAAGAGCAGCAAGAGACTGGTCTCCTCAAATACTCTTATAAACATAACTAACTTATAAATTACAGAAATTTGGGGATAAAAGAAAAGAAGACAAAAACAACGAACCAATGGCTGCAGCTAGCAGGGGCATTCCCCTTTGGCTTAAGAATGTACATTTAAAACAAATGCATTCAACTCCCCATAGTTCAATCAACTGTACCCCAAAGTTCATTTTGAATCTTCATGGTCCAGTGAAGGCTCTTCAGGCATCTTCATGGTACCTTCTCCAAACAAAACAGGTTCATTGTCTGGTTTCTGGGGAGATGGCAAATTTCTTATCCTGAAATTACTCTCAAAAGAATTTAAACTTTACATTATAGATTCTAATACAGACATTATATTATAAAACTTACACACACCCCTTAGGAGAATCAATAACACATTCTCCCCTGAAGAGGGTACCCCAGGTCAGCTAAGGATACATGGCTGAGTGACGGGGTTGTATGAAATCAATTGGTAAAAGAAATCTTAAAAAATAAAATACGAATAAAAAGAGAAAAAAATTAACTTGTGAATGAAATGTAAAATGTCAAAGTCTTATGTGCAAAAAATGTAAGGAAAAATAAACCTATAACAGGTCCTTGAATCAAGGCCCAATTAAAGTGATTTAAGCAGTTTGCAATTACCCATTCAGGAGCCAGGACTACAGAAAATTGCCATTCTATATATAAGAGAAATAACAGGACCAAATATGTGTGCAAGAGAAGTATTATTCCCTGGTCTGATTTGCCTGTACCTTCTCAGGAATGAGCCATAATGATAGCCAATTTTAGGTGCTTGCTAGGAAATGAAGCTCAGGAGAAGTCTGGCCTCTAGCATATGTCAGAAAGCTGCAACCCCAAACCTCAAACACTAGTTTCAAGCCCTTCAGTATTGGCATAGAACTTCCTTAATCCATGGTCTGCATGACCTATTGCTCCTTGACACTTTGCAGATTCTCAGTTGGTCTCCATGACCTTATGGCTGTTTTGCTCCCTTCTCTAGAATCAGACAGAGAGACATTAATCACAGTCTCATAATATTTACCAATAATTGACAGGTTACCATAGTCTAAGGCTTTTGGGGTATGCATTAATATTATAGTAAGTATATATTTATATTAAACTTATATTACTGTAAAATCAAAAGGATTAACATTGATTATATGTACTTCCAGTACAAAAATAAGAAAAAAGGAAAAGAGTCAATTATTCTATTAAAAAAATTAAAAGGAAAAGCAATAAGAAAATTTTAAAATTTAGGGGAAAATACAATGTCAAGTATAAAATGAGAGAGAAGGAAAAAAAATAAGAATGTTTTAAAAAAATTTAAAATATATATATATATATTAAAATTAGTGAAAGGTTTTTTACCCAAAAATGAGGTACATTTCCTGTTAAGCTTTTGCATGAACTGTGACTGTAACTGGTTTTTATAAAATAGCAGATTCATAATGCACATTCAAAAAAAAGTGCCATAATTTCCAATAACACATTTAAAGACAATAGCAAACAAACCCATTATTATAACCACTTGCTATGATGTTTAAAAAACTGTATGCTTGTCACAAATTCAACAGGTATAGTAAATCATTCAACCTTGGCTGAGATATTTTTTTAAACAAACTCTATTACTGCCTCCATGGCAATTGTGGGGCAGAACCTAAAAAAAAAATCTGATTAAAAAAGCTTCTGGGTCTAAGTTATCACCACAAATTCTAGATCCTTCTGATGGGAAAGCAAGCCAAAACATCAAGCATACAGGAGCTTTCCTGGCTTCTTGTGTAAAAAAAAAAAATGGTAGGAAACTCTCTACCCCTTTAAAATTCTTTATATATATATATATCATCCATATAGCAGTTACTGGGTATCTAAAGTCATAAATTTTAAATTTAAATTCTTAAGTCATTAAAATCTCCAAGGTTGTATAAGCAATATGTAACCTCTACTTGAGATGACAAATTCAGTATACATAAGGCTTATGGGCTTTTTACAACTTAAAAAATGTTTAAGATGTTCATAAATGGTACAGATAACAGAATTAGATTAATACAGGTAAACTTAAAAAAAAATTAGAAACCTTAAAGAAATCAGGAAATACAATATAAGGAACAGATTACAAGCAATGCAATCAAAACCCCTTTTTACTCATTCTGATAGATTTGTTCACTATTTGGAAGTTACAATAAAATCATAAACAGAATTAGTCTAGCAGCCAAAACTTCAATAGCTTAAAATGATCCAGTGTAACAGAAAAATCAGCAAAATAACAATCAGCAGAGACTTGAAAAAAAACCATGCAGTCTGAGGTTTAAAATCCACCTAAGGTCCAATTTAAGTTCCTTCTAACTGAGCTCTGCACTGAGTACAGTATGAATGACTCCATAAAGGTATATAGTTCAAAGTCTTGGGGAGGTCTAGTGTGTGCAGAGGGGGTGAATCCCTCCCCAGAGTTTCAGGCAAGATAATGCACAAGGAATAGTTTGAAATAGGCCATGTGGCCCACGCTTGCCATTCTACTTCCTGTTTGAAGAGTAAAAGCTAGGGCCCAAGTGGAAGCCAACTGGGGTGGGGGCTAGAAAAGCCACAGGTTGGAGATCCCACATGGATGGCTTGTGGGGGAGGACTAAGTCAGGTTTTAGAAAAAATGTGGAGGGCAGTGGTGGATAAGAAACTCCCTTCAGGTTAAAAGTCATTAATGTCTACAAGGAAACACCCTTGGGAAATTCCCAGGTGTGTGCTATGAGAGAGAAGGGGTGGGGGGTTACTTCCCAAGTCTTAAGCTACAGCAGCTGGGGTCCTCCGAGGAGCTCTGGGCAGTGGCTGGGTCAGCAGCAGCAGCATCATTTTAGTAGGACTCTGTGGCAGAGAGCAACAGCAGCAGCACTGGGCGGCTGGGACTGGCATTCAGGGTAAGGTCAGAAGCCTGAAGCAGCTTCCTCAGGGAAGAATCAGGCGGGCGGGGTCCAAACTGGCTCGGGATAATGATAGGCAAAAACAAACTGCTGCTATCAGCAAAAACATGGCGTTCAAAGCCACTTTCCCCTTTCCCTGAAAAGCAGCCACCAGGCTGGGGAGAACAGGGAGAAGAGAAAAAACAAAACCTAAAATTGTCTCCTATATGAAAGTTGCTCAAAAGAACTGAGCAGAGTGGCCAAAAAATAGCACAAGAGCAGGTCTGAGGTTCTGGAGAGGATCCAGAGGTGTCTCAGAGTTCTGTCTGTGTGGGGAGGGTAGAAAATCATGGCAGGAATTTCGTGGCTTTTTATGCTATCAGAAAAATTGAAAATAATGTCTCCAATGTGGTTGCCATAACTGTTACAAATATAATTAATATAGAAGGATATAATTTAAAATATTATGGGTTTATTAATAGCCATATTGATAATTAAAAAGAACCACGTGCCGCTAAAATCTAATTCAAATGGCCTATCATACCTTCCTCTTGGCTGCTTCCTAGGAAAGAGAGAGTCCCAATCAAGTTCTGAGACTTTATACCTTTGTCTATGTAATCACACTTCCTGCCCACCTGTATTACACAAGAGGAATCATGGGAAATGTAGTTTTCAAGTCCTCTAAACATCCACAGGAAGTTTATATCATGGATCTCAATATTAAATTCAAGGAACCTCAAATTTCCAATATCACAATTTGAACCCAGGACCTTCCATCTCTAGGTCTGGTTCTCTATCCACTGAGCCACCTAGCTGTCCCCCATCTTAGCACTTGAGCTAAGCAATTAAAGATAGAGCACAGTCTTCCCCTTCCCTTTTTTATTCAAGATTACTCCTGTCCAGGACTTCTGACTCCATATCCACTCTTTTTTCAGATACTTTGCACCTGTTTCTTGACTACAGTGTGATACCTTATAATTTTTTTCATATTTATTGTCAGATGTTAGGAAAAATAGGCTTGTGGACCTACATGCCTCTTACTTTAATTATGTGGCATAGTAAAAATAAGATTTTCTTAAATAGAAAACTGCTTTGATAAAATTTTGTGAGAAAACAAGTTAAGTAATAAAAGTTAAATGGCAACTGTAAAGCTAGTTTGTCTATAGATTGCTTTGAGGCATTACAGAAACCCAAGTTCTCTTTAACTTGTATAAAACCTACATTTGTATCTATGGAAACACTAGATTGGAATGTATGGATTCTCTGAGGACAAATAATGAAGTGCCCTTGATAGAATGCAGAAATCAGGTGTAGTCTCATTGCCTTGCTCATCAAGTCTTAGTGAGGTAAAGTCTAAATTCAAAAACTGGTAAAGAGCTGGGTGGTCCTTGATTTAGTAAAAACTGAAAGTTTCTCCACAGGCCCCAACTAAACCTGACTGTTTAAAATGGAAAACAACTGGTGGGCTTGAGAGGGATAAAATTCAAGTTTCTGGGCCTTCTTTCCATAGGTAGAAATTTAGATTGGTTAAAAGAAATGTTTGGTGTCATCTGCAAAATGGGACAAGAGTATGGGTGGTGACAATTTATGCATTTCGGTACCCTGAAAATTTTTCAAATCTAAGCAGTGTCTAATGCCATAAACATCTTAAAGTTAGGTGGAAATTCAAAATCATACACAGTTCTAGTATGTATACCTATATGACTTGTGGTTTAAAATGCTAACATTATACCATGTGGCAAATTCACCAACTGCCTATTTATTTTAGGGGGAGGCTTAAGTTATAGAAATTCTTTTATTATCTTTGTGTGTATTTTTCCTATGCATTCTCTCCTTGAAAAGATACATAGCTAAACATGTTAAGATATCACAAGAAACAGCTTATTCAAAAGACATATCTTTATGTTTTTTCCCCTTTCAACAGGTAGTAATAATCTATTTTCCAAATGGATACATTATTTTATGGACAAATTCTGAGTTTATTTTTAATGTTTCTAATCCCCCTGCAAGGAGATTTAGTAACATAATTGTAGGTTGCCTTGGACATAGCTAGACTATAATCTTTTTTTCCCCCAGTTTTCCTCCCTCAAATATTATTAGGAGGTTATCCATCCAGTTTTTTGTTTTTTTAAAAACCTCTTCCATATTCCTAATATCCAGCAACATTCTGTTAAATTACTTTCCACGGTAATGAAGTTGAATAAATTAGATAAATTATTTCATTTTGTTTAAAATTCACTGAAATAGTTCCATCTGCTTTTAAAAAAATAATCTCTGCCTATTTTGTTTTTATATTTTCCATTTCATGCTACTTTTCTCCTTGAAGTTCTGTCCTCTTGGAATTTTTTTTGAAAATTCAAAAGTGAAGATTTCAAAATTCTTTTCATTTTACAAAGAACGCCTTTTAAATTTCTGTGAGTGTGAATATGCTAAATACTAAAGAGTAGCCTTAACCTATGTGAACTTCAAACTCTAAAACTCTATGCATATACACACATTCTAAACACACCCACACATTCGTCAGTTCTCCCTTAAAAAGAAATCATCTTCTCCCTAGTTTAAAACTTTATTCTTTACCTGGTAGCATTGGCCATGCTTTTCTGAGTTGTTTTGTGGGACAACTACACTCCTTTCAGTATAGTGGGAATGAACTAAAGTTGTGACCATTCATTTTTGTTCTTAGAAAGTGATAATTGTTTCCTTGTCATCACCTCAAGGTGAAGACCCCATTTCCCCACTAGATGATGGACAGGCTAGATAAATGATGAGAATTTTGCATTAATGACTTTTAGCTGATGTTTTTTCAAAACAAAACAAAAAGTACTTCTTGTATTTTGTGAAATGAATCATTGCTATTGTTAACTCATCATCCAGATAAAAGTTGAAATTCCCTCCCCCCCCCAGATTCTTGAATCTAAAAGTTGAGATAGGGAAAAATGAAGTCTCATCAGTTGAATTTACTCGATAAATATTTGCAGCCTAAAATATTCACTGAACTGAGGTAAAGATATATATGACACAGTTCCTGCCTTTAAAGATCTAATATTATGGGAGGGTGATCATTTAACTAAAAAAAAAAGTATGAATAGTGTTCCTCCATGGAAGTCCTGCTTGGTATGGAGATAACTGGACTCTCATAGGTTATGCCAGTAGAATGCAAGCAGGTCCTACTTACATAGAAAGGCTTTGAGTACAGACCAAGCCATAGACTATATTGTTATATAAGGACTAGCCTGGCTAGGTTTCAAGAGGATCACTAAGAGAAATAGTTTTGGCCACAGAAATTTATGGAATAGTCTGATAAGGGGTGAAGAGTTTGTTATTCCCACAAAAGGAGGAAATGCACACAGAGAAGAAATCACAGAACTCTGAAGTAAAAGTGCAATATAAGTTATATAGGCAGCAGTAAAGGCTACTGGAGTTTAGAGGAGACAGAGCTCACTTCCACTGTAGTGATTAGGTATTTGAGCTTGGCCTTGAAGGAAGAGTAGGAATTTAGAAGGCAGTAGAGAGATGGAGGGTATTTCTGACACAAGAAAAGGCATAAAGGGACTGAAACAAGAAAATGTAAGGCATGATAACAGTAATAACAAGTGTGTCTATTTGTATATCTAAAATTTATTTAGTACCAAAAAGTATTAATACAAAGTTACTTAATACATTTTTTACCTTTGAGCCACAAAATAGTGTTGCAGAATGGGTCCTACAGGTATTGTTATTTCCATTTCACAGAATGGAAATTCAGGCTTACAATGTTTAATACCTACTCACAGAACTGGTAAGTTTCAGGAGCAGGATTTGAGCCCAGGTATCCCTGTTTCCATGAACTGTCTTCATTGTTGTGTTGGGATTTTTGGTGTTTTTTTTTTTTTTCTCATAGCTTTGTAAGGTAAATAGTAAAAATGTTATCCCCACTTTAAAGCTGAAGGGGGAAAAAGTTTTGAGATGTTGACTTGCATACAGTAACTCAATGAATATCAAAGTGAATGTCTTCTGACTCCCAAGCTCCAATAGTACTTGTACCCACATCTTCTGACTCAAAATCTTATCATCTTAATATCCACAATACTAAGCAAGAGAAGATGAGGCTAGAAATATTGATAAGGGACCAATTTCTTAGGACTTTGAGTGCCAGATGAAGGAATTTGAACTAAGAATTTAACACATATCACAATTTCCAATTTTAATCACTCTGCTAATCCAGAACTTGCTATGTTTACTGAAATTCTAAGCATCTTAATCATAATACTTAAACTATGTGTTGCTGTTAGGATCTCAAACTTAGAGCTAGAATTGAGCTTCAAACTTGAGTCCCAACTGCCTCATTTAACAGTTTAAGAAAATGAGGCCCAGGGGGCAGCAGGGAAACTTAGTGGATTGAGAGTCAGGCCTAGAGATGGGAGGTCCTAGGTTCAAATTTGACACTTTCCAGCTGTGTGACCCTGGGCAAGTGACTTAACCTCCATTGCCTACCCTTACCACTCTTCTGCCTTAGAACCAATACCCAGTATTGATTCTAAGATGGAAGGTAAGGGTTAAGAAAGGAAGAAAGAAAGAAATGGTCTATAGCAGTGATAATGAACCTTTTAGAGACAGAGTGCTGCCCCCCACCCAGACCAAGTGCCCTGCACCCCCCGTCACCTCCCAGTTCCCCCCTTTTGCCCCCTAGACAGGAGAGGGAGGAAGTGTTCCCATTGAGCTGCTAGGTGGTGGGTGAAATAAAAAAATGTATTCAGTGCAGCTGAAAAAGAAGAGGGGAACAGCTCCACCCTCAAGACCTTCTGGCTTTCTAGCAATGGACTATGGCAGGCAACTGCAGGCCTGCCCACAGAGAGGGTTCTGTATGCCATTTTTGAAATGCATGTGCCATAGGCTCACCATCATGGATCTATATAAGTGTAAGCTTTGGATTAAGGTAACTAATCTCTCAACTCTCAACTCTACAGTTGAAGAAGAAAGCACCTATTTGACCTGCTGTTAAATGATTAGGATAATCTGTTCATTTGACTCCTTATATGCAAAAACCAACAGTCATTATGTTATATGTCTCTTAAAGCAAGATATATTATTTCAAAGTATCCTTGTGTCCCCTCCACCATTCCCAGACTCTAGTTCTTAGTGCCTTTTATGCCAGTTGAGAAAGAATCCAGAACTGCATTGTGGCCACCTCTTCTTATTACTTTAAAAGACTTGGGGCCCATTAAGACTATCTTTTGGGAAGGAGTACTTGCAGAACATAGATAACATTGTTTTAATTGTATAATGGAAACATTCTCCCTGTTGATGTTGAATATCCCATTCTGTCTGTGAAGCTTAGAAAATTTTTAACTTTACTATATGTAAGTATACTATTTAAGGATAATTGAACCCTCAGAACAAGCATCTTCTATTTTATTCATTTTTGTCCCTTATTTACAAATAATACTCTGTACATAGTAGGTGCTCAATTAATGTCTGTTTAATTAAATTAGTGAAGGCTAAAGACAAAGAAACATCTGACTATTGTGTTTTAAAAATTTGCACCCTGGGGACTTCATTTTTTAAACAGAAGAGTGGTAAGGGCTAGGCAATGGGGGTTAAGTGACTTGCCCAGGGTCACATGGCTGGGAAGTGTCTGAGGCTAGATTTGAACCTAGGACCTCCTGTCTCCAAGCCTGGCTCTCAATCCACTGAGCTACCTAGCTGCCCCCCCCCACCCCCAGCATTCTTTACTCCTCCCAGGGTTCCCTGGTGTTGCACCCTGGCATGGATTTGAGTTTATTTATAAATTTGCTGAAACCCATGCTGAGGGGACTTTGGGGGGGGGGGGAGGACGCTTTGGCTCAAGCATGGTAGGCTGCTGGGTCTCTGGGTCTTTGCTCACTCAGCTGAAGGAACCTGTTTCTCTCTCACTTTGTTGTTATTAAACCCTATAAATTTAAATACTGGAGTATTCATTTATTTTTAGTCTTACACCATAGCTGAGAGGGAAGCAGAGGTACAGGAATACAACTTGGCAAGCTGCTATGTATTTGTTTATTATAAAATTTTTATATTAAGGTCTTGCTATTCATCACTGAGAGTGAATTCTCTAAGTATATCATAGATGGACCCAGCTTATTTGTATGCTTAGATCAGCAGTTCTTTTTTTTTTATCTCAGGAGCCCTTTACACTCTTGTAGGAGACCACCCCTCACCAAAGAACTTTTGTATATGTGGGTTGTATCTACTTATGTTTGCCATATTTGAAATTAAAATACCTTAGTATGAAAATAATTTTAATCTCACAGACACACTGAAAGGGTCACAGGGACCCCCTGGAATCTGTGGACAATATTTTGAGAAGTTCTCTCTTATAGGCTTAAAAAGGAATAAACAAGGTTTTCTAGTGTGTGTAAAAATTGATCTTAAGATATAATATTAAGAAGTGACAAGAAAATTACTATAGTTTGAATCTTATATAGTTGACCAAACATTTCCTATGGACATCTAACAAAATGGCAGTTTTACATCAATTTTCTCTGGTTGTACTAATACTGTTAACGCACATTCACACAAGCGCTAAATACTTTTGCTTAATGTTAACATCCATTTTTTTCTGAGTTCTAAATTCTCTTCCTTCTTCCAGACCTTTCCCTACCCACTGAGAAGGCAAACACTATGATAACTATTACACATGTGAAGTCATACAAATCGTATTTCCATATTAACTGTTGGGGAGGAGGCAAGAAAAGGAAAGTAAAAATAGTATGAATCATCTACATGCAGTTCCCTGGAAGTAGACAGCATTTTTCATCATGAGTCCCTTGGAACTGTCTTGGATCATTGTATTGATCCCAGTAGCCAAGTCTTTCACAGTTGATCATCACTACAATATTGCTGATACTGTGTACAATGTTTTCCTGGTTCTGCTCATTTCATTTTGCATCAGTTTATGACTTTTTCTGAAACCATCCCTTTCATCATTTCTTATAATACAATAGTATTCCAATACAATCATTTTTCATTTTACCATATATCAAACATCTTCCAATTGATGAATATCTCCTCAATTTCCATTTCTTAAGCACTGGATTTCTACAAGAAAAACAAAGTAAACAATCACAGATTGGAGATCAAGTTTGCCTGATCTATACATTAAGCCTTTAGACCTGGTTAAACTGGGCATATGTGAGATTTTTTGAGTCTAAAGTTATATGGCTTTGATTGTTCCTGGGGAGTATGGAGAGAACTGTTAAATACTATATTTTTAAGATATATTGTTTTCTTATGATTTAGAGCAATGATGGGCAAACTTTTTAAAGAGGGGGCCAAAGGAAAGGAAATGCTCATCTGTCAGTCTGTTGCTAAGGCAACTCTTTCGAAGTTTCATTGTATTATATCCTACTCACTATATTCGTCAGATTAGGAATAATGTCGGGTGGCCAGATAGAACATTTCAGGGGGCTGCATGTGGCCCGTGGCCCGTGGGCCGTAGTTGGCCTATCACTGATTTAGAGAATGAAAACAAGGCAGGAGCTGATGCTGCAATATGAATCAAATAAAGCTTTAATTCATTAAGCTGCTAATGAAAGAGAAGACAAACTAAAGTGAAAGGGTACATAGTAGTTTAGCAAGATTAGTTTAGGCAGAAGGCAAAATAAACTGCTTAGATTGATAGTACTGATAGGCCAGAGAGAATTTATAAGACTGATAAGATTTTTCATTGTAGGAAAAACCTGAGTTACTGGAGTGATGTTTGTTGTTTTTTTGCTGTTTTTTTTTTTTCACTTGGGTACATGCACTTTGATTTCATAAAGAGCACTTCTTAGTATGCCTCTTTTTCTGTCTCTAAAAGTGAAAAAAAAAAAAAAACAATCTCTGCTGTGGGCTTCGGGCCAAAATGAAAACATCTGGAACTCAGAGTTGGGGAGAATTAAATTGCTTCAGCACCTGGTGGCCCTTGCAAAGTGCTGCTGTTAGTCAGTACCAGCTCATTTTCATAGTTCTTCAGGCTGCTAAAGAGCTGCCATAGAAATCACAAACCAGAAATTCATGATTAACTAGACATGAAGAAGTAAGAAAGTGTGATGGAATGAAGAGATTACTGAACTCTATGTCAAGAAGATCATTTGAATTCCATGTCTGATATTGGTTATGCAAAAGTGCAAGTTTCTTCATTTGTAAAATTAGATTAATGCCCTATAATACCCACTTCACAGAATTATTGTGAGGCTAAAATGAGATAATATATATAAATCACTTTAGAAACTCTAAAGCACTATCAAAATAGCAACCTGAATATAAAAATATTAAGCCATGTGAAGTGCTATAAAGGCAAAGAATCAGTCTTGATTTAGTTTAATAAGTGGATATTCAGAAGACTGTATATTCTGTGCTTGTGAAAAATAGTCATAACTTAATTGCCCTAAATGCCAGAGATTGTGAACTTTAAAAGATCTTACTTTACTAATGCTCAAGTCCTACTTCTTTCTAATAGGCACAGTCTCTGTGTTTTGGTTTTGTTTGTGTCTCCATATTATTTAGCCTCTTGTGTATGATAGAATGTATAAAACATGAAAAAATGAAGTTTGAATCTTAGGAAATAAAATGTTTAGTTATTTCATTCAAAGTTGACTGTGCTCATTGGTAAGTCTTCTTTGTTGCAGGCCTTTCGAGAAGACCTGGAATGCCTTATTCAAGAGCAGATGAAGAAGGGTCACAATCCAACTGGACTGCTAGCATTGCAACAGATTGCAGATTATGTCATGGCCAGCTCTTTCTCGGGTTTTGCTTCAACTCCCCTCAGTAAGTTAGTTTGTGAAATTAAAGAAAGTAGCTTCTTTTTTTAAAGATCCTATCATTCCTCAAGCTAGCTCTTAACCTATTTTTTTTGAATATTGGATTATCTACACAAAATTTTCAAGAAAGGACACTTAATCTTGGAATAAGACAGCATTCCTTTGTATTGTTTATATCATTACATACTAATATTTGTGGTAGAAATAGCGAATTCAAGGGAGAGAAAAGAGTCAGAGATAAATGACATTTCAATTCTGCGTGAGTAGGGCAAGAAAAGCTCTATCAGTACAAATAAGGAAGTTGGGAGAAGGGACCAGTCTGCAGAGATCTGGGAGTAGATGATTAATTAGGAGGAAAAATACATGGAAAGAAGATTCCAGGTAGCAGATATCCACATCTAGAGTGCAAGAGAAGATGAATCATCAAAAAACACTAAGTCAGAGTAATTATACAAATTGAATCGGAAGAAAGCTGAGCACTAGAGAGATAGAAGTATCAATTGGGATGACCAATCAAATGTGGCAAAAGAATCAAAGGTTAGAATTGAGAATATGCCATTAGATTTTTGCAACTGATAAACTATTCGTGACCTTAGGGATCTGTGCAAAAAGTCTTAGGGATGCTAGTTAGATGTCAAGGGCTAAGGAGTAAGTGGGTCTGAGAGTAAGCAGAGATGAGTCCAGACAACTATTTCTAGAATTTTAGCATTGAAGGAGAGGTAAGCTTAGGACAATAGCTTGAGTAGAATATGAGCCTGAGGTAGAGTAATGGAACCGTAGCTGGTTGGTTTTTAGAATACAGGAAGCTAGAGTAAGGTTGCAATAAAAAAGGGAAAGAATCAGTATAGATGAGAGACTACCCATTGGGGAAGAGGGAAGTGAGGAAGCAGAGAGAGAAAAAAAAATAGAGTTAGATGCTAGAGGAAATTTCAAATGGTGCTAGAACTATAACTAGAAATGTTGGAGTTGAGGTAAGTGCCACCCACCATGCCTAAAGTGTCTTCAGTTAAGTAAGGGACTGTCCCAAGGGGGAAGGTGGGGGATCCATGAGAGACATCAGCATATTGCATAGTCTTGGCAGAGATGGAAGTAGAGCTCACTCCAGCATGCCCTCTGGTGGTTCCCTGTTTTGTTTAATATTCTCGCAACTTAGATGCTAAACTCGGCCATTTCTCTACATTGACAAAGAGTTTTATGGGATGTCAGTGCCTTTTTAAGTTTATTATATCCTGGCAGAATTCCCTAATGATGACTTTGGCTGATGGAATCAAGTACGTAAGGATTGGCTTTGGCAAGTAGAAATGATGGGCCATCTTCTTAGGCAGAAAGGAATGAGAGGTTGAGTCAAAACAGAGAGCTTGAGGTATGAAAGAGTGGAAATAAAAGAGCTAGTGACAGCTGGTCTCAATCTTCACAGTAGAATAGAAGAGGATGCAAGGTCAGTCGGCTGGGAGAGAGAGGAGTCAGGGTTAACAGGGGACTTGAGGAGCTTTAGCTCAGCTGCTGTGCAGTTATTAGGGGTCAAGAGAAGGAGGATGAGCCAGTTAAAGAGATGTAGAAGATTCAGTTGGTCAGAAAGAAAACCTGGATAATGGAATATAGAAACCAAGGAAGAAGAGAAATTCAAGAATGGGGAGTGAGCAACAGTGTCACATTTTGTAGAGCCGTTGGAGTGGATAAGAGTGAGAGGATGCATGATTGGTAATTTGGTCATTGATGACTATTGAAAGAATAATTTCTGTTCTATAGTGAGGGCAGAAGCCAGGTTGTTATTTGACTAAATTAAACGCCTTCTCCATTTCTGTGAAAAGTTTTATAAAAATTTAGAAATGTGAGGGCAGCTGGGTGTCTCAGAAGATGAAGAGTCAGGCCTAAAGATGGGAGATCTTGGGTTCAAATTGGGCCTCAGACGCTTCCTAGATGTTATGACCCTGCACAAATCATTTAGCCTTTAACACTCTTCGTCCTTAGAACCAATACACAGTGAGGGGTTGTTGTTGTTTTAATTAGAAATATGACTGTTAAGGTTTTCCCTCACCCCCAACAAAATTAGCAGTCTTATTGTTTCAAAGTATTTCATAGACAATGTCATTTAACTTTTCTTTTTTTCCTAAGGATATTTATGGGCATTGGGCTAGTCAGGTCTTCAAAATGCATATCCTGGCATATCTTAAATAAGTAACAGCTTTTACAAGGCAAGAAGAAAAGATTACTGATATTAATTTTACTCTGTTAATTCTTCATGTATTCTACAAAGGAAGTCTATCTGAGCAAACATTGTGTGGGCTGATAAAGCAAGGATTATTCTAAACCGAGTCTACTTTCTGGAGGAGATATAACTTGAACTAATTTACAAGCAACTAACTTGAATCTATTTTTCTCTCTCTCTCAGGCCTTGGAATGGTTACACCCATCAATGACCTCCCTGGTGCAGATACCACCTCATATGTAAAAGGGGAAAAACTCACTCGATGTAAACTAGCCAGCTTATATAGACTTGCTGACTTGTTTGGGTGGGCACACTTGGCAAATTCATATATCACAGTGAGTTTTTTAACCATTTAATACACTTTCTGTTTGATAATCCATTCTTACTTAGAAGGTATCATTGTTCTCTTTCTCCTTTCCCCAGGGTAAGGGTGGAGGAGAAGGGGAAAGGAAATGTATGAGATAAACAGCTTTCCACCTCAGTTTCCTAATTGCAGAATTCCAAGTATTTATTTGAATCTTCCCATCCTTGATAAAGAGACTACAGCTCTCCCAAATTGTTCAGCTCAGTTCACTGACTATCATGCTTTTAATTCAGGCCAGGGAATCTATGTGGGAAAGTCACTAAATACTTCTCCACCACTAAATCTTAGAAGCCTAGGATGTCGCATTATCCTCATGACAACAAAAACCATTCCTACTTACCTTTGAGTTTTCATGGTATTAAAGAAGCAATGTAGTGAGAAAGATAGGGATGGACATGGAAGATTTCTGTTGGATCTTTTTTGGTTGTTTGATCATTTCATTGTTCGTGTTAACCTGATTTTTATATTACCTACTTGAAAAGAGAGGCAGAGCAATTAAAATTTCCAAAGTAATTTTGCTGTGATTAGTGTACCATTTCACCATGCATAAATTTGGTACACAAAGCATTTCCTCCCCATGTGTATCTTGATCCCTACCTCCTAAAGGATAAATATTAAGTTAAAAGTCGAAACACTTAGGTTTAAGGCTTAGCTCTGCCATTCATTGTGCCCTTGGTCATATTTCGTAACTTGAGTCTTAACATGGTTCCCTCATCTAAAATTGAAACAATATTTGGTCTCCTGATTTCACAAGATCAAGTGATCTTATAAATACCTAGTAAAGTATTAAGTTTTCATATTTAGCAAGTAATACTTGTTATTTACTAGCCTTACATGTAAATTTTAGTGTATTTTTTTTCTTATTTTCAGGTAAGAATAAGCAAGGAACAAGACCACATTATCATTATTCCTCGGGGTCTTTCTTTTTCTGAAGCCACTGCCTCCAACTTGGTATAATTTTCATTATTACTATGTTACTGTCTCAGTGATTCCTTACCTTTTTTGAACAACTTGTAGTTTTCCATCTGGTTGAACATGAGTAAATATATAGGTGTTAAAAAATAAAACTCTTAACTGATATTAAAGTGATTGTTTGGAGGGATGGTATTTACGTGTAAAACAAGTGGTTTTCCTGATACATAAGCCAGCTGGATTAAGCCACCTATTCGTATGTTGCAGATAATTTTCTTTTACTTTTCATGCTCAAGGAAAGGAGAAAGTGCTTCACAGATATTAATAAACAACATTTCTCACAGCATCATATGCTGGCATTCATTCATCTAACATTTCTTTTACATAATTCATTGTGCATTGTAGGTATTAAATGCTGAAAAAGATAGAAAAATAAAACAAGAAACATGATAGCTTCAATTTAGCAAGGATAATAAGACTTATACACATATAAGACATATTGCAATGTAATAGTTGTTGAAGGGGGTGCAGAAGTTCTCTGAGTTGTTGTAGGAAGGTAAGGGAGAGATTATTTTCATCTGGAGGTAAAAGGACTCTAGGAGGAGTTCATTAAGGAGGTAGCATTTCAGCCAAGCCTAGGGAGAGGAATAGAATTTTTTTAGACCAAAATGGGAGGAGTTGAGAGGAAAGAGGCTATTCCAGATGAAGGGAGAAGAATAATAAGCAAAGGTACAAGGGAAAGAAAATGCAGGTTGTGTTTGGGAGGCATCAATCTCATTTCATCAGAGGGTAGACCATATAGTGAAAGGATGAGATAAGGCCTTTGAGGCAAGTTGAAATCAGATTGTGGGGTATTTGAATGCCAGATTATAAATGTAGGCTTTATTTGGAAGGTGATGGGGAACAATTGAAGGGCAGTTGCTTTTTGTTGTGTTTTGTTTTGTTTTTTCTTCCATAGATTACTAGTCAAACTTTGATTTAGGAAGATTAACCTGGCACCTTGTATTGGAGAGACTGAAAGTGAAAAGACCTGTTAGAAAGCATTCCTATCCACTGACAAGAAGCTCAAGAATGGCAAGGCTTACCATTAGTCCCAGATGCTATAGTACCGTGAAATGGAAACTTTTCAGCTAGTGTAGTAAAAATCAGATTTCCCCAGACCACCTGATTTTTCCAATAAAAAGCTTAAGTTACTGGCAGGCTTCTCAAGGACTGTACTGTCTTGGTGGTTCTAAGTTTCATTACAAATCCTTATATTCTGCTCATGCATCAAAAACAGAACCTCATGCATTTCTTATCTTGCAGGTAAAAGTCAATATAATAGGAGAAGTAGTTGATCAGGGAAGTACAAATCTGAGAATCGACTACACAGGATTCAGTCCTCATGCTGCTATCTACTCTACACGCCCTGATGTTAAATGTGTGATCCACATCCATACTCCTGCAACAGCAGCAGTAAGTTGTGGGACTGGGACTAAAGGGTTCCTGCCATGACTTGGGGGAAATGAATTCTTTTTTGTGCGTTCCCCTGTGTGCTCTGTTTTTTCAGTGTTAAGCATTTATTATACTTTCACAGTAGCCCTTCTTAAGCCACCAGCAAGTAAAACCCCCTTTCTGATGATTTCTTTCTGTACCTGGAATGTAAAAGCAGGGTATTTTGGATTAGAGGCTTCAGTTCTTTTATTTATAACTGTTTGTGGGAGGAGCAGTAGAATCAGGAATTTGGATTTTTTTTTAATAATCTGAGCCATTTAATGAAGGTATCTTAGTAACCTTTGATGGTAACAAGTCATTTAATATTCTCTATACAAACAAATTGGCAAACCATTTAAATTGGTGGTACCTTGCGGATTCCAGGATCTCATATCTAGTATTTTGCAGAAGATTTCAGGGAAAAGGAGTAGCTGAGTACTTCATCAGCTGTCTGAAGGGTATCTAGTCCCTATAGAAGTTCACTACTGTTTGGGCTTCATCATCATATTGATACAACTAAATAGGTATCCTCAATGAAGTGTGGGATCCTTCCAATCTCTCAAGAGGCTCTGATCCTGGGAGAAGTTGCCTATTATGATTACCAAGGATCCCTGGATGAACAGGAAGAGAGGATTCAACTACAGAAAGTTCTGGGGCCAAGTTGTAAGGTATGTGGCAGGATTTCTGGCTAGAGTGGCTATTTTTGTCATTCCTGATATTTATTCAAACTATGAACTATGGTGACTATTTCAAGTGGTTTGGGGATTTCTATTTTAGGTGCTAGTGCTAAGAAACCATGGTGTGGTCGCACTTGGAGAAACGGTAGAAGAAGCCTTTCATTATATTTTTAATGTGCAAATAGCCTGTGAGACACAGGTAAGATATATGCTCTATCTAATATCTAAATTTCTACTTTGCCAAAGGTCCCTAAATAACAACTCTTTTAATTAGGGCCACAATACTTGATTATCTGTGGACCTAGAAATGGAGGTGACATGGAAAATTGGAATCTGCAGATAATCCAACAATGTCATCTTTAGTGTCAGTCTTCCCCATGCCTCTTTCCAAATCTCTAAACAAGGAAGTTAATAGCAGATTCCTTCTGCCCATACCTACTTTCTTATGGAGGTGCTGAGAAATAAAGAGAAATAGGAGCCACAATTTAATGCATCAGCTTTTGAAAAGTTATGTATTAGTTGTAACTCCTTTTATTAAAGGCAAAAGAATAAAGACTGGATTAATATGAATTTGTGCAATTTCCTTTTCTATCCTCAAGCTATACTATATATTTTTTAGCTTTCTGTTCTTTAAAGTAAAGAAGCTATTATTACCTTCTTCACAGGGTTGTTTTAAGTAAAGCATTTTGTAAACCTGAAAGCACAACACAAATGTTATTAATAAAAAATTGTTTTCATTATTATTTTTTAATGAGTTCAAAACATTTTTGTATAACTTCTCCTGTTACCTGTTATGTAAAAAGGGGGTAGTAATATTGATTTTTTGAGGAATTTTTTTTAAGTTCCTTCAACTGACCTTAAAATTTTTAATACACTTTTCATTTTGGTTTTTAGCTATGAAATTATATAAAGGTGTTAACCTTTTCCTTTGGGTTTAGCAGCCTGTCCAAGACTCACATAATTTTACTAATCAAGAATTTTGCTCTTTAAACAAAATGTAACCCACCATTATCACTTTACATGACTGTACATTTTTCCACTGATTACAGGTCCGGGCATTAGCAGGAGCAGGAGGAGTAGACAATCTGCTTGTATTAGACCTGCAGAAATACAAGACTTTCACTCATTCTGTGGCAGCAACAGGAGGAGGAGGTGTGAACATGAGTTCCCAACAAAAGTGGAAAGTTGGGGAGATTGAGTTCGAAGGACTAATGAGGACACTGGACAACCTGGTAGGTGGATAACCCAAAATGAGCACCTGTTTATGTCAGCACCCAGAATGTCCCCTGGATCTCTCTGGTCTTGGGGTACACCTTTGACTTCCTCTCAAAGGCAAATTGTTCTGAAAATCATTCTGGTTTGTTTTTTTCTCTATAAGTTTTAGAATAGAAAATGTAGATGTCATTTTGTCTTCTATTTTCTATCTCTTACACAAATGTCCTAGGGTAGAATGCTCTGAAATATAAGAAATGAATCCTCAAAGCTTTAGAGATTTTTAATGGTACAGTCATCTCTCAACAATCACAAGATTCATATCTGTGGTTTTGCTGCATATTCACAGATTTGCCATTGATAATTAAATGGGAATTTGGGGGATTTGTGGTGTACTGTGGGAAATCAGAGAGTGCGTGTATATTAAAAAAGGTTGTTGTAAATGCATAAATAATATTATTATTCATCTATTTTGCCATTTGCTACCTAAGTATAGATGCACAATAAACAGCTAAATTTTGTTAAAAGTTTCAGTGGGTAAAGAACTATGAGCTATGCACCCTTTCTGAGAATACCTCATTTTCATCTCTCTGCCATCCAGGTCAGTCAAGGGAGCTTTTAAAAAATTTCTCAAAAAATCAGTATTATTATCTGTTCCTCAAATAACAATTAACAGAAGAAGTTATGTACCATCAGTCACATGATTTTCAACTCATAGAAGGAAAATTATGGAAATAGTGTAGCTGCAGCTAATCCTTAG
Source organism: Gracilinanus agilis (assembly GCF_016433145.1). NCBI lineage: Eukaryota > Metazoa > Chordata > Mammalia > Didelphimorphia > Didelphidae > Gracilinanus > Gracilinanus agilis. The sequence goes on from NC_058131.1 coordinate 620,518,996, forward strand.
GGCTATGAAGACTACATAGTGTATAAGATACCAGTAATTTGGTTTTCATCAGCAGTTGTGAAAGTAACATTGTCTGAAGCAAGATTGGTCAAACAGTGGCCTCAACTGGAGTTATTTTGACCAGAAAATGAAAATGAAATTTGTCTAATTAGCTTTAGTGCTAGGAGGTAGGTTGGAGTAATTTTCTTTTTCTGTATGGGTTTAGTTTAAGGAGTTTTTGTTGCTGTTGTTGTTGTTGTTGTTAAGAAGCAGTTCAGATTATGTGGGAAAAGAGGTTAACAAAAGAAACAGCTTTTGGAATCCTCTTTTTTTAAGGTACTAGCATCAACATGCTATGATCTGTTGAAATTTGAGTGTTTCAAGTTTCCAACTGCTGCTTGTTTTCTCTCTACTTTAGGGGTATAGAACCGGCTATGCTTATAGGCATCCTTTGATCCGAGAGAAGCCCAGGCACAAAAGTGATGTGGAGATCCCTGCAACTGTGACTGCCTTTTCTTTTGAAGATGATCTGGTGCCCCTTTCGCCTCTCAAATTCTTAGCACAGAAACAGCAGCGTGAAAAGACAAGGTGGTTGAACTCACCGAATACCTACATGAAAGTGAATGTGCCCGAAGAGTCATGGAATGGGGAAACCAGTCCCAGAACAAAAATCACAGTATGCCATTACTTTGTCTTCTACCTATCTGTCCTCACTATTCTCAAGTCACCCAGGCATTGAATAGTTTTATGCTAGCAAATCATTAGCAAATAGAGTGTAGAAACATTTGATGCTACAGCAGCGAATCAGAACCAACTAAAATCTCTTCCAAGAGATTAGCAGAACTTAACTAAAATGGTGCCAGAGATAGTTGGGGGACATTTCCCAAAGCCTCTTTTGTAACCACATGGCACTTTAGATGTACTATGTGGCACTAGAGAACAGGTTAATCCATCTTTTGCTTCAATTTTTTTTCTTTTAATTTTCTTTTCCCAAGACATTTCACATGAAAACTCTTGAGAATCTTAAGTGTTAAATTCCATCATATGAATTAAGAATAGTAGAATGCTGATACTCCTGGTATTCTTTAAGATTACTGGGGTTCTGACCATTTTTCATTTTATCTGTTAGATTTGTCTGCCAGCCTTCAAAGCTGTGGTTAATGGACTAAGCCTTCTAGCTAGCTTCTACCATTGTGAATGTTTCTTGTCCATTTTATTAGCTACCGGAATTATGGCAGAGATCAGTGTCATCGAAATGTTTCCACTTAATCATGGTTATCATTCTTTAAGGATCAGGATGAAGAGCTGCCAAGAATGCTTCCTTTTCCAAAATGCTGATTCAGCTGTAAAACCCTGTTTTTCTACTGACTGGCAATGGAATGTAGAGGTCCAGAAACAATATGCCTTGAGCCTCCCAAAGTGACTCCCTACCCCTGAACCATATGAAACACCCTTGTAGAATTTTGGAAGCACTGAATGAGACTTATCTCTTGCATTTTGACTTCAGGTGAAATATTCATAGCAATTTTGCTACCATGAGGAGAAAGTGAAATTTGAATCAATAATTCAGTGTGCATGTGTCACTTATGAAGAGAGAAGTAAATGTTTTATTGCAGATATGGAAAAATCTGGTAGATGCTACAGATTGAATGGCTTGATATTATTAATGAAATCTTTACAAGACTAGCCCTCTACATCTTCTTAATCACAGTGTTTTGGTTGTGGCTTCTCATTCTGTTAAATACATTTTTAACTCTTTCTTAAAGTGGCTGAAAGCAGAGGATTCTGCTAAAGTTAGTGGTGGAACACCCATCAAAATTGAAGATCCTAACCAGTTTGTTCCTCTAAATACAAATCCAAGTGAGGTTCTGGAAAAGAGAAATAAGGTAATAATTGTTCATAAATAAATGGTCATCAGACTAATTTGTGTTATATTTCTAGATATTTCAGAGTTCAATAGATTTTAATAGCATATGAAAATCACAACCAAATTTTACAATTCTAAAATGAAATATGTTGGCAACAAGGGGTGTGAGGGGGGAAGAAAGCTGTACTATTTGAATTGAATTCAGCATTTCACCTAATATTTAGTGAACATCTACCATGTGCCCAAATCTGTACTGCTTGCTGGAATGAATAAGACACAATTCCCCTCAAAGAAAGATTATCTAGTTGAAAAAAGACAAATGTGTGCAGAACATTTAATCACACACCCTTTTGTGGCGAGGTACTCATGACAAATTGAGAAGGGCAGATAAGTGCTATTGGTAATCAATGAGACTTCGGGAAGAAGCCTGAAGGTATATCTTGAAGGATACTAATCTAGGAAATTTTGGGGTAGTTCTTAATATGTACTTATTTTCTGACTGTCAGATATTAGTATTTAGCTAAGACGAAAGTAAAAAACATCTAGGTAGTTCATCACAAAGACTTGGTTTTTGCTTTTATTGTTTTCGTTGTAGATTCGTGAACAAAACAGGTATGACTTGAAGACAGCAGGACCACAATCTCAGTTGCTTGCTGGCATTGTTGTCGATAAGCCTTCGTCAGTAAGTCAACAAAACAAAATTATTTCACTTAAGCTACCATATAATTGGTATTAATTGGGAATTCTAAGAGAAATCTTTAAAGGAAATTTAGATGAATCCTTTGGGTATAATTTTATTTTTACCTCTTTACTATGATTACTATTTTGTAAAAAATAATAATTTGTTTGGTTTATTAGTACATTTCTTAACTAATAACATCTCTCAGAAATTTGCTTGGTTTATAAATATATTTCCTGAAATTGACCTACAAAGACATTGTTGGAATGACTGGGAAATTGTGAGATTCTGTTAGCAATCACAATATTTCGGATTCTGGAAATGGATTGAGTCTTTTCTTGCTCTTGAGCCTTAAGGCATCACAAACAATGAATTGTTCACTTAGAAGGTAGATTGTTTCTATGACTGTGTTATTGTAATAGCCTGCTTCAATTCTCTGCCCACTCCTATCCATCCTCTCCATTCAGCCACGAATGTGGTTTTCCTAAAGTCCAATTTGTTTATGTCACACACATGCACAGCACACACACGCGCACGCGCACACACACACACACACGCCACCACCACCCCTTCAGGAAACTCTAGTGGCTCCCATTTGCCTCCAGGATCAAATAAAAAATGCTCTGTTAGGCATAACCCTTCATAACCTAGTCCCTTCGTGCCTTTGCGGTCTTTCATACCTTACTCCCTGGCATCTATTCTTCAGGCTAGTGACCCTCGTCTCCCGTCTTTTGCCTGAATAAGACGCTCCGTCTCCTTTCTGGGCATTCCTGCTGAAGGCCCCAATGCCTGAAATGCTCCTTCTTCTCTGCTTCACCTGCCAACTTCTCTGGCTTCCCAACTAAAGCCTCTCTCGTCTCCTTTAATCCTAGTGCCGCCTCCTATTCATTATTTCCTTCATATTCTGTAAATAAGGCACCTCTCACATGCACACCGTCTGCGCGCAGGGACTCTCTTCTGCCTCTTCATATCCCCAGGGCTTAGCACAGAGCCTGGCACAACGCAGGGGTTTAATAAATGTCAACTATTGATCATGACAGCAAAGAAAATGTTTTCTTCTCTAGAGCATGAATTTTGAAGAAGATGAACATGCTTCACCTGCTCCTCCTAACCCCTTCAGTGATCTGACAGAACGAGAACTTGAAGAGTATAAGAAAACAATTGAGCGCAAGCAGCAAGGCCTGGAAGGTTAGTGATGTCACTGTCAGGGAGGCCTGGGCAGCCCCAGCCATGACCTCAGGAGCCCCTCAGGATCTTTGGGAGATCCCAGAACCATAGACAGAAGAAGGGGGGACATGTTTAGTTTTAAAATAAGACAATGACAACAACAGCAAAAAACCCTTTCTACTTCCCTGGACCTCTCATTTTCTATTTAGTACTGATTCACAAATAGAAGCAATGTAGAGTTGCCAGGGACCATACCTTCTAGATACCCCAAGTGCACTTTTTTTTAAAGAAACCTTGTATTTTTTTTTAACAATTTGAATGGTAGGGTTGGGTGGCAGTTTTCCAAGAGGCACTTACTCTAATGGAGAGTCCTGAATTTAGAATCCAATGGCCTGAGTTCAAATCTTAGCTTTACTTCTTTTTTTTTTCCATGATTCTTGTTGCCTCCCTCACTCACGTATATTAATTACCACTCAAAACCTATTTTCATATTATTCATTTTTTGTTATAGAGTAATCTTTTAAAACCCCAAATCATATACTTATATAAATAAATGATAAAGCTTCTGTTTTCTTCTGGATTTCTACTCCCACATTTCTTTTTCTAGATTTGAATAGCTTTCTTTCTCAGAAGTCCCTCAGAATTGTCCTTGATCATTGCATTGCTTTTAATAGCAAAGCTAATTATATTTGATCATCCCACAATGTTTCAGTTACAGGTTTTGCTTATTTCACTCCACATCAGTTCAAGTTGGTCTTTCCAGTTCTTATAGAAGTCCATCAATTCATCATTCCTTATAGCATAGTAGTATTCCATCACCATCATATACCACAATTTGTTCAGCCATTCCCCAATCAAAGGGCATCCCCTCATTTTCCAATTTTTTGCCACCACAAAAAGCACAGCTATAAATATTTTTGTACAAACAAATCCTTTCCCATTTTTAAAAAAATCTCTTTGGGATACAAACCTAGAAGGAGTGATATTGCTGGATCAAAGGACATGCATTCTTTTAAAGTAGATTTACTTCTTAATATTTGTGTGACTTTGAGCAAATCACATAACCTCTTGTTTCCTCAAATTTAAAATAAAAGCATTAGAGGACCCAGAAGGTCCCTTCCGCCTTTGTAGCTATGATTCTGTGATCCCAGTAACTATAGTAGCCAATGGTTCTCAGTAAGAAAAGATCTGCTAGACTGAAGAGAGGCATCCTGAAGCCCAGGCTAAAATAATAATGTTTTTTTTCTTTTTTCCCCCCCCAAAATGATCATACAAGGTTTCAGGTTGCTTTAAGATACATACCTTTCCTTCATAACCTGGTGTATGATTATTCAGCGTAATAATTGGAAAATCAACAGCAAAAGCCAAATTCTGAGGTATTTGAAGATAGTTAGGCCACAGTGGCAGCCCATTAGGCCAAGCCCAGCTGAGTACTAAATGCCAATGAGTGGCCTGTCTCCACAATTTTTCTTTAGGATTAGATCATGAAAATATTCACAGAAGTATCCCAGCCAATTCCTTTCCCAGAAGCAAAGAGCCAGGGTAGTTCAAGAATTCTGTCCCTGTTAGAAGTCCCACTGAAGGAACTAAGGACATATGCATGTTCTAGAGTAGAAGTTTTCGTCACTGTATCATTAAAGAAGACAGGCACCTTAGTTCATTAATATAATAAATAATAAATATCCTAAGAGGTGTTTTTTAATTAAGTTGATATATTAACATAAAGTTGGCAGCTATTTTGTTTGTGTATTTGTAAAATGTTCCTTTTTAGTTTGTAATTTTTCAAAGCCTAAAGGTACCAATTAACAAATATTGTTTCAGAAACTTAAATCTACCATTTGTACCCTTAAATCTTGTCCACCTTTCTCATAATATACTGCAATAGCCTACTAATATTGCTACAGCAGGAATTAGCATTGGATATTGTTCAACAGGACCACAAAGCATTCTTCTGCTTTAATGTCACATAATGGGCAATATTTCATAACTGTTTATGGCCACAAAGTGCATTTTAAAAAATTTTCTAGGTAACATGATAGCTGAGAATTATACTATATATAGGCTGCTTGCTTGGACGGCCAACAGCTCTATACTAGACCTCACTTCCTTTATAATCCTCGATGTAAACTAGCTAATTTATCTATGCTTCCTGATACCAGCCTTTAACCAAGCTTTAACACATTAACCTCTCAAAAATAATACTTGCTAATCTTGTGACAAGCTTTAGCATGACAAATTCAATGATGAAGGATGGATTTCCTTGCTATATATAGACCCTGTAATGAATGCACTAACTTGGGCTGGAATCTCAATCTTTTGTTTTGCATGGCTTTTAACTAAACTCTTATCCTACAGATGCTGAGCAGGAAATAGTCTCAGATGACGGTTCATCTGTCTCACAAATTCAGTCTCAAACTCAGTCACCGCAAAATGTCCCTGAAAAATTAGAAGGTATTCAATGTAATTTCCCATAGTCACTCCTGAGATATGCTTAGAGCTTGTCTCCTATGTCATTCATGTTACAGCATGCAAAGAAATTAAATCTCCAGTGATAGTAAGCTTGCCTTGAATATTATTGAATTTTCCAGCGAGTGAGATTTTTTTCAGAAAAGAAGCTAATATTCTTATTCAGTACTTATAAAATGAATGATAATTTTTAAAAACAAATCATAAACAGAACTTCAGTTATAAGCAGTATTTGAAGGACTGTTTTCCTCCCTGTCTTTATATACTCAACTCTAGAGCAGTGCCGGAGTAAAACCCAGGACGATATAGCAATGCCTTGGTACTTAGTAGGCATTTCACATGTGCTTACTGGATTTTACCAAGTCCATCTTGATTTGTCTAAGTTCTTGCAATCAGAAGCATGTAGTCTTTTTGAGAATGATTACTGGATTGTCCCCAAAATTGATGTGAAAATGCTTTCCAGCCTCATGTAATAGTGATGCAAATTACCCAGAAACTGACATTAAATGAAACTTGAGAAGCTATCATCTATTAAAGTAAAGCTTTTTTAATGTGATTTTTAAAAATTGTGCATATTTTGATTTCATGAAATCCAAATGTTTGAAACCAGCTTGTTAAGCCTAAATAGTAATAGGGAAATTTCCATTTTATAGAAAACCACGAGATATTTTCCAAGAGCATTCTCTCCATGGAAGTGCCTGTTGTGGTAGTGAATGGCAAAGATGATATGCATGATGTAGAAGATGATCTCGCCAAGCGTGTGAGTCAATTAACCACGATCACCACCGTAGAGAATGTGGAGATTACCATTAAGCCTTCTGAAAAAATTGAAGAAGTCCTCTCCCCTGAAGGCTCTCCTTCAAAATCACCATCCAAGAAAAAGAAGAAATTCCGCACTCCATCTTTTCTGAAAAAGAACAAGAAAAAGGAGAAAGTTGAAGCCTAAGTACCTCCTTTTTATTATCATGTGACATTGCACATTTAAAAGCCACATTTAAGTCAACCATTACTAGACATTAGTTGATCAGCATTAGGGATTAACAGCAAACTGGACTTTAAAATTAAAAACCAAACTGGAAAAGGGTTGTATTAAAAGAAAAAATATGAAACCCAAATTCATCTCTCACTTCATAGGTCCAACAATTGCTCTGAGTTTTGAAATATTTTGCAGTTTAAATGAGATCTGCTCTAGCAGATGTTCATGCAGTGCCCCATAGTCTGAGCGCTTTCTGGAGTGCTTCAGGCCTTCCTTCACTGTCGTATCTGTCTGGGAATATTACCAGTGAGGGAGCAAGAGAATTTTTTATTTTTCAACTGCTGTGCCTCACTTGGTAAGAAGATTATACTTTTTTATTATTATTTTTGACCACATCTTTTCTGTTTCTGTACCCACTGCTTCAGTGGATGGACAGTAACAGAATATGTAAATCTTTTTAGACTAGATCCTACAGAACAGGTATACACTGGCACCTAATAGAAAAAAAAAAAAAACTTTAAGCAAAGGTTGGTTTGGAATCTTTTGCATTGTGTAAAATGGCCTCATCTGAAGTAACTTTGTTTGCCAAATATTTCATTTTCGTGAAATATAATTTTTGAAAACTTCCTTTTTTATTAGTTAGAAAACCCCTTATTTTTCAATAAAGGGGATTTTGTACACATAACATGGATAACTTAGTTTAACTCTGGCAAAACAAATTTTTGTATGTTGAGATGTTTGTATACCATTCCATATAAAAGTGTTATAAGCATTTAAGCCAATCATTTAACAGTAGAGCTTATTTGAAAATGCTTTGGACCGAGTGTACTTTCATGGAATTCAAGAATCCAGGGGCTCAGGATCAAAAGGATCATAGCACATAAAAATTAAACTGGATTCATGCTTAAAATCCTAGTTAATGTTTTCTCTTGGTGTTGCTAATGAATGAAAAAAATAATCTCAGTAAATAGCCAAATGAAAGAGGGAAATTGTTCAACAGAAAGTGAAATGTCAAGAACAAAAATGAGAAGTTGGGTGAGAAAAGTCCCCATTTGGGAATGCCTGGTATTCACTATGCAGTATAGATTGTGATTTCATAAAATGGCATGGAAAATATGCATTAAAACTTTTAAAATTTACATCTCGGCCAAAAGCAGCTCTTTTCTTGGTTGCATTTACATCTTAAAAGGGTCAGATCCTCCTGACTTATGTCCTGTTGGGCAGCACTAGAATAAGTGACTGTGGTTTATGCTACCAGGGGAAACTACCACTTCATCATTTTTAGGAATCGTCTCACCTTTTCAGTTTTCTTCCTTTCTATTGTAAATAAAAATCTAAACCTCAACTTAACATAGTATTTTTTCCTTCTTTGAATAATCAACTTCTTGAAGCCACCACAAATTAGTGACTGATCATTGTGGCCCCCAAATAGCCAGTGGGCAAAATAATCCAAAGTATTTCTGGAGGGTGAGTTGGCATGCAAAAAATCATGTTGATTATGGTGTGTTATGAGGCTGGTTCTGTTTTGACTGTATATGTGTGATGATGCCAAGTTAATGAATCCTGGAAACCACATTCTAGATATCACTAACTACTGGAATCAGTGTTTTTAATCCTAGTGAAAATTTTCAGTTTTGCTTAACTTTGTTTTTGAGGATTTTGTTTATATTCTACATCATTTGTGTTGTATTACAACATATGTAGAAACAGTAATCTGTGAACTATGCTTTTCATAACTTTTTTAAACAAAGAATCTATCTAAATGAATGCATTGTGCATTAAGTATTTTTTAAATGCAACCGTGAGCTCTTTGCACCTTCTGCTAATGCCTCTATTGACTTGCTTTGGCATAAAGAATGAGCCAACCAACTCTGTGTCCTGTGGAAAAATATATAAATGTTATCTGAGATTGCTCCTAGATGTAATGCTAATTAATGTTAAATCACAAATAAACAGTATTTTAAATAGACCTTTCCAGTGAATTTGTTGTATGTTGGATTTTATAAAAACTTTAGTTAATTATTATTTCTAGGAATCCTTATCCGATTATCTTTCAGTTAGACAAAAAAATAATCCTTTCTTTTTGAATCTTTATTGGGAAACTTTCTAAACTATCTGATTCTCTTTCCCTACTTAGATGTCATTTAATCTTTTTTTGAAGCTTGAGGCTCTTTCTCAAAGGTTTTTGTTTTGAACATTTTTTCCCATTGTTGAGGACCATTGGTATAGGAAGTAAGGTTGAATGGATCTAGAATACCAGGACAATGTCTAGAAATCAACTTTTAAAAATAAGTTCCTTAAGGGGCAGCTAGGTGGTTGGGTGGATAGAGAGCCAGGCCTAGAGATGGGAGGTCCTGGGTTCAAATTTGACCTCAGACACTTCTAGCTATGTGAGCCTGGGCAAGTCTCATGATCCTCGTTGCCCAGCCCTTTACTACTCCTCTGTCTTAGAAACAATACAAAATATTTCAAGTAAGGGTTTAAAAAAATAAGTTCCTTTAAATGAGCTTATTTTCTTGTGATTTGGCAGGGGATGGGAGGAGTGGGGGAAACCAGTCAATTGAGGGTTCCGATTACCTGAAGTTTTAATATACTTTATGAAAATTAAGGGTATGAGAGAAAGAATGTACTCATTTTTTTAACCATAGCTCATTATTCCCCTTGGCATCTAAATAACACTGCAGTGAAGAGCAATGGCTTTAGTAAGCTACTCATTTCTAAAGCTGCCTGTGCTTGAGCCTCAGAGACCGCGACTCCCCTCCTCTAACCTTCCCCTCCCCTGTTGCTTCTGCTTCGAAGCCATCTCCTTTTCGAATGTCCACCCCGGGCCCACTGTAATGAAGCTACTTCCAGTACTGGACCTTGGGAAAACCCTGATTTTTATTATTATTTCCATAGGCTTTGCCTATACAACTCACGAGGCAATTTTGCTCGCAGAAACCAATGTAAGTAACTTAGCCGTCCCACTACTACGGCACGGCGTCCTTCATGTAGTTATTACGGAGCACGTAAATCCAGGAGCACAGGGTTTCCCCCTTGAAACTTGGGCTCCATGAAACGTCTGCTTCTCGGCCACTAGAGGGTGCCAGAAGTCTTATCTCGTCGCCCTTTTGCCTTCTTCCTGGTCTCCCCACAGCGGAGGAACACCCAGGTCCTCCCCTTTCCCCACCCTTTGAATCCCCCGGGTGCCGGCTTGGAGCCTTCGCGTTTATTGCAGCCCACAGGAAAGTTCCAGGGCCTCGCTGATCGCTGGGCATTCTTTTCCCCCCAGGACCGCGAGGGGTAGCGTGTTCTCTCTCACTTCTCTGTGCCTCACCAACATGGTTGCCACCCAAACCAGTTGACTGTAAATGGCAGTCCTGGCTGCACAGTCAGCTTCAGAAACACGATCACAGATGGAAACTGGGGAGGAGGCCCTCTCCCGACATGCTTTCTCTTCTTCTCAGCCGAGCTACGTCCCGTTTCACGCTTGCTTCAAATATGCCAAAACGCCATCGGCGTGGATGCTGTCCTCCTCTTCGGGAGGTTTGTTTGCCGCCGTGCAGACAGTCCCAAACGCAACCTGGGCTTCAGAACCTTTTTTTTTTTTGCTGACGTTTAGTTGTTTTGGTCGTTTTCGACTCTTCATGACTTCATTTGGGGTTTTCTTGGCAGAGATACTTTGTTGGTTTTGCCATGTCCTTCTCCAGCTCATTTTAAAGGCTCCTGAGATACCCAGAGTCAATTGACTTGCCCAGGGTCACACGGCCAATAAGTGTCTGGGGCCAGATTTGGGTGTTCTTGACCCCAGAAGCAACGCTAGATCCGCTGTACCACCTCGCTGCCCACTTAGACCCTTACAAAAGGCAGTATCCTGCAGTTAGAAGTGAGTGAAGTACTGCTGGATTCATTTGGGGATCTCTACCTGCACTTAGCAAGAATATAATGAAGGTTTAGATACGCTTAAATTGAATTGAATTGACAAAAGCCCCAGACTGGCTCACTTGTGAACCGGAGATCCCAGGAGATGGGAGGAAAGTGAGCTAAGAATGCATTATTCTTTTCTCCAAGGCTCTCGATTTGTCATTTAAAATCCCCCTTGGGTATCTGTATGCCCATAAAGTAAGTCCTCAGTACTTTGGGGGAGGCAACATGTGGTCTAAGAGCTAATGTTAAAATCCCGTCCAACCTGGAATTCCTTCCAGCGGGGGTTATGTAGGTATCCAACAGTAACCCTTGATTCAGAGGGAGGCATTTTTTTTTAAGTGAGGTGACAAATTATGAGGAAACAAAAGAACTACCAAGTCTGGCTGGCCTGCGCTGATAAGAACCTGAGAATCCACATCGCTGCATGTAGAAAACCAAATCAGCCTCTTTCCATTTTGTTCCAGCTGCAGACAAAATTACAGGAAGAGCCTTTCTTTGTACCTGTGTAATTAAAATGGCATATGATCCATAAAACAATGACCACCTATCAATTGTGGATCTAGAGTTCTAAGCCAAAGTAAAAGTCGATTCCACCAAAAAGGTATCCCTACCCAAATGAGGAAAGATTTTGTAAGTCCAGACTATTGCTAAAGTCCTCCGCTTACCCCTTTATTTAAAGGCACCTTCTCAAACAGCCTGTCTATTCCTCTGTGAAATGCTGGAAATTAAAAACAGAGCAAAGGCATTTAAACTTCCACTAAGAATCAAAAGCTGGTCTTCATTACTTCTAGAGCATGTGACTGAAAGATGGCCATTAGGTGGCATTGGTGGGTTTGATTTGGTTTTAGCCAAATAAGCTATTTTTTTAAAAGTATCTGTGCCTTGGCAAACAGCTTGACAGCTATATTCCAGTTCTACATCGTCACATGCTCAGAATTTGGTATCATGCCTGGCACACAGTAGGTATTTAATACTTGATGACTGGCTGGCTGAAATGGTTTAAATGCCAACCAGAACTTGACTATGGGTGTGTATAGTAAAAGCTTTTAAGAGACCATAGGTAGGGCACCTAGGTGACGCAGTGGAGAGCCAGGCCCAGAGATGGGAGGTCCTGGGTCCAAATGTGGCCTCATATTTCTTAGCTATGTGACTCTGGGCAAATAAGTCACTTAATCCCGTCTGCCTACCCCTTAATTAATGCCTTTCTCTCTGGCACCAATACTTTGAATCAATTTTAAGACAGAAAATAAGCGTTTTTAAAAAGAGAGACATTGGTTGATGGTCTGGCAAATGATTAAACACTTATTAGTGTAACAGAAGTAGCCTAGAATAGCCAAAAACAGACATGAGCAGTTTTAGAAGTTTAGTTCTAACTTCTAAAATGAACAACTTTTTGTTACCCACCCCTTTCTACCCTCCCACTTATATGCCACAATTCTGAATTCGACATAATCTTCTGAATTCAGTAGGAGTTCTCAATGAATATTTATTGTTCTGAGATGAAATTATTCTAAATCTCATCTAGGCTTTTAACCAGCCCCAGATAAGGACATTTGTTGCTTTATTTCCTTGGGTTTAGGGGCTACCAAGTACTAGGATTTTAGGCAATTATGACTGTATAACTTGATGGCTTTGGGATTTGTATAAATTAGAAATATAGAAAAGAACACAGATTAAAGATAAGATACTTCAGAAAGATTGACTTTTTAAAATTATTATAATTATATCACACAATTAATAAGTGAAATTCATATGCAATAGCTAATGTCCCTCCAATGGATATCATTTCAGTTTTGAACAGATAAATAAACAGTATCTCAGATGACATTAGAGATTTCAGTTTTAATCAGCAGGATTTTATGATGGGTGGTAAAGGTGAAAAGAAACCTTAGCGGATGATGTGCCCAAGTTGTAGGAGGTAATCCATTATTCAAGCCTATGTCAATGGTTATGTGAGGATCCCTTGGACATTTCCCTGGGTAAATGAAGGTGCTGATTTATTTATTGTTTGAAATACCATTTATACCTCTCATGACCAACAGCTGCATTTTGATGATTGGACCACAAAGTTTATGTTTTCTTTGCCCTCTAGCAGAAAAGCAATATATGGAAAGATGGATAGATATCCAGCCTTTTTTTTTAACCCGTATCATTTCAGGAGGGTTAAATCTTTGTCCTAGAGTGATGGTGTAGGTTACTGATTAAGCTACTCCTTTGTCTCCAGATTTGAACAAGATTTATTCCTGCATAAACTACCTTTGGGTTTATCATTGTCCCAGTCCAGTCATGATGCTGCCTGTGATTCTAAAACCCTCCTGCTCTTTGTCCCAGATAAGTCCTATCACAGATCCAAATACCAGCTCTATGTCAATCCCCAAGCCTTAAAATCAATGGCATTGATTTTATGAGGATAGTTTAGTTGTGTAATGAAGAATATCAGATTGCTAAGGAACCCTTCTTCGATCCTTAAATTGTGCTTCTGAAATAGATAAGCAAAGGCTAAGCTACTGTAATTTATTGGCCTCTCCAAAATATAGTAGACACTAGATAAGACACCAAAGAAATTAAAAAAAAAAAAGGTTTCCCAAACCATTTTCCTCTCATTCCAATGATTACAGGAAATACAAAGCTTGACTAGACCACGAACAAGCTCTTTCTCAACAACTAGCTTAATCTCTGGGCCCTATAGCAAAACAAATAATAATTTGGTCAGATTTCACAAACCAAAGAGCCAAATCAAGTCAATTCATGGATGAGAGATTTCTTCCTTTACCCAGTGTACCAAAAACTAATTCCCTAGTAGATGCTAATCATAGTAAGGAAAGAGGAATGGTGGGGAGAGCTAGGTGGCTTAGTGGATTGCGTGCTGGGTCTAGAGATGGGAGATCCTGGATTTTAATCTGACCTCAGATACTTCCTAGTTGTGTGGCCCTGGGCAAATCCCTTAACCCCCATTGCCTAGCCCTTACCTAACTCTTCTGCCTTGAAATGAGATGGAAGATAAGGATTTTTAAAAAAAGTAAAAAGAAAGAAAGATGGTTATGAACTTCTAGAGGTCAGACAGCCTCTTCTGTGGACTTCTTTTAGGGTACCATTCACTTAGCCTGTTTTTCTGTGTAAGATAGAATTGTCACACCACTTTGGACCCAGAGCAACAAAGAACTGGGTGGACTTTTTTAAAGATTGTTTGTAAACCTAACATTCTGAGTGCTTAAAAAATCATCCTGCCCTCTCACATGAATAGTTATTATCAAATCTCTGGGTGCCTATTATAATTTATAATTGATGGGTCCTTAAGATTCCTATTGTAGAGGTCCTGGCAGGAAGTAGTGTTTATCTCCTGCTTATTCCCTTCCTCTTGGATAATACGGCATTCTGTTCATGGGCAGGTGATTAAACTTTAGCTTCAGCCACCAAGATGTCCTTGGTATTAATTAAAGTAAAAGTGATCAAAATCAGCTCATTGAGATATACCATCAAACTCTTCCAAAGAGCTTTACAATGTTAGCATATTGAGCTTGAACATTAATTTCTAGCTAACACTTTGAAATTGTTGGCTTAAATTGTTTGAGCAAAAATAAATGAATTTGGGGGGGGGGAGAGTGAAGTCATGCTCAATGTTCTGAAAATATTTTTGCCCACTCCAGGAATCCCAGCATTTGATATGTTAAAATGATACTGCCAGATCCCCATTAGTGCAAATAATAAATCCCTGTGAAGTGGTCAAATTATTTGAATTCACACTATTTCCATTGGGCTAAAACCAATCACCATCTTTTCCATAATTATAACACTGAATAGTACAAATTGAAATCTATGTGACCGATTCAGGGAGTTCCATGATCATACTCATCGGAGCCTCATTGTATTATTTAAGGAATTATTTAAGGAAGTGAGTCCTGTGCAGTTGTTTGTTTTAAGGAAAGGAACACTTCTGACTGTCACTAGCTATGTGACTTGGAGAAAGTCATTTACCACTCAGAGCCTTCGTTGCCTCATCTGTAAAATGCTTGCTATGTAGGTTTGTTTTGGATATCAAATAAGATGATGGGAGTTAGAACATGTAGTGGATAGAGTGCTGAGCCTGAAGAGAGGAAGGTGAGTTCAAATCCAACCTCAGACATTTACTAGCTGTGTGACCCTGGGCAAGTCACCTAACTTCTGCTTCAGTTTCCTCATCTGTAAAATGAGGATCATAAAAGCATCTACCTCCCAGAGTTATCATGGGGGTCAAATGAGATAATAACGGTAAGGTACTTAACAATGCATGGCACAAAGGAAACACTGAATGATCAAAATATTAGAGCTAGGTAAGACTCTTGAAATCACCTAGTTCAATCCCCTTATTTTATATATAAGAAACCTAAGACCCAGAATAGTTGCTATCCCTTACACTGGTGGTAAATGCTAGTCAAACTGGGGTGCTCTGATTTCTAATCCAGAACTCTTTCTACTAATCCGTTGTTCAGTCATTTCAATCATGTCCAACTCTTCGTGGCCCCATTTGGGTTTTCTTGGCAAAGATACTAGAGTGGTTTGCTATTTCTTTCTCCTGCTCATTTTTACATATGACAAAATTGAGACAAGCAGGGTTGAATGACTTTCCTAGGACCACACAGTAAGGCAAGATTTGAACTCGCATCTTCCTGCCTCTAAACCTGGAGCTCTCTATCCACTGCACCACCTAGCACTACCCCATACTCCCTCCTTGTGACCACATGCAAGAGTACTTCATAATCGGAAGTTGCTCTATAAATGTCAACTATTTTCCATGTTATTACAAAATATTGTAAAATTTTAAAAATATTTTTACTCCCCCCCTCATTGAAGTTATTCTGTATGGATGAATGGCCTAATAGTAGCCTTATTTTTTAACCTTTTGATTAATGTTGAAAAAGAGCAATGCATACATACTTGACAAAGTTTCACTTGAGCATCTGTGTTTCTAGGTACTGTCTGTGTAATGTACACCCAGAAATATATCTGCTTTTTAGTTTTTAAGTCACTGTGAATCAACTAATCATTTTTTTTGAGATCTCAAATTTTGCCAGTACAAACTACCTGCCTAAAAAAAGCTTTTTTTTGTGGAGTGATTGAATTGACAAATAGAAAAACAGACCAAGTTCTTTGGGAGTTGTTTTCTTCTTGTCAGAAGTTACTGTAAATCTTTCCTTAGGAGGGAGAGAGGGAAGGGAGGGAAGAGAAGGGGAAGTAGGAAGGAAGGAAGGAAGGAAGGAAGGAAGGAAGGAAGGAAGGAAGGAAAGAAGGAAGGAAGGAAGGAAGGAAGGAAGGAAGGATGGAAGGATGGATTACATGTGATTTGGGACACTAAGTCATATCAATGATGGGGGAGCTGACCTTCTGACTCAGAGATAAGTTTCCAATAATGACTTCCCTTACTGAGTTCCCATGGCCTATTTTCCTCTAGGAGACATTACTGTGAGCTCTCTCAAGCCTGTCATCAGGTTAGGTAACAGGGTCCTTGTATTTGGAACCATATAAGTTAATCACTGAATCTTCAAATCCAATAAGTGGTCCTTAACCAATTGTTGTCTCCTCCTAATGCCAGCCTGCAATAAATAAAAGCTTTTCCCTCCTAGTCTCTATTGTTTCCTCTTCTGCAGTGTGGAGATTATCAGACCTTCCATTCTATCTTCTTACTTCTCTGAAGCATCTTTCCCTACTAGCACCACTTCCTTGTGCTCTGCCCCATTCCACTCCACTGTAATGTATCTGGATTAGTAGCAGTGGGTATCAAAGAAAAGCAAAGGGAAAAAAAGCGCAGCAATTCTCAGGATAATGATGACAACCAAAATTTACCTTGGAATTTGTCAGGAAATATCAATGTTACTACTGATGTTGGTTCCCAGATCCAGTGTTTCATTCTTGACCTCTCTGTAGCTTTTGACACTGTTGCTCATCTTCTCTTCTTTGATATTGTCTTCTCTCTAGGTTTTTGGAGCTTCCACTCTTCTGGTTCTCTTACCCATCTGATCATTCTTTCTCAGTCTTTTGCTACATCCTCAATCAGATCAATCCCTCTAAATATAGGCATTCCACAGGGTTCTGTCCCGGGCCCTCTGTCTACTTTACCTGATGAGCTTATCAGCTCCCAGAGATTTAATTACCATCTCTCTGCTGACATTTCCCAAATCTACCTATGCTGCCCCAACCTCTCTGCTGACCTCTAATCTCAAATCTCCCAACTCCCTTTCAGACATCTCAAACTGGGTGTCCAACAGACATCTTCAATTCAGCATGTCCAAAACCAAACTCACTATCTTTCCCCTGAACCTTCCCTACCACCCAACTTTGCTATTACAGTCATGGATAACTCCCTCCTCCCAGTCCCTCAGACTCACAGCCTACGTATCATCCTCAACTCCTCTCCATCTCTCACCCCCATATCCAACCTGTTGCCAAGACCTGTTGATTTCACCTTTGTGTCATTTCTTGAAGATATGTGCCCCCTTCTCTCCTCTGGTACAGTCACCACCTTGGTGCAAGCCCTCTTCACTTCATGCCTGGACTATTGCATTAGGCTATTGGTGGGCCTACTTGTCTCAAGTCTCTGCTCACCACAGTCATTTGACCATTAATGTGATTTTCCTAAAGTACTGATCCAACTATGTTGCCTCCCTACTCAATAAATTCTAGTAGCTCCCATTCACCTCTAGGTTCAAATTCAAAGTCCTCTGTTTGGCATTCAAAGCCTTTTATAACTTAACTCCTTCCTGCCTTTCCAATCTTCTTACTCCCACAAGATCTCTTCTAGCCAGTCGTGTGAGCTATTCCAAAAACAAGGTATTCTGTCTCTTAGCTCTGGGTATTTTCTCCAGCTATCTTCTGTGTCTGGAATGCTCTCCCTCCTCATGTCCACCTGTTGCCTTCCTTGGTTTGTTTTAAGGCCCAACTAAAGTCCCATCTTCTACAAGAAACCTTTCTCAACTCTTAATTCTAGTACCTCCCTCTTCTTAATTATTTGCTGTTCATCCCACAAATAGCTTGTTTGCACATATTTGTTTTCTTCTTCTCCCCCCCAGTTAGTCGTGAGCTCCTTGAGGACTATCTTTTGACTCTTTGTATACTCAATGCTTCACAAAGGGCCTAGCACATAATAAATGCTTAATAAATGTTTGTTGTTGGGCTGGTTTTTGTGTGTGTGTGTCCTATCTGCCCAATAAGATTTTTAAGTTTTTAGAAAAATAGAGACCATATCTTGTACTTCTCAATATCCCCTACAGCACCCATTACACATGCAGTGCCTTGCACCCAGTAGAAGCTCACAGATTACAGATTATATAGCTTGCATGGAGGTTATGTTAATTATATACAAATAAAGAAAGCAGGCTCCTTTACGACCTTCTTAATAGTTTGAGTCAAGAAGTATATCTAAAGGAAAAAGTGGATGTCTTCTGGCCAGTCAGTGGGCAATGAAAAAATTAAGTAGGAGAGGGGTGGCTAGGTAGCCTGGAGTCTGGAGGACCTGGATTCAAATATAGCCTTAGACACTTCTTAGTTGTGTGACCCTGAGCAAGTCATTTAACCCCGATTGCCTCGCCCTTGCCATTCCTTTATTTTAGAATCGGCACTAAGAAGGTAAGGGTTTTTTAAATAATAATAATAAAGTAGGAGGTAGAACCTGCAGTGAAGATCTGAGTAATTATCCAAAAGAACTAAAGAGCAAATACAAAATAAATGTACTGTTTCCTCAGCCTTCTTATTTAATGTGCTAATAACTGCTTATAAGAACAGCAGCTTTCAGCTAAACTATTAAGTTGAGGTTCCCATTATTGCTGGGAATAGAACTGATTTCCTGGGATTAATATGATATACCAAAATAATCTCATGATATCCCAAATTTGGGGGCCTCTTCCCTCCAAAATTGCATTTCTTCTGAGGTGAAAGTGACTTCTAAATAAGGACGTGTTTGGCTATGGCCATGTGTCCAGCTGGTACCTTTCAGTGCTACATGGATAGACCTGATTCTGAAATAGAGAGGTACTTTCTGAACAAAGGCATTGGACCCACAGGTGCTGAGATAGTGCTGCAAACTATGATCGACTCAATGACTGACATGCAAACTCAAGTACAAGCCTTAAAAATACAGAAAAGACTTAATTCAGTTAACAGGATCTAACACTGAGATGGCACCATGGTCAGTTATGCCGTCTGAATTTGAGGGGCATTTGGGGAATTTGGTGAGGTTGGGGGTGTCCTGGCCACAATCTAAAGTTGAATACTCATCAGTCACTATAATTTGGATCTAATTGTCTGACTTAAGGGTGGTTTTGCCTTTTAGGACATGCTAGAAGACTATGCTGGGAAAACAATAAGTTTATCTAACATTTGCTCTTTGGTTCCCAAGTTTAATCGTCTTTAGCACCTCATGGATTTACTAAAAATCTTTGAGGACAGCAACCACGAGCTAAATAAACACACCATTAGCTTATGTAATTCGCCCTTCTATTCCCAGTTTGCCGTTGCTTTTGTCACTAATGAATGTTGGCTAGTCAAGACTTAAGCTGTGTTGCATGTATGTCTGTAGGAGGAGTGCACAGAACAGAGGAAGCCATTTGTATCAATAACATACCCCCAAATGTCTAGGATAAAAGTTGCACGGGAGCGTTATTCTTTTCCCATGTATGTTAGCTTCGTTTCCATTTTCCTGGGTGTCTCCTTGACCTAGTAGAATAGGAGGAGTTCATATTAAGGGAAAGATAAACTACAACAGACCTACCCCTTTCACCATTATCCATTGTCTTGTATCCAGTTGAGAGATTCTCTCTCCTGTTCTTTCCAAACCTCTTTGCTTAACTGACAAGGCGTCCAGTCTTTGTATTCCCTTTGAAAGGGGAGGCCAGGAGACAAGGAGTGAACAGATGTCTTCTATGTAGATTGGCTTGAATGGGCATTAGCCAATAGGAAACATTTTGAGGTGTGGTTTGGGATCTCACATGGCATGGAAAGATGACAGACAAAGGAACTGTTGTGTGGGTTTCACCCAACGGGCTGTTCAGAAGCTCCAGAGCCTCGAATGACCTTATACTAAATTCAGGAGGTCAATGAGAACACTTGGGTCCGAGCCAGTTGGGGATCCAGCTGAAAACACAAACAAAGAATTGTGCTTTTAAGGTGTGTTTAGGAGAACCACCTGGGTTGTTTCTGGAAAGGATGTCCTATCTTCCTGTCCCTCCCAAGAGAAATCTCAGGCCCAACTCTGATCTGGGAAAGAAACTGCCCGTTCCCTGACCAGAGTTGCTGAGGAGAACCTTCCCACAACAAGCTAGGGTCAGTTTTCCTTTCATTACGCCTTGGAGGGTCACCTATCTCTTCTCTATCTTGAGAATTTTCTTTAGCCAAATAGGATGGGGTTGGACCTCCCCTGCTTATCAGTGGGAGTATACTCAGGAAATCACAAGAACTGTGGCAAGTCTCATTTCAAGAGTGCTTTAAGGTTTACAAAGGGCTTCCCCTCCCCTCCACACAATCCTAGGAGATAGACTATGCCAGCTGGCCTGGGTATGACACTGGGCAAAAAAGACTTCTTTAAAGTTCTCTAACTATTCCCTGAACCCAATATCCATTTAGCTTATCCAAATGCATGCAGGTAGTTTCTAGTTGTACAACAGAGCTACTCCTGAAATCCACCCCATGAATGTCATCGCTGCCAACAGGTTCCCCACACACTGCTCAGTCTGTCTGTTTGTACCTGTCCATTCTGCACAGGCAGTCATTGAAGGGAACTACCAAATGAAGGGGGAATGGCAGCATCAGTGAAATCCAGGTACTTATTAGGCAGCGCGGAAGGTGCGATGCGGTGGCGAAGTATAAATCCCGACAAGTGGGGCCACCTCGGAAGCGGTCCAACTCTGCCGGTTTGCACTAGTTGTCCTGGGGCTCCGTTCTATGATGGCTGAGAGTTGAGATTACTGTCACTCAAGCTGTTAAATGAATTCTAATATCAAGGCTGCTTAAGCTCTTTCCAGGTACTCTGACATCAGAGCGGTATTAATTACCCTAAGCTCACGCCAACCTACATTCCCTATAGCGTCTGCCACATCGAGACGGGAATAACGAGACCTGCATTTGCCCAACAAGGTCCCTGGGCATGTGAAGGGCCAGAGTCCAGGCACTGCCGGGCTCCCTCTTAGCTCTGATCTTGGAAACCACCCAGCTCCTCTTTCATACGGGGCTGGCTGAGGCTTGGGAATCAGATGAGGTCACTGTGGCAGCCTCTCTCTGAGAATGGGGATCCTGGGTGAAGACCTGAAAGCCAGGCACTACCAAGATAACAGGTCCTGTATGCCCTGAGGAGGGGGAACTGCCCAGGCAGCGGGGTGCAGGTCTGCTTAGGACCTGATAACACAGGAGAGGAACCCGCCTAGTTTTGTTTACTCCTCCAAATAGAGACGCCTCTCCACCCCACCAACCTCTCCTTGCCCCGTTTCTGGATCAGTTGAGTCAACCCCTAAATGTAAATAAATGGCAGGCGGGTCTCATAGGGGTCCTGAACATTAACCTGTGATACGTGTGGACCCATGGAGTAGCTGGGCAATTGGCATAGGACTCTAGCAGCCAGCACTCGGGGGGCCCCCAGCTTGCCTTGGACCAAGGGTATTTGCTCTGCTGGGCATTCAGGGCAGCTAAGTATTCTTCCAGAGGACACTGTGGCCCACATTGCCTGCCCCTCCTCCCAGCCAGAGTTCTTTTCTGAAAAACGTACTGGAATTCTGCTACCCTGGTGGTTCCAGCTCCTGAGACGGTCTAAGGGGAGGAGGGAAAGAGGTATCGCTTTGTATTAAAGTTTGGCGATTTTGTCTCATTCTTGGTTAATGAGTGGAATTGTTTGGGGCAACATGGCGCGGTAAGTATATGCATTTCTGAGCTGTGGGATTTCATTAGGTTGGGTTACCATAGCCACTACTGATTAGATGTGGAAATGGAGCCAGGCTCAGAGCTGTCGGGGAAGGGCGATGCTAGAAAGGGCCTGGACACGAAACTGAGTTATTGGACACTTTTCAACTCCCCTGTGAATTTTCCCCACTTGGGGGGAATCAAGTTGAATCACATTTTTAGCTTCCATCCTTTTGTGGGGCTTTTCTGATCCACAGAGGACACCCAGGGTAACCTTCAGTGGGAGACCCTGAGCATGTGTTGTACAAGTCCAGACTGATCTGAGAGACTGAACAGGGCTTTAAGGGGAGCCAGGGACCAGCTTTTGTCTGTTCAAAATGCAGTTGTTGGTTTTTTTCAAATGCACCCCCCAAGCTCCATGCCCTGGTCTTTCTACCTGTGTCCCCTGCTCTCCTCCTTAAGAGGGGAATATTCCCTTCACCTGCACCTTCCTGCTTTCTAGCCAGGCAAAGTGTGCCCAGGAGAATGTGTATATGGAGGTACAGGCTTGCTAATGGGTAGGGGCCTCCCCTGGAACCTCCTGAGAGGCAGCATCTTCCACAGAACTGTGTCTTGTGAAGGAGGGCAAAGAAGCCTTGGAGGAGGCCCCAAGGGCTAGAGTGTTGGCTGAATAATGATTAAATGTGAGGAGAGGTGAGGAGGGCAGATCTGTTGGCAGCCTGGGATGCTTCTTTCTTGGAAAGGTTACGGAGACAGACAGTGACTCAACCCAACCAGGGAGTACATGTATGCTGACAATCAATACAGGGACAGAGAGGGGAAGGGACAGTTGGGGAGCAGGGGGTGAGTACTAAAGCTAGAAAGTAGCCTCTTAAGTCAGGATCTATCAGCTTCCAGGCCAGACTCCTCCCTATACAAAGGGAATCTTTTTTTTTTTCCCATTCTCTCTATTGTCAAGAGTACCTAAACCCCCAACTCTCCCCCCATTCCCAGCTTCACAACAGGCCCTTTCACCCCTCACACTGAGGGTCAGCCAGGAGGGAGAAGCAGCCAAATATAAACAGGCCAACTCCCTCTTCACTTTTGGGGATGAGGGGGAGGAGGGGAGATCAGGTTTCAGAGCCCTCAGCCTGGTGACGGTACCTCCCTCTATCACTACTGCTCTCTCCCCTTTTCTTTGCCAGGAACTGAAGAAACAGTGATTGCTGCGGATGGCTGCCTTTCTATTTTCAGGGTATTGAGCCCAGCTAATTGACAGTTAGTAAACATGGATAAAGAAGTTTGGGGGCTGGGAGGGGAAAGAGAAGTGACTGGTGAGGTGGGAGAGGAAGGGCTGGGGGGAGACCAGAGGAGTTGGGGAAAGAACAGATGGCGCCCAGCCATGTTTCCTGTGAGGGGCTGTGTCTGGGCCTGGGGGTGCTTCTTTAACCTGAAGCCAAGTGCAGTTCTGGAGAAACAAAGCATGTGTGTGGGATGAAAGAGGAATAGGGAGGGGTATCAGTGAGCATGGGGGGACTGGGAGAGAGGGGAGGAGGTTTCCCCTTCCATACCAGAGTTAAACAGACAGTGGATGGTTTGAGAGATCTTTCATAACCCACCCCCTGGCTTCCACCCACCTTCAGAAGTTACTTCCCTGACCTGAACGCCCATTTCCACTTGGGATTGGGAGCCTGGTGCCCGCTGTAGACAGCATGAATGTTAATGTGGCCGGGGGGTCTTTGGACTCTCCACTGAGTGCCAGGCACACAGAGAAGCATAAATGATTCCTGGGAAGGCTTGGCTCAGGGAGCCTGTCACCCCACAGCCCTACCATCGTAAGACGATGCGAAAGTCGGATACTTTTCTTCTCAGAATTCGTTCTAAAGGCAGTGGGGCCAGATGTCCTTTTTTAGGGCCAAGCAGAGCAGCAAGAATATACACCCTCCAACCTGGACTTCTGGGGATGGTGGTTTTCCCATCTTGGCCCCAACTCGGTAGTCCCAGTTCCCTTCTGTTTGCTGAGATGGGGTTGGCTTGGGCCATCAAGGATTTGGAAGAGAGTCAGGATTCTCCTCCTCCTCATACTCTGCGTTTATTCTTTATGCTTTTCTCCATGGGTGAATATAAACAACAATAATATATGATCCTTATCCTCAAGGAGCTTTTTTTGTCTTATCATTATGTACACATAAAAAGATAACCAATTATTACGATGCAATTTAAGATATGTGTCTAGTAAGAGAAATAGATAACTGTAAGAGAAGGAGCATTTTAGGAGTACAGAAGAGGGGCAAATGCTGGGGTGGAGAGAAGAGAGAAGGGGAGGTACAGGAGTCCTCATGGAAGAGATTTAACTGTCCCTGAAGGATGAGGAGGTTTAGGATGAGTAGTAAAGAAGCCATTCCTTCTACATTAAAATTTGACTTAGAGTTTGGTCAACCAGAAATGAGATGGGCATATCTAAGAGGTATCAAGGAAAGGAGTAGATAATAGGCATTCAGCAATTATGTGAATAAATGAAGGAATAAAGGAATGAATGGCACTCAGGCTTGAATCTATGCCTCGTGAGGTCTGGACCGGCAGGCTTCAGTGAGTGCTTGGAGTAAAGGACTTATCTAACAGCTTAGGAAGGCAAGCCCCTCAGTGGGCCTGAGCCAGATTGTGGAAGAAAGTAGTTTGTATTTTGTCCTAGACTTAGAGACAATAAAGAGTCCCGGATATTTTTTGAACAGGAAGGTATCTCAGCTACACTGTGCTTTTAGAGAAAGTAATTTTGTTGCTCAGCAAAAGATGGTTCAGAGAAGAGAGACTAATTAACTATAGAAAACTCAGTATTTCAGGGAAGAGGTGATGAAGCCTAGACATATGGTGGTGGCCATGCAAATGGAGAGAAAAAGGGAATCAACAAGATTTAGCAACTGATTGGATGTGGGGGATGAAGAAGATGGAAAATTCAAGGATGACACCTAGACTGTAGACATAAGTGATGAGGAAAATAAGGGTTTTCTCATCAGAAAATGGGAAGTGCAGAAGAGGGTTATTTCAGGGGACTTTTTTTGAATATGAGTTTGATATAGGACATTCTAAGGAATCCTATGTCCAATAGAACATCCAGGTAGAAGGTAGGTGGTTGGTAATACAGGTCAAAAGAAGGCTGGCTATAGAGAGCTTAGAGTCATCTACATAGAAATAACTAACATTTATATAGTACCTTAAGGTTTGCAAAGCACTTTACAAGTATTATTTCATTTTTTTAAACCCTTACTTTCTGTCCTAGTAACAACTCTAGGACAGAAGGGCAGAAGTCAGGTAAATGAGGCTAAGTGACTTGCCCAGGGTCATACAGCTAGGAAGTATCTGAGGTCACATTTGAATCCAGGTCATCCTGACTCCAGGCCTGGCTCTCTACCCACTAAATCACCCAGATGTCCCCATTCTCTTCTCTTTTCAAGGCTCCTATATTACCCCTTCCCTTCCCTCTCAACAGAGGACCCCAAACCTATTTTACTGAGAAAACCTGAGTTCTCTCTCCTTTCTTCCTTGATAGCTCTGCACACCTCAAACATGATCCCATCTTTTTTTCTTTGATCCTGTCTCCCATGAAAAAGTAGCCCTTCTCCACACCAAGACCAGCCTTGCTTCTACTTCCTCTTTTGATTTCATCCCTTCCCTTCTCTCTGCCCAGGGATCTTACCTTTTTGATCAGATCCTCCTTGAGCTCATTCACATGGATATTTTATTCCTTCCATTGTTACGGATTATAACACACTTATCCTTGCCCATCATGCATCATTTTTATCCATTTTTATCTGTAAAGTATAGGATCTCATAGAATCTAGTATGAAGTCTGTGAATTTAAAAAATTCCTCTGTCCCATTAAGCCTGAATTGAACTTTGGGGACTCACTCATTATTCCACAACTAGAAATATACCTTGAAAATGATCAAAAACAAACAAAAAAAAAAACCCAATAGCTATATATTCAAAGATGGCTGTATGATGGCATGAGGTGACATTGCAATAACAACAGTGAAAAACTGAAAACAATCTAAAGATATAACAACAGGGGAATGTTTAAGTTCTTATGATATACTTATATAAGAATAATTTAATTCAAACCAACAAGTATTATAAATATATTTCAATATGGAGAGACATTTATGAAATAATGCCAAATGAAAAGGGCAGAATCAACAAAATATGTACCCAAAGACCATTTAAGAGGAAAAATCAGTAAGAATGTATGGATAAAGAATTCTGTTGACATTTTAGAAGGAGTGACTGGAAAATCACTGAGATATTAGGCAGTGAAATTCATTTAAATGTTAATAATTCTTGAGCAAGTTTAGTTGCTTGAGTTGATGTCCTATGTTAAGTTTTTAATAGTTATAGTGGGGTAGCTAGGCTGCTCAGTGGATCGAGCACCAGGCCTGGAATCAGGAAGAGATAGGTTCAAATCTGGCTAGAGAAAGGTCCTAACTGTATGACCCTGGGTAAGTCACTTAACCTCACTTCCTAGTCCTTGCCACTCTTTTGTCTTAGAATTGATACTAAGAAGATAAGAGTTCTTTAAAAATAGTCATAGGGCCTGGACCTTTGATTTTATTGATATGGACTCTGTGTAATTAGAAACTGTTCCCCAGAAACTCCAATTTCCAATTCCCAGCATCCCACCTCACGTTATGTGCTGACATGGGAATGATATAAGTTTTGTGTAGCCCCACCCCCACCTCTCTCTCTCTCTCTCTCTCTCTCTCTCTC